>NC_051314.1:88917566-89220899 GCF_015220235.1 Choloepus didactylus
GCTGCCCATTGGGGTCTGACCTCTCCAGCCATTACTGCTCCTCCCACAAGTCCAGGGCATGACGTTGTCTCTGCTGGCTGTCCTGCATACCCAGAGGCTCCCCCCCCCCCACACCGCATCTGGATATTGGCTGCCTTGCTGCTGCCCATCCTTCCCCACACCCCTACTCGAGATTTGCTTGAGGCCCAGCTCTGCCTGCCAGTTCCTAGGGTGAGCATGGGGCATTGTCCCTCAGCGACCCTGCTAGGAACTCAACATCTAGACTTACCAGCCCCAGATCTGTCCTCAAGACCCCTGCCACTGAGCTACGCAACTGTGATCCAGTCCCCCTCTCCTCCAAGGGGGCACATCAGTGGCCCCTTTTTTCCCAACAGGGCCCCACAGGCCAGGTCCCTGCAGTGGCTTAGACTGCCAGACACCCTTCTCTTCTCATATCCACCCGAATACCTTCTCAGGCCCCTCTCCAGCTTCTGCAAACCATCTCTTAGCTCCTCATTGCTCAGCTTGTTCATTGCTTCTCATTTCGCTCTCTGCCTACCCTGATCACTAAGTGATTTACATCTTCTCCACTGTCACTTCTGAGGGAAACTGAGGCACAAACCAGCACCCTGCTGTGATGTACCCTGGAACCAGGTCCTGGACCCACTAGGACTCCTCCTCCCCTGCCTTAAGCCCCCTGATACTTCTTGCTCTGACAGGGCCTTTTTTCTTCGTGTTACATCTAGAATGGGCCTGGGGCACTGTCCTCCAGAGGCCTCTGTGCTCCTGTGCTTGAGACTACATTGGGTGGGTGTCACTCTGACCACCAGGTCTTAAACTGGGATCCTGAGGCCTGGAAAGTTGCATTCCAGGTCTTGTACTGCCTAGAATCCAAGCTGGTCATTGTGCTTTGTTGTGGAAGCTCAATTTTCCCATCAATAAAATGGGGAGAAAATTCCAAGTGCACTTCCCAGAGCACTGCTGACTATAAAGAGATGAATCAGTGTGAGGTATGGGGGCTATTATTACACATACACACACACACACACTTCCCCAAGATAACAGACCTCAGCTTTAGTCCTTGGTGGCTTCTGGGCATAAGAGGGATTGTTCCCTTCCTCTGCCCCTCCTCAATCTTGACATAAAACCCTTTGAAAACTCGTGTCTGATTGGGGGGGTGGGGTGGGGGGTGATGGGGATCCTCTTGTAGCTGTGGGCATTATTGCCCAAGGACCTAGAAGGCAGAAGCCTATGTAACTCCCACCTCCTCGTCTTCTTTCTCCTAGCCTTTCATTAAGAGATGGTCAGTTCTGAAGTTGGCAAAGGATGACTTAATGCAAGGCCCAGGGTCACCCAGCTAGGGAATGGCAGGCCATGATGTGCTAACTCTGCTGGTGCCATTCTCCTGGCCTTCTCCTGCCTGGGCCCTGGCCTGTAATCACTCAGGCTTCAGCTGGGGCTTCCAGTGGGATGTGGGGTATGGCTGAAGTCAGGCATGGAGGTGGGGGGAGGGCATCTGTCTTCCCTGACGCTCCCAGGACTGTGCATTTGTGTGTGTTGGATTTGTTCACTAGATGGGGCACTTCCTCTGGGGCAGGAAGCTTTGATTTCCTGTGGTAGTGATGGGGGTGGAGGGTAGTATGGATTAGGAGTGGGGGACTCAGTTCTGGACCATGTCTGATGTTGTTGTTTGGAACCATCGAGGGGCAGGGTTTCTGCACAAGACTGCCTCCCCAACCCCAAGGATGTAGGAAGGCGAGCATTGGCCAGAAGGCCCAGGCTGAGGCTGGGGAAGAGGCCAGGAGGGCGATGGGCTGGGGAGTGGGGGTGGGCAACGCAGCAGGAAGCTCGGTCAGCAGGTGACCCTGCCGGGTATTGTGTTTCCCTGTAATATTTCCACCCCCGTTTCTGTGGTAACCTTCCCTGGGGGACCCAGGCTCTCGGGCTGCAGGAAGGTGCCCCCAGACAGCCCCTTCCTTAGAGGCCTGAGTATTAGAGGAGGAGTTCCCAGGTCTAGCCACCACCCTAACCCTTTGGGCTCCCTGGGACCAGGCCTGGGAATCTGGGAGAGTGGTCTGAGTGAGCACTGACCTGCCAGCTGGGTGGAGGTCATTTTACATCTCCCAAGGGGAAGGGGAAGGGGAAGAGAGGCTCTGGGCTTTGGGGAGGGCTCTGGGCACCCTGAGTGGCTGGCGTCAGCCACTAATTCCCCTCATCTCATCTCTCCACTGCCCTCCTCTATCAGCCTTCTCCCCCTCTTCCCACCCACTGAAAGAGCATGCTGCCTGGGGCAAGGGGTAGGGGTGGGGGTGGCAGAGGCAGGAGGGATGTTTTCATTAGCAGAGCATAACTCCTTTGGTCCTGGACCCGATCCCAGAGACAAAATAAATTCAGGATAGCGTCTGTTTAGTGTGGGTATACATGCAAGGGGTGTGTGTGAACACTAGGTGTGTGGTGGGTGCATGTGTCCCTGGGCTGTGTATGTAGATGTGTGTGGTTCTGTGGCAATGTGACCCATGCTGCAGCTCCGAGTTGGGTGTTTTTTGGAATATTCATATGTATGGTAAAGTCGTGTGAGATCTGTGCAGTGTGCACTTTTTGCAACTTATGGCTCTGTGTGGAGTATATGGACATGTTTGGGGGCATCTACACGTGGGCAGGAGTGGCTTTTTAATAGTTGTCCAGTTCTTGGTTGAAAAGCACCATCTCAGCCGTGGTCCTCAAATGCCAACTTCTGGGCCATTTGCTTCAGAGTGACTTGGGGAGCGCATAAAGATCCTCAGGCCCCACTCCAGACCTACTCAGTCAGAATCTGCAGGGATGGGGCCTGGGAATCTGGATTTCAACATGCGCCTCAGGTGAGTCTGGTGTGCAAGGCTGTGTTTGAGGACCACCACTCTGGGCCAACCCCTTCATTCTTTCTTTGGAAGACACTGAGACCCATGGAAGGTATGAGGCTTGCCAAGGTCACAGGGCTATTAAGAGGAAGAACCAAGACAAACTCAACCCTTCAAGCCCTGTCCAGGAGAGTCACCCATGCATCCCGGGTGGGTGCAGGTGCATGCACATCCATGTCAGTGGAATGGAATGGGCCAGATGGGGCTGGCATGGGTGCTGACTGGGGCCTCCTCTTTCCCCTGGGGTCCTAACCTTCCTGATCTTTCTCTTCTGGTGACATCCTGCTTCCTCCTCTCTGAGGGAAATCCTGAAACCGCTGAACAGCAACCCTAAAGGCGCTGTTGGGAAACCGGGAGCCCCATTTACTAAACCAGTCAGCTGCTGCTTCATTCATTAGGTACTTGTGGAGCCTTGCTGTGTGCCTGATACAAGGTGAACACACAGGCAGAACTTCTAACCTCAGGGAACTTCCACTCTAGTGGAGGAGACAAACATTAACAAGTAAGCAAGTAAAGAAATGAGTGTATGTATATAGTTACACATTTTGATAAGCCCTCAGAAGGAAATGAACCTGGTACAGCAGTAAAGAATATCAAGATGGGGCTTCTTCAGCTGGGGTGGCCAGGGTAGACCTCTCTGAGAAGGAGACATTGAAGTCTTCTCACCTCCCCAGGCTAGAAGTGAGCCCTCAGTGCCTCTGAGCCATGCTTGCAACCTGCCTGGAGCCAGATGGAGTACCTGGGCAGAGGGCTCCAGCTGAATTGCCAGCCTCTTGCTTGGCATGGACGGTAGCAGGGTCTTCTCTCCTCAGCAGCCCCCAAACATTGGCAGAGGAAGACAGAGGAGGAGTGGAATAGGGCTGAAATTGAGGCTCCTCCATTGCTTGAGGGTGCATACTTTTTCCTTTACGGGGCCTTCCTTCCTGGGAACCCGCTGAGTGCAGGGCCTAGTGGGAAGAGGCAGACTCTCTCCAGGAGCTCTTAAGCCCCACCCCATTCCAGACCCTCCTGCCTCACCTTCCTCCCACCTCATTCCTTTCCTCCCCATCTCCCTACCTGGGGAACTCCTGTGCCAAGTCCCTCCTCTCCGGGTCTAGCCTGGCTGCCTCTGTGGCCACTGGGATTTACCTGGCTCAGGAATCACTGAGGAGAGAGGGTTGGGGCTCAGAGGGGCTCTGGGCCTTGGAAAAGAGGACAGAACCAGAAAGGAGGGCTGGATTTGGAGGGAGGGGCCGGGGCCGGAGGTGCTGAGTGCAGCCGAGCAGGGGCCCAGGGCAGGGGAGAGGGTGAGGATGAGAACCTGGGCCCAGGCCTGGCCTTCTGCCTGGGTTCTCCAGCATCCCTCCTAGGTCCTTGGACCAGAGGGGCAGATGGGTCTGGTTCAAGCAGCCAATTCTATGTAATGCTAGGAGGACAGCCACTCCCACCCCTCCAGTACACCTGCGGCCCTGCCCCTTGACCTCTTTTAGGAGGTTAATTTTCACATCAGCAACTTGGGCTGTGAAGTTCCTGCACTGGGCCAACAGCATTCACACTCTTACCCCCAGCCTCTTCCCCAGGTAACCTCCCCTGGGGGACCCAGGCC
Source organism: Choloepus didactylus (assembly GCF_015220235.1). Classification (NCBI taxonomy): domain Eukaryota; kingdom Metazoa; phylum Chordata; class Mammalia; order Pilosa; family Megalonychidae; genus Choloepus; species Choloepus didactylus. Next base: position 88,922,028 of record NC_051314.1, read on the forward strand.
TGCAGGCTGTAGGAAGGTGCCCCCAGACAGCCCTTTCCTTAGAGGCCTGACATCAGGAGGAATGGGAAGGCAACTTCCCCTAAGGAGAAGCACCCTGGGCTAAACTCAGCATCCCCACCCCTCCACACCACTTCCTTTTACTTCCACATTGCCTGCAGAAATTGGAAACCCTTGGTCGTCAGAAAAACCTTGACTTGGGGAGCCTGGCCTTGCGCTCCGGGTTCCTCATTCCCCGTGGGGAGCCTGCCTCGACTCCCTGCAGTGCCCTTTCGGAGCAGCCTCACTCTGGCTCCTGCAGCAACCCCAGCCTGTGAGGTCCGAGGCACCCCACCCCCGCCCCGCTCCCCAACTCCCCAGCTCCCAGGATGGCAGGGAGAAGTGGGGCAGGCGGGGAGCGGCAGGTTCGGAAAGAGTCCGGGGCGGGGGAATTCGGCGACTGGCTTGTAACCGTCTTGTTTTGCTTGCCCCACAAGCCGGCACGTCCGGGGCGCCCGCTGCGCCCTTCGGGGCGTTCAGGTTCTAGGACTGCTCTCAGGATGACAGGCTGGTGGCACCCGGTTGGGGCAGGGGGTGGGGAGGTGAAGGGGGGAGCCCCAGGCAAGGGGGAGCTGGAGAGTTAAAAATAGCAGCAGCCGGGTTTCGGTTAGCAAATGTGGAGGCGGGGAGCTGGAGGCGGGGCGGAGGGCAGGCAGTGTTTGCCCGCCGCACCGGGTTGTGTTTCCCCGAGTCCCATGAGTGAGTCATGGTGGAGACACTGATGAGGTGCCCGGCACAGCACCCCCACCCCCACCCCGCCGAAGCGACGCGGAGGGGCTGAGCGCAGGCTCCAGGAAGTCCGTTTTCATCTCCCGGGTTCTAGAGCCTGGAGGGAAGGGTGCTAGCGCAGGATGGGAATTTCCTTCCCAGGCCTTTAGGGCCGCCTTGAGAGTTGGGCCCAGGGGATTTTGTGATACAGGGGAAATAGTGTGGGACTCCCAGTAGGAAGACCTGGGTTTGAATCGTAGCCAAGGCTGCCGAGGACCCTAAGCCTTTGAAGGGGATTTTCACAAATGCATATGTAAGCACTTTGCAGAGTCGAAAGCACCCTGTAGATGTTAATTAGCACCTTAGACTCTACCTTTTCCAAGCCAGGCAGAAGGGCCTTCCTGTAAGAACACAGAGAGAGTCTCTATTTCTTGGCAGAATCCCTTTCTCTTGCAAACAGCTAAGTGTGACCTCGGGCAAATTGCTCTCTGTACTTCAGTTTCTTCATCTCTAATATGAAAATAATAATAGTGGCAACCGTCATGGAGTTGCTATAAAAGATTAAAGGAGCTGATGTAAGTAAAGTCACACCATGCCTGGCATGAAATCAGTGCATGCTAAATATTCATCATTATTATTAATGTTATTGTTCATATTTTTAAAGGTCAGGGAGAGGGAATGTTGAAGACGTGAAGGAACAGAAACTGGGCTCAGCCCCAGTTCACAGGAAAAAAAAAAAAATCAGGCCAAATTCCCTGTTCCAGAATTCTCCACCCATAAGGGCCTGGGACAGCAGCAAGAGTCTATAGCCAGAAGTCACAGGGTGGACCCCTTCTTCTCTCCTTTGACCCACCTCCCCCAGCCTCACCCAGTGAGCAGGACGGGGAGGACCCAGGGCCTCGAAGCCAGCTGGCACTGCGGAGGGGCAGCCACGTCAGCCTGGGAGGGTCTGGGCCGGGACCGCCCCTGAAGGCCCCGATGTGGAATACCTTGGCAGCATCTGCCGGGTGACCTTTGTTTTAGCCCCTCCCTGGCAGCTCTTAAGAGGCCAAGGAGGGATGGGAAGGTCAGTGATGTCAATAGCATCTATTCCCAGCACAGCATCCCTGGAAGAGGCATGAAGCATTTCTTTCAGGAAATGATCATTATTCAGCCTACAGGCATTTATTAAGTAAGTGCTGACTTTGTGCCCAGCTCTGTGCTAAGCCCTCTGTGTGGTGATTCGGGAGAAGCAGAGCACACTAGGTTGTAAGTAACGCAGCATCTTGGGGACTAAGGAGTCCAGGACCGCACGGAGGGTCAATGGAAGCCCCGTGACCCCGTTGTCACAAGAACCTGAGGTCTCAGCTTGACTTTGCTACAGAGGTGGCTGTGCCATCTTTATGTATGTGTGTGCAAGGACACGTATACATATGTATGATGTTTTGTTATTACAGAGGCGGCTCACGTGCGTTGTAGATAATCAAACAATACAGACAAGCAAAAATAAAAAAACAGCATTCAGAGGCCACTACCATAATCCCTCAGTGCCTCTGTTTCCATTGGCTCATATGCCCTTATATATTGTTCTTTTTACCAAAATGGGATCACGTCATATGTGCTGTTTTTTCAGTCGGTGATCTCCACTTTCGGTGATGGTAAATTTTCATCTCTATTGCCTGGTTGGCCTGGAATTGTCCTTCACAGCTGGTTTGTCTAAATCTGTATCCAGGACCACGCATCTGGCTGTTAAGTTCCTTGAAGGCCGTATAAGCGCCCTGGCTGGATTTATGATCCGGAAAACACTCCTGCTGGCCACGTCTCAAGGACAGCTCTGGCTGTGGAAGGGACGAGGTCACCTGGAGAATCTTCCCAACAGACCTCTGCCATCCTCCAAAAATAACAGGCAAAAGGAGAGGGCTACTAGGGCGCGAGAGGGGTGGGGACCCTGGGGGCTCTGCCGTCATCGATATTGATGAGGTGACCCAGGAGAGCCAGCCTTCAGAGCTTGTTGTATTCATGGGCTCGTGTCCGTGATGCCTGGGTTTGCCAGGTTCTTACTGAGTGTTCCACCCCCAGGACATGGAACAGGTCCTCGTCTTCACAGTGGCTCTGCCTTCCCCTGTCCCATGTCCAGGGGTGCCCCTGGTCGTTTGGCTGTTTTCCTTGTCCACAGGAGCCTGCTGTGAAGGTGGGTGCTCTTTCTGCCTGGGTGGGTGCCTCCACCCCTTCCAGCTGCCCATCTCTCCCTAGGACAGTTCGTGCCCAGCCCCTGGGTAACTTGCTCTGATTACACAACCTGCATTTGACGCAGGGCTTGACGGCGTCCAGTGCTTCCGCACACGGCCGTTGATTCTCCACAGCAGCCCCGTCAGGTTGCTTGTTTGGTTGTACCCTGTTTGAGGCAGCTTACAGGAAGCAATAAAAAGGCAAGATGTACATTTAAAAAGCAGGGAAGATATAAAATGAAAAAGGAAGTGAAGATGGAGTGGTAGGGGTGGGGTGGGGGAGCCCCCTTTGGGGGCACACAGCATGTGATGGGCACAGTGCAGAGATTATGAGCTCTGGTTTTGTTTTTGTTGCTGTGGCTGTTTGGGATGGAGCCTCAAGCAGTAGCACGTTCTGTGGGAACGTGCAGGTGCCAGCAGGCAGGCCCAGGCCTTCAGGTGGTAGGAGCACCCTGTGTCCCATGGCACCCCCCCCCGGGCAGGCAGCCCCACCTCTGGGCCTCCGTGGCCTCTGCAGCTGACCAGGAGATGGACTGAACTGGTTGTCCACATACATGAGGGTGGCGATTATGAACTGAGGTTCTGGAGTCTCAGCAGTTCACTTACTATCTGTTTCTTAACCTCTCTGAGCCTCAGTTTCCTCATTTGTAAAATGAGGATAGTAACAACATCAGGGTTGTTGTGAGGACTAAATGAGGTAGTACAAGTCAGGTGCTCAGCACAGGAGCCAGCACACAGTAAGCACTCAGTACATGCTTGCTTATTGTTACTATTGTTATTATTATAATGTAAACATCTCCCTGGCAGTCGTGGGAGTGGGCCGAGTGGCCTTGGGGGTGGCACAGGGGAGAGGAGCCAAGGAAGGCACATCTCCAGGCTCCCTGTGCACCTGAGAGGAGCAGAACCGGCAGGCGGCAGGAGCAGGGTGCAGGGGGAGGCAAGGTCTGGCCAAGGAGGGCCCAGAAGCTGAGGGAATCACGGGGAGAACAAGGGAATGAATATGAAACCTCCAAGGGGAGAAAGAGTCGTTGTGAGAGGCAGCCCCGGGGCGGTGACCATGCTTCCTGTTGGGGCAAGCGTTGGCCCTTGAGAAAGACTGGCTCGAGCTGGCTGCTAAGAGGGAGCAGCTGACCTGAGTGGGGCTCCAGGGGTTTCAGGAGGGGGGAGAGGGAGAGAGGAAGGCAGAAGCTGACAGAACTTAAACTCTTATCCCCATGTTACAGATGGGCCCTCAAATCTTGACGGCTCAGGATGTTTTGTTTTTGATAGGAAAGATGGTGGTTAGACATCGTGGTGAACTTCCTTTCTCAGGGATTGGAGATACTGGAGCAGGGGAGTGAGGGCAAACGTGTAATTTCTGTCTTTGAGGGATTTCAGGACCTTAGAAGTCCTACGGCAGACTGGACTAGGGGACTGAGACTAAGGAAGCCTGTCAGCTTAGGAAATCTCTCCTCGGCAGGAGGAGCAGGCCTGGCTCTTAGGAGAAGGCTGTGGTGACAGGAAGTGGATGCAGGCTCTCTGGGCCTGCCACTCTCAGGAAGTAGCTGTGCCCTCTGCTTCACAAAGGGCAGACAGGGGAGGCTGAGTGGTGGTCCGAGAGGCCCTGGGAGGTAGGCCAGGCTTGGAGGAACTCCTGTTTTCCTTTGTCAGAGGATAGCAAGGCTCGCCAGAGAACGCCAGGCCCAGGAGTCGACAGCCACATGCAACTCAGGTTCCAGCCGAGTGTCCTTCGGTGAGGAGAGGCTGCAGTTTCGAAGAGGGGACCTGGGGTTGGGGGGACGAGGAGCCAGGGAGGATGCTTTCCCACCCCCAGGGAGCTCGAGCTGCTGCTGCCATGGTTACATCTGCTTCCTGTTTGATTCATCTCAAACAGCAGAAGGGGGCGGGGTGGGGGGTGGGGAGGGAGACTGGCTCCAGGCTTAGGCCACCACTGCGTGGGGCTGTTTACAACAGCCGCATGTGGGATTCCCAGAAAGAGACTCCAAACCGGACATCCTGCGGCTGCAAAATACCCAGGTGTCAAGAGCTAAAAATAGCTGCCACAGGGCCCCAGCCACCCAGAAGTGGTGGGGAAAGGGGCCTGCTCTCCGCAGAGGCACGAGGGCTGGCATTGCAGCCCTCACGTCTAGCCTCCTGCCTGGAGCTCGGCTGCGGAGCCTGCAGAGCTTTTCTGTCCCTCGCCTTGGACCGACAGAGGCCTTCGTCTGGGCAAGCACGACCCGCACATCCCCACTCGTCCCTGGCTGCTTACCTGTGAGCTGAGCCACTGCGCCGATGGGTAGCTGGCCCCTCTGCCTGCACAGAAGGGAAACGGTACAGCTTGCTTCGAGATGCTAATAAGAAAGCTTTGGAAGGACTTGAGGACCTTCTAGAGAAAGGATATGGCAGGGCATGTGAGAGCAGGAAAAACGGGGCTGATGCCCTGGAGACTCTAACCTGTGGCCAGCCCCTGATTCCAGACAGGATGGGCATGCAGCCCCAAGTTGTTGCTTGGTTTTCATGAAGTCAGCTGCTGCTGTAAGGAGTTCTTCTGGATGGTCTTCACAGGAGCTGTAGCTGAAATAGGCAGTTTATACCCTCTCACCTGTAGCAGGGCTGGGGTTTTCCGCTGCATGGTCTCTATGGGGCTGTGCTATTTAGCGCCTTTCCCTTTGCCCCTCTAGGTCCCACATTTGCCCTTCACCGTCTGCCTGTGGGGAGCGGAAGTGCTGGGAGAGGTGCAGTGGAGTGTAGCAGTTGAGAGCACGGATTTTGGGGCCTGATTGCCTGGGCTCGAGTCCCAGCTCAGCTGCTTCCATGTTATGTGACCTCAGACGGATTATTTAGTGCCACCACGCCTCGGTCTACTCATCTCTATAATGGGGATAAAAATAGTAACCACCTCAAAGGGTTGCCATGAGGGTTAAGTGAGTTTAATATAAGGCACATTGTAAAATGTTAGCTTGAGACAATTCAGGTGGAAGAGAAAGAAAAGAGAGTTGGGCAAGGCTGGAGATAAGAGATGGGGTAGGGGGGATGTTTGGGAGGAGAAAATGGATTATGGTAGAGGAGGGGAAGATGCAATGAATAATTGGGGCCAGACAGTGGATGCTTGTGCCAGAGGGGAGGCTGGGGACAAGGACAGGAGGCAAGCTGTAACATTCGCTGCCGTGGAGGGAACCCTTCCTGTGTGCCAGGTGCGTCACACACAGCGTTACCCATGTCAGATGAACCCTCCTGAATAGATATTCATATCCCCTTATTACAGATGGGGCAGCCCAGGCTTGACCAGGGTGAACCGTGCCCCAGGTTCTCCCTGGCAGGCACGGATGGGGTCAGTGTGTGAATACAGGCCCCTGTGACGCAAATCCAGTGTCCTCCCTGCCATGTACCTTCACTTCCATGACAGTTTGCGGCCTGCCAGGCTTCATGTGGCAGGGGTTTCCAGCCAGCTTGCAGCTCCCTGGGTTCTGGATAAATCTGAGCAATAAGCAGTTTAGGGCAATATAGAGAATTTCTGGAAGGCACGCAGGCAACTGTTAAGAAGGATTGATTCTAGGAAAGTGAGCTGGGAGTCTGGGATGAATGAGAGGCTTACTTTTTGTTTCATACCTTTTGGGGTGCTTTGAATTCTTTGTACCTGCAGGTAGTATATGTTCTAATTTTTTTTTTTTTTTTAAATCATGGTCTGTATTTTAATCTCCTTAAAAGAGATAACCATGTTCATTCATATTTCCATCCCTTCAACCTCTGGGTCAGTGACCTCCATGGAGATACTCGGTACCTGCATCTGGGAGTGACTTCTTGGGTTCCTCCTCTGGTCTGCCCTGGCCGGGCTGTACCGCTGGCCTGGTGGGTGCCAGGGACCTAGTCCCTTTCCCTCTCTCTTTTCTTCTCTGCAAAGTGAGAGTGCTGGCCTGAGTGATCTGTAAAGCCCTCTCGGCTCCTAACGTTCTCAAATTCTGCGATCTGAATGCCTGGAAGAAGAGCTCCTCCTGCTCTCAGCCTCTGTCTGTGTCAGACTCCTGGCAACCTCGATGTTCTCTCTCATGTGGATTTATTCTGGGGTCTTCTGAAGGAGCCATTTCACCTCCAGTTTCCATCTTTTCTGCCAGTCTCCATGTGGAGTCGAGTTCTGTCCCACTTCTGTCAGGGAAAAAGAACCAGAGGCTGAGACCTGGGGTGTGACAGGAGTTAGCCCTGAGCCCGAGCCTCTGGCCTCCCCCCGCTGCCTGCTCTCCTACCTGCCGGGGCCCAGGTCTCCTGCCACTTCCTCTTCAGGGAGAGCCTCAACAAAGACACTGAAGGCGTCCAGAGGGGGCTTCTGGGTGGCAGTGTTGGGGGAGTCCCATCCCCCAACAGAGGGCCTGAGCGCGGGGAGAACAAACAGGTGGCCAGCAGATCTGAGGTTCTAGGCTGCCGAGTGCAGGCCCCAGCGCAAAATCACAGCTGCTGGGCAGGGAGCACCAAAACTGGGGCCTGGGGCCGCAGGGTCGGAGCTCTTTGGTTCTTGGTGAGATGGGGGGCTCTGGTTTGGAAAGGTGACTTGGTAGGCCCAGGTGTCCCAGTGCCAACTGGGCTGCCTCTTAAGCCTGACTGCAGTTACTGCCAAAGCAAGTAGGAATGGGGGTAGCCGGTATTCCAAAAAGAAGGAGAATTCCCTGGCAGAGGGCTGTCTGGAGAAGGCTCAGCCTAGTGTTCTTAGGCCCTTCAGTCTATTTACTCTTCTCTTATTTTATTTTGATCTGACACCAAATAACAGTAACAGCCCTTGAGAGGGGTGGTGAGGGCTTAATGATGAGAGAGGTCCCCAAACTCAAACGAATTGGGTTTAGGTCAGCCTTCTGATTTTGGATCAGCCACAGATGTCCCTTTCCTCTCCAGGACTTATTTTCTCCCTCTGGGACACAGAGATTGGTTCACCAGGTCCTCTCTGTTGCTCTGGGCTCTTTTGAACTCCTTGGCTTCCTGCACAGAGCCAGGGAGTGGAGGGAGAAGCAGAAATGTTTCCAGGAATTGCTTTTGGAAGTAGTCCCTGTTGCCAACACACACATGCACACACACACACACACACTCACACGTACACACACACCACATGCACGAGTGCCTGCAGGCACACACAGCTTTTGTTAGCAGAGTTTATATCATAGATCATCATCACAAAACGTCCTTTTTGGGCCTGGTAACAAATACTACTCAGTTCAGGGCCATTAACTTTTCTCTTATCCAGAGAGTGCACGGTGTCCGGAATCCGTGGTTACCAGGGAAGCGAGGCGCAGAGAACCTGGCTCTGCTCCCAGGTTTGAAGGCTGCTGACCAGCCCACAGGCTGGTCCCAGCAGGCAGGGACTGGGTAGGGTGGAGAGAAGAGAATTCCCAGAGGCAGGGATTGGAGGACGGGGCACTCTAGGCCTGATGAGGGTCTCTGGGAGAGGGCCCTGGACCCTGGTTCAGAAACCTCTTTTGGGGGAGCAGGTCCTGCAGAAGAAAGAGGAGGTTCTAAGAAAGCCTGGGGTGGGGGTAGGGGATTACTCTGTCCTGGGGAGAGGAGTCTGCCTCCGGCCTGAGTGTTCCTTGGGGCTCAGAAGCCTTGAGAAATATCCTACAGAATGCCCTAGGCAGGCGGCCAGGAGAGAGACACCATGTTCCATCCACCAGTTCCTAAGGGCCTGCTGTGTGCCCAGCAAGGTGCCAGGTGCAGATGGGCATAGCTCACACGAAGCCACGGAGACCACGATTAGTGGAGCGTTGAGGCGCTGGACACTGAGCGAATGCACCAGGCAATGCGGAGAGGAGAGGTCAGGATGATGGGCTGGGGCAGAATTTGAATAGGTGGAGAGGCATTTTCCAACCAAACTTTGTCATCCAAAGCTTGGGGCACCAGGGTGTTTGAGGGTGGTTGTGGGAGTCTTCCCTTGCCTGGAGTCGACCTCCTCCAGCCATGCCTGCCTGCAGGGAGTTCTGCTTTCTCCATTTCTGGAAGGAGAACTGCGGCTGCCCCTGAAGCATGGACCCATAAGAGTAGCAGATTGTCCTTCAGAAAAGAACCTTTCTGCCCCATGTCTGGCCTGATGAGGGTCACGGCATGCCCTAATACCCCCTCCAGGTTGCCTCTGAGTCTCCCCTTGGTCCTGAGCTGGAGAGGCAGAAGGGGAAGAGTGTCTGTCTTGAACAAGTGGCCTCAAAAATCACCTCTGTCTTCTCCCACGTCAGCCAGCCTCTGGACTCCCCGTCGCCTCTGCTGCTGAGCAGCTCTGGGCTCTGCCTCGGGGATGGGAGGGCCAGGGCTGGGCTCAGGAGCCTGGGAGAGGAACGATTTGTATTTCAGGCCAGCCAAGAAAGGGGCTGAGGGGTCTCTTCGCTGGGAGAATGGAGGCAGGAGGGCACGCACTGGATGGGGCAGTAGAAGGAAAGGGTTCCCCACTATGGGAGCCTCAGCTTGCACCCCAGACCCTGCCCTTTTACAGCTCCGATTCCCCTTCCAGTCTAGGACCCAGTCCCACTACTGCGGACCCTCTTCCAGTCCCACCTGCTCCCTTCTCCCACCTGCAAAGACCCTGACTGAGACCAGCTCCCGCTTCCCCAGGTCTGCTCCACGCCTCGCCCTCCTGGCACCTTTCCACCCCCTCCCCGCCCCCGCTTTCCCACCTCTGGCTCCACCTCCTCTCCCCAGCCCTCTCCTTTCCCTTCTGGCTATGAGAGCCTGATTTGGCCGCCCAGAGACAATTATATCAACCACATCAAGGCTGAGGGCATGGTTGGGGTGAGCTGGGGCCTCTTGAGTGTCTTGCTGTGACCCAAGCTCAAATGGGGTGAGATATCTTTTGGGTCACTTGGTAAGTTGGATGAGAAAAACAGAGCTGGGAATCTGGGAATCCTTCTCAGCTGGTGTGGCAGTTTGAGGAAAGGAATGAGGTGGGAGTCTTCTTTCGGTTGGCATGTGGCAGCCCCTGGTTTGGGGGAGCTCAAGCTGGAGTGGGGTCGACTGGAACTGCAGGGAGCACACGCGGCTTGGCTGCTCCCCCTTCCCCTGTGCCCTCCCTGCAGCCTCTTCACTCCAGCTCTCTTGTCTCTGCAGATGGGACCCAGGTGAGCCCGGGCACCCACTTTCCCTGTCCCCCTGGCAGAGGTAAGAGGCTTGAGGGAGACCGTGGTTGGGAGTGGCCGATGAAGGATGGAACGAACATGAGAAGGGCAGGAAGCCAAGGGATCAGAGAAGCAGGGTTGCCAGCTACACAGGCAGAGAGTTGGGAGACTGGGGTTCCAAGGGAGGGGGTGAAGCTGGGGTCCCACGGGGGGATGGATGAGGAGCAGGGATGCAAGAGGCAACTCTGGGTCCAGGAAGCACAACAGGAAAAGGGAAGACAGGCTGTTCTTTGCTCTTCTTGTCCCTGCTGGGTATAGTAAGACAGGAAGGAAGTTAGGAGCTAATATTTATACTCAGGCCTCTGGTGGGAGGTGTCTTCGTGTTTGGTTCATCCAGTCCTCATACCAATCCTGCACGGTGGGCATGGCAGCCCTGGAAGGATGGGAAGGTGCCTGGGTGGCAGGGGAAGGACCCTTCCCCTCGCTACATTCTCTTGGGGTTCCTTGCCCCTCACCTCCGTTCCCTCTGCCGGCCCAAGCCTTCTCTGTGTGAGGGTGCCCTGGGGAGGGATCTCGGGGACTCCCTGCTGCTGCTGTGCCCCAGGACATGCCTGTGGGGCCAGGTCTGCAGTGGGTGAGGGCCACCCCTTCCTCCTCGTGAGTAAATGTCCCCTGAGGGCTACTGAGTGCAGGTACATCTTGGCTTCAGTGCTGGCTTTCCGAAAGCTTACAGGCAGGTTGGGGAGACAGGATACACTGGTCACAGATGGAATATGTGATCAGTGCCAAAGGAAGGGGTGGCTCATGCGTGAGTTCATCCATTCTTCCAGGAAACCTCAGTGAGCTCCATCTCTGCACCTTCCTGGGCATTTCCGGTCAGGGAAAGTGGGATATGGATATTTATTCATTGATGCCACCCTATTTATTGATTGCCTGTCATGTGCGAGGCACTATTCGAGGTGCTGAGGCTAATGAGCAGTGAGCAAGCCCAAGTCCCTGGCCTGTGGAGCTTAACTCAGCCGTGGTCCCTGCCCACGGGTGCTTCCGGTATCCTGCAGCAGCCAACATGATCCAAGTCCAGGAGAGGGAGGCACACTGGGCTTTGAAGAAAGGGTAGGATTTGGAAAAGTAGAATGGAGGGGTGACAGTCTGAGCAAAAGCTGAGGAACAAAGGTGCATGGCCCAGAGACTGGGAGGGAGCTGAGGACTGAGGTGCAGGTTCATGTCGGATGGAGAAGACCAAGGTGAGAGAAGCTGGGTTAGGACCAATTGTGGAGCCCCTTGAATGCCACATCACCCCTGAGAGGCGTTCCCAGGGTTTCAGGCAGGGCCTCTCCCATCTTCCCAGCAGCTTTCGGCTCTGGGTTCCTGGGCAGTGCTAGGGTGAGGGGCAGGGCCAGGGAGCTGCTCAGAGTGTATGCATGGCTAGAGCTGCTGGCCTCGGGTCCAGGTGGCCCTTCCTGGGGCAGGATCATGTTGGCATCAGAGGTCCAGACTGAACCAGATGAGAAGATGGATCCCTTAGATGGACGCAGGAGGTGTGGGCATCAAAGGCACGCTTTGCCTGCTGGCCGTTGCCGTGGGGCCGCATCCGGGTACACAGCCATCACCTCCGATCTGTTGATGTCCGGAGGGCCACAGCAGGCGCCTTGCTCTGATGCTCTCTTTCATCTCCCAGCCAGAGAATGTGAGAGCGGAGTGCCCCTTTGCCTGGTGAGAAACCCCCATGCAAGTCCCATGGTGCCTTAGAGTCAGTGGGAAAACAAAGCATCGGCCCTGGCAGGAGCAGATTCCGGGCCCAAGCTGAGCAGCCTTGGACAGGTCCCTCCACTTCCAAGCCTCAGTTTCCTCATTTGGGAAAACAGAATAGTAATACCTGTCTCCTAGGGTGTTACGGGGGTGAGGTGAGTTTTGACACCCTCATGGAAATGCACTGCAGATACTAAGATCATGGTTAGTCACGGTCAAGCTGGGCCTGGAAGCCATGTTTCCTTCCCAGAAGCACAACCTGTGGCCGCCCCACTGGGGAGTGAAGGGGACCTCTCTGGAATCTGTCCCAGGGCAGGCCTGCTCCAGCCACCACCAGCTTCCCCTGGATCCTCCCCTGTGGCAGCCCTACCTCTGAGCATTTCTCGGTGTCTCCGCCCACCAGGGTGTGCTGGCACAGAACCTGCTCTGGCAGCTTGTTATAAATAGCACCTGCATCCCTGGCCTTGGCAAGGTGCACCAGGCGTGGGTGCAGTGGACACTTGAGAGGCAGCTGAGCCTGCCATCCTCACCACGCCAGGCCCAGAGCTGGCTCGGAGGGCGCCTGGGGGCAGGCTCTGTGTCCACGTGGGCCCTGAGAGCTCAGGGACCTGCCCTGAGATCAGGGCTATGCAGCCCAGGGTTGCTGGCCAGGGCTGGCTGTAGGTTTAAGGCATTGTTCTTTATCCCGTGACCCCGAATAGAGTGTGGAGGTGGCAGCTCTGAGAGGAGCCCCTGAGGGCTTGGAGGCTGAACAAAGTGGGCTGTTTGCCTGCCTGCTCGCTGCCTTTGAGCCGAGCTCATTAGAGGGCAGCTGAGCCAAATCCTCTCATTCCAGAGGGAAGAAGGAAGGGAGAGGGCAGGGCCCAGAAAGAACCACCAAAGGGCTGGCAGCCATCACGAAATCCCTGTAGCCCTCAGCCCCAGGCCTGGGGAGGCACCCTAGTTAGCGGAAAGGCCCTGCGTGTGTGGATCTGACCGCTCAGTTGAACACCACCAGCGGTAGATTGGAGCCGTGGACAGTTTACCGGACCTTTCTCCTGGGTAAAATGGAGTTGATAATACCACTACTTTGCAGGACCTTGGCAAGGATGAAAAGGAAAAGGTCCCTTGGGGGTGTTTTGTCATTATTAAGTGAGCTCGAGGGAGACCGATGAGGCTGTCACTGTGCACCCTGCAGACAAACTTTCCGGCTGACCCTGCCCTCTCCGTGTCCTCAGGCTGCTGCCCCCCACCCCGTGCAGTCACGCCAGGCCCTCAGCCCCAGCCCATGGATCTGCGGGTGGGCCAGCGGCCCCCAGTGGAGCCCCCCCCGGAGCCCACTCTGCTGGCCCTACAGCACTCCCAGCGCCTGCACCACCACCTCTTCCTGGCAGGCCTACAGCAGCAGCAGCGCTCAGTGGAGCCCATGCGGGTGAGGAGAGGGCTCCCCGCCCATGTGATGCCTTGAGCCCAGGCCCCCAGCCCCCTCTGGCCCCTTCAGCCTCCCCAGACCCTAGTCTCGGCCTCTGCCCACAGATCTCAATGGATACACCGATGCCTGAGTTGCAGGTGGGGCAGCAGGAGCAAGAGCTACGACAGCTTCTCAATAAGGACAAGAGCAAGCGAAGTAAGGAGATGGAGCCCCCCTCTCCTCCCCCAGCCCGGGGTTCCAGGGGCCTGCCCGTGTGTGCCTGTGAGGGTCACAGTCTGCTGGGTCTCCCTCTGCTTGCCTGGCGCTGCCTGTGGATGCGTGCAGGTGGGCGTGGATGTCTGGAGGCTTCACGGGAGGGGTGGGCCCCCCGGCTTGGCTCTTGCCCAGAGACTCCCTGGGACATCTTCTTCCAGGGGTGTGGATGGGGCACCTGGCAAAGAATGTGCTGGGGAGCCGGCCTGTCCGCCCACCCCCAACCCACTCATGGCTCTTCGCCCCTGTAGGCGCCGTAGCCAGCAGTGTGGTAAAGCAGAAGCTGGCAGAGGTGATACTGAAGAAACAGCAGGCTGCCTTAGAGAGGACAGTCCACCCCAACAGCACCAACGTTCCATACAGGTAACTCCTTCATCCGCCCCTCCTCAGGCCCCTGCTAGCCCCGTCCACCCTATTTATACCTGTGAGGCTACACACATCTGCCCCCTTTGTCTCCCCAGCTGCCCATCCCCTGGCCCTCACCCTTCACTTCTAAACATAACACCCCCTCCTGTAAATCCCTCTCCCACCTGACACCTGCCCTCTTATCATTAATGACCTCTCCCTGCCCCAGTGGAGGCCCTTCCTCCCTACACACACTCACACTCGCACTCATACATGCTGGCTTTCTTTTTCCAGACACTTTCTGTCTTTACACTTTCCCCTAAGCACACAAATGTCCTGGTTCCTAAAACGGGTTCTTACCCCAGGAGAGGAACAGTCCCCAGTGTCCAGCCCCCACCCAGGCCCTCCAAGAGCCCTGTTGTTGGCTGCTGGGGAGGAGAGAGGGCCCCAGTCCTGCTGGGCCCACCCCGCCCAGCCCTGTAACTGCTTCCTCCCCTGGGAGAGGCAGAGGCAGTGGAAGCAGGGCCTGTGCTCAGGTGGGTGACCTGGAGGCTGGCGGGCTTGATGGTTTTAAGCACGCTGGGCAGCATCAGGGTGCTGCTGGGCCTCTGGGCATGCCCACCCCTCTGAGGCGTCTTGGCCCTTGCTCCACAGAACTCTAGAGCCTTTGGAGACGGAAGGGGCCGCCTGCTCCATGCTCGGCAGCTTTCTGCCTCCTGTTCCCAGCCTACCCAGTGACCCCCCGGAACACTTCCCCCTGCGTAAGACAGGTGAGCTGGCCCAGTGGGCAGGAGCCCTCCCGGGGGATTAAGGGGCAAGGGCCTTGGAAGGCAGGTGGGGAGGAGTGTGGAGGGGTGGAAGGGCCTGCTGCGGGCTTCCTCTCGGGCTCTGCCTTGTCTTCCCGTAACCCACAAGAGGTAACTGGAGTGAGGGGCCAAAGGGCGGAGACAAGGAGGGTGGGCACCGGGCCCCGGGTAAAACCGGTGCTCCCCGCAGTCTCGGAGCCCAACCTGAAGCTGCGCTACAAACCCAAGAAGTCCCTGGAGCGGAGGAAGAACCCCCTGCTGCGGAAGGAGAGTGCCCCCCCTAGTCTCCGGCGGCGGCCTGCGGAGCCGCTCGGGGGTGAGGGCCGGCGCGGCTGGGGGGTGGGCCCCCTCAAAGCTGGCTGGTCCCATGCCTCTGGGTCGGGTCCCCCCCAGTTAGGGACCCTGTGTGTGGTTGTGTCCTACGCACAGGTGCCTGGCCAGGGGCGCCAAGTTATGGCTGCAACCCTAACTCCGTGGGCTAAGCTGGCATCTGCCCCAAAGGAGGGCCCCTTTCAGCAAATTGCCCAAGGGTGCCCTGTGGGTGGGTGGGTGGCCTGCCTTCCTCCCCCCCCCCCTTCTGGAAAGGAGCAGGAAGCAGAGGCTGCCCAGGAGGACGGGGGTTTGTTCCTGGGCACTGGGGAGCAGGGGGCCTGGCTCTGCCTCCTGCCCACCGCTGGTCTGCTGTCTCTGACCATGCTTCCCTCTTCTCCCCCACCCTCAGACTCCTCCCCCAGTAGCAGCAGCACGCCCGCATCAGGCTGCAGCTCCCCCAATGACAGTGAGCACGGCCCCAACCCCGTCCTAGGCTCCGAGGTAAGGCCTTGCCAGGCCCGGGCTCTCGGGGAGGCAGTTCTGAGGCTCAGCCCTTCGCAATCAGCAGCCCGGCTAGGGCAGCCCTCACCAGAGCCCCTGGGTGTTCTGGGAAAGGTGTGTCCTGGGTAGAGGTTTGTGCTTCGGGGTGGAGGTAGAGGGCGGTGACCCCCTCGCCCTGCTCCCCATGGCAGGCGCTCTTGGGCCAGCGGCTCCGGCTGCAGGAGACCTCTCTGGCTCCGATCGCCTTGCCGACAGTGTCCTTGCTGCCCGCAATCACGCTGGGGCTGCCTGCCCCGGCCAGGGTGAGTGGCTGGGGCACCCTTCCCTCCGCTCCAAGCTCCCCCAGCTTCTTTCACTCCCAACTCACTCCCTGCCCCTACCACCTCTCCCCACTCACCTTCTCTTCTTCCCTCTCCTGGAATTCTTCTCCCCTGTGACTTCTCCCTGCCTCTCCCCCAGGCCGATGGTGACCGCAGGACCCATCCGACACTGGGCCCTCGGGGGCCGGTCCTGGGGACACCCCATGGTCCCCTCTTCCTGCCCCCTGGTCTGGAGCCCGAGGCTGGGGGCCCCTTGCCCTCTCGCCTGCAGCCCATTCTCCTCCTGGATCCCTCAGTCTCCCACACCCCCCTGGTGACTGGTGAGTCCCGCTGCTTCTCCAGGGAAGGGCTGGATCCCTGCACTTGGGAAGTAGCCAGTCCTTCCTGCCTGCTCTCCAGCCACCTGCCCTCCAGTGCACCTCCCTGCCGAGTCCCCCCCACCCCACTCCCTCGCTTCCTTCCACTGCTCCCTGGGGTTCCCTCCTTATGCCCCACCCCCACCCCACCCCAATTCTTTACAGTGCCCGGGCTTGGGCCCCTGCCTTTCCACCTTGCCCAGTCCCTCCTGACCACTGAGCGGCTCTCTGGGTCAGGCCTCCACTGGCCACTGAGCCGGACCTGCTCGGAGCCCCTGCCCCCCAGCACCACCACCCCCACCCCGCCGGGCCCCCTGCAGCCCCGTCCGGAGCGGCTCAAACCTCATGTCCAGCTGATCAAGGTGAGGAAGATGGTCGGGGAGGTGGTGAGGGGTGCTTGCCTGGGCTCCTGGGGGCTGAAGGAGGGCTGGGTCCTGGAGGGGAAGGGAGGGAACTTGGCTCCGGGAATCAAGAGCCACACAGCCGCTGGAGTCCTGGCAAGATGGGCGGCCCACCCAGCACAGCCCACCATCCCCTGCCCCACCCTCCTCACCCCTGCCCAGCTTCTCAGTCCCTGCATTTCCCCTCCCCAGAGGCCAGCCAAGCCGAGCGAGAAGCCCCGGCTGCGGCAGATACCCTCGGCTGAGGACCTAGAGACGGATGGCGGGGGAGTGGGGCAGGTGGTGGACGACGGCCTCGAGCACAGGGAGCTGAGCCATGGGCAGTCTGAGGCCAGAGGCCCTATTGCCCTCCAGCAGCACCAGCAGGTATGGTGGTGGGTGGGTGCCCCTTGGAAGGAGCAGTCAGAAGACTGTGGTGCCTGGGATGAGGTGGGGAAGGCAGGGAGATGTGATGTCAGCACAGGGACAGCTCTGGGACCCATGGCTGCCCTCCCTAGATCCTTGGTGCTACATCCACACCCCCAAGCAAATGCAACACATGCGCATGTGCACGTGTACAATACATGCAAACATGCACGCAGTGCGTACATACACACGCAAACATGCACACATAACATGCCCATATGCACACACGCCTCCCAGCAGCCTGCCAGTCTCAGGGTGAAGCCGTGTCCCTTTACCAGCAGTGAGGCTGACCTTTCCTAGAGCGTAGGACTTCTCCCCCATGACTGGGTGTCCTGTATCTGGGAAGGTGGCTAGAGCGAAAGGTGGGTCAGAGCCAGGCCCGAGCACCATAGCACTCTCAGGTAGGACCCAAGCCCCGGGAGCAGTCCTCAGCCACGCATTGGCTCATGCAGGCCCATGCTCCTGAGTGGCTGCACGGTCCTTGGATTTGGGGAGCTCTTGGTCTGAGCCAAGCCCCAGGCCCCAAGAACCTTCTCACTGGGGTCTGGCTTTGGAGCCCCAAGTGTCCAGGTAGCTCCTGTGGAACTGGGTGGTCAGTCTGGGGTCCAGACCTTTTGGGGCCTGAATGGGACAGCGTCAGACAGTCCAAGGCCAGGCCCCAGCAGGGAGGCAGGGTTAGCGGCATCCTGGAATCTCTCCTGAAAAGGGGGGCCTGCCTGGAGGTTTGCAAGACAGCAGGCAGAGGCGGGCGGAGCAGGTTCCTGAGATACCAGAGGCTGAGGCCCCCTCTCTCCCTCAGGTGCTTTTCTGGGAGCAGCAGCAGCAGCGACTGGTGGGGCGGCTCCCCCGCGGAGGCACTGGAGACCCACTGCTGCTCCCCCTGGCCCAGGGCGGACACCGGCCCCTGTCCAGGACTCAGTCTTCCCCAGCCGCGTCTGCATCGCTGCCTACCCCAGAGCCCGCTAGCCAGGCCAGCTCAGAGAGCCCTGCCCGCACCCTGCCTTTCACCACGGGTAAGACCTGCACTAGAATGGGGGCAGGAGAGAGGGGCTGAGGGGCAAGTCTGATTGTGTCATGGTGTCACTCGGGACAGTTTAGAGACCCTAGAGCACCCTCTCGATCTTGTTAGGACCCTCCACTCCTCCTCAATATCCCATGGAGTAGGTGGAGTAGCTGGTTAGTCTCACCGTAGGGATGAGGAGACTGAGACCCTGGAAAGCTAAGGTGACAAGCTCACATCAAATGCAAGCTGAAATCCAGGTCTTCCGGCAACTAGTTCAGTGCTTTATTAAAGTGATCATTATTGTTCTTCTGCTTAGGAACATATTTCAAAAGTATTAAAGAAATTTTGAAAAATAAAGGAAAGCCCAAGAATAAAGGAAAAGCCACCCATCAATGTCCCATCACCCAGAGACAGCCACTCCTAAAAATTGCTGTATTTCAGTCCATTCTCTGCTCTAGTTGTGTGTCCATGCACAGACCCCTTACACATAACTCTACTGCATACACAGTTAGGAACATTCTTGTCGTGACTGATCCTCAGACACATGACTTTCATAGTATTTCATGGCAGCATTTTTATTTTTACTCCAACATTGCTTGTGAATTGGGCACTTAGATGCTTACTGGGTTTTCCTCTTTTCAACTTCCTTTTTTACAAATCTCTACTCATCCCTGGGCTTATTTCCAGAGGATCACTCTTGAGGAGTGGCATTCCTGGGGCAAATGGTGTAAGCATTCTGAAGGGTCTTGATACCCTGAGTTGTAACGGAACTGCCTTCCAGAAGGGTTGTGGCCACCGACCCTCCTGCAGACACTGCAGGGTCCTCCCTGGCGGCTTCCCAGTGTTGTGTGCAGCTGCAGGTCAGGCGGGGCCAGCCACTTCCCAAAAACGGCATTTGTCTTCTCACGTGGCCCGGTGTCACTGTGAGGCATCCCAGCTCCCTGGTTTGAGGTTTCCTAAGAATTTTCCCTCCTCTTGCCCCTCCTTGGTAGACTTTAAGGGGCCAGGACGTGTGGTGTGAGCCCCCTGACATCAGTCTTTGTTTGTTGGGGCTCTGGGCCCTTGAGGGCAAACTAGATGTTTGGGCCACGTGAGGAGTCTCGGTGGGGCAGGGAGGCCTGGCTGTGCAGCAGGCCTGTTAGTGGGGGCTGTATGGTTGTATCATGGGCTTGTCTGGGGTGTGCATCTGGGTGTGAAGAGCTGGGGTGTTGGGGTGTGCGGGCGCAAGGGGTGCCTGGCCCGGTGTGGGTCCCGGCGATGATTCCTGCTGCCGGCAGGGCTGGTCTATGACTCGGTGATGCTGAAACACCAGTGCTCCTGCGGAGACAACAGCAGGCACCCAGAGCATGCTGGCCGCATCCAGAGCATCTGGTCCCGGCTACAGGAACGGGGGCTTCGGAGCCAGTGTGAGGTGAGGAGGCCGGGGGTGGGGGCTGTGCAACTGGAGGTCAGAGCCATGGGGAGGAAAGGAGGGGGGCAGCTCCCGAGCCAGTGTGAGCTGAGGGGCCAGTGGGGGCGGTGGTTATGGCCAGAAAGGGGTGAGCAGGGGCTCAGGAGCTCTGTGGGCCTCTAATCCCCTCCTCAGTGTCTCCGGGGCCGGAAGGCCTCCCTGGAAGAGCTGCAGTCGGTGCACTCTGAGCGGCACGCGCTCCTCTACGGCACCAACCCGCTCAGCCGCCTCAAATTGGACAATGGGAAGCTGGCAGGTAGGGGCTCGGTGCTGCCTGGCATCCCCCGAATCTCCCCTGGCTGACTCAACTCTGCCACGGTCCGGCCTCCATGTCCCACACTCTCTTGTCCCTGCTCTGCCCCTCGCCTGCCTTCCCCCACTATCTAAGAACTGGGCACTCCACCCTCTTGGGCCATGCCTCCCTGATCTGCCCAGATCTCAAACAAAAGCTACAAATTCAGGAAAAGGATGCCCACCTCAGCATTCTGCTCATCCCCACTCCAGCTGGCCACCCTGGTCCCCCTGCGGCCCACCCTCACCTCACCCCACATGGTTTCCCCTCCCTCCACACCATAACCTGGGACCTTTATCAGGGCCTCTCGCTCCCTGCCAGGCCTGAGCAGTCCCACTCACGCAGGCTGGGCCTCTCCCCACAGGGCTCCTGGCACAGCGGATGTTTGTGATGCTGCCCTGTGGCGGGGTTGGGGTAAGTGCCTGGGGCTCTGCAGCGGGCATGGCCAGGGGCTCTTGGATCTCTTCCCTTCGGTTCTCCCAGGCCCAGCCCTCCCTTCTTGAACTCACGGTTCCGCCAGGCTGGGTGGGCAGGGGGTTTCCCATGATGCCCACTGCTGGCAGGAATCCCCGCTGGGGTACGAGCCCTTGTGAACTGACCATCCTTGACCTGTCAGTGTCTCCCGAGCATGGAGCCCAGTGCCTTGCTCTTAGATGGTGTTCAGTAAACGTTGAGGGAGACAGTGGATTTGAGGCTCAAAGGGCAGGGCCAAGATTGGCGCTTGGGGTTGTCTCCCTTTATAAGAGAGTGGTCAGGTCTCCACTGGCCGTTCCACGCCAGCCCCCAGGCTGCTTTGCCTGCCGTGAAGTGGGCCTCTGGGGCAGGGTTGGGGCACCTCAGGTCAGGCCACAGATGTGGGTCTGCCTGGTATGGGATTCTGGTGGTGCTTCTGGTGTCCTTGGTGATGCAGGCACTTCCCCTGCCCCAGGACCTCCAACCCCCCAGCTTTGCTTCCTCACTCCCCACCATTTGGGGAGTTTCTGCCTCCACCAGTGGTGCTCTCTGTGCCTAAAAAGTCCCTGCAGTGGCTCCTAAGCAAGGGGTGTCGAGGCAGGGGATGGAGGCCGAGTTCTTGAGGGACGAGGGGAGCCGTAGCTGGTGGGAGGGCTGAGTGGGAGCCAGCCAGTGCCCTATTCACAACTTCCCATTTCTTGCCACTTTCTGATTTTTCCAACTGTTGTTGCTTCTGTTTTCTCCTCCCTCCTCTCCCTCTGTCTTTCTCTCTCTCTCTTTCTCCAGCCTCTTGCGACTCTCTCTGCCTTCCTCGCCTCTCTTGGTCCGCCTCGCCCTCCCCATCTCCCCACCATGCCCCCCGGCCCCTCCCTAGCCTTGAGGCCCAGGGACTGGGTTTGGGGGGCCTCCCAGCCTGGGCTAGGGGCCTTGAGTGGAAGACAGAGGTGCAGACGGCCCCTCCGGCTCCGACCGTCCCGCAGGGCCCGAGCAGTGGCAGCTGGGGCTTAAAACCCCCTCCTGGCCCAAACCCCAATCCCGCCCAGGTAACGCCATGCCCCCTCCCCGGAGCGGGGAGGCAGGCGTGAAGCTGCCGGCAGAGTGCTGGCCAGACACGGGCTGGTGCTGGGACCTAAGCTGGGAAGGAGGAGTCGTGTTGGGATTGGGGGTCACAGGAGGCCTTGCCTTTGGGCGGTGGGGCACTGGGGAGGCAGCGCAGTCTGCCCAGCTCCCTGCCCCTGGGCTTCTGGCCATGGGGTGGGCACTGTCCGAGGGGCCCCGCTCCTGCGGAGAGCCCTGGATGATGTGGGTCCTGACTCTGACCCCCACAGGTGGACACTGACACCATCTGGAACGAGCTGCATTCCTCCAACGCGGCCCGCTGGGCTGTTGGCAGTGTCACGGACCTCGCCTTCAAAGTGGCTTCCCATGAGCTCAAGGTAGGAAGTTTGGGTGGAAGGTGGGCAACCCATGGAGAAGTCCAGACCCAGAACCCCAGATGCAGCTGCCTGTGACCAAAACTCTCCTTCTTGGATATCGTCATGGAGTTTTGGAAGGGAAATCTAGGACTCTGGGGACCGGGTAGAGATTTAAAGCCTCAGCACAGGTTACTTAGTTCCCAAGTCAAGCCATGGAGACCCTGGACCTTCGGTTTCTGAAAAGGACAGGGCCATGATCATCCAGGGTCATTTAACACAGATCTGCCTTGTGGCTGTGGGTGACTCACGGAACTTCGCTGGGCCTCCGTGAGTTGGTAAATCGATTCTGTCTGGCACCGAGGCTGTGTAAACCAAGTTGGTGCCCATGTTCGTTTGCTCTGGGCTGAGCACCTTACAGGGCTTTGTCCTCAGGTCTATTGTCAGAAGTCCTGTTGTTTCGGAGCTTGTAGCCCAAGGTGGTCAAAGTGTCCTAAATATCACAGCTCTTGAAGTGGAGCGTTGCAGTTAAGAGCTCAGGCCTGGTCTTTGCATCCCGGCTCCAGCATTTACAATCAGGCAACTTCTGACGAGTCACGTAACCCACCTAAGCTGCAGATTTCTCCTCACCCGTAAACTGGAGGTGATAACAGAGTTTACCTCCTGAAGATGTGAGGATGAACGCCAGCGTTTATGAAGTACTTAGCATGGTGCCAGGCACATCGTTTTGCTCAATAACCAGTAGCTGTGGTTCCTACAGAGCAGAGGACGCCAAGCAAGGGATAAAGGGGGCTGAGCAGTGGGGACTTCAAATCCAGCCTAGACGTGGTCCAGCGTGCCAGCAGTGGCCTCTCTGTGGCCCCTTCTCAGCAGAGCTGCCCGGGACTGGAAGAGGCCCATGCAGATGTGGGTCCTAGATCTGGCAGTTTGGCTGACAAGTGTTCTATCTGTTTCCAGAATGGTTTTGCTGTAGTGCGGCCCCCGGGACACCATGCAGACCATTCAACAGCCATGTAAGGCCTGAGGGGGGTCGGGTGAAGGTGAAAGGGGCCTGGGAGGAGTGGGGGTGGGGGCGGGTCTCCTCCTCCTTCCTCTGGACCTTTTCCTGGGGCAGGACTGAGCCAGGGGCTGCTGGAGAGAGGGGGCTGGAGAGGTGGGGCATGGGAAGGGAGTGGGCTGGCAGGACCTCTCTCCTCCTCCCAGGGGCTTCTGCTTCTTCAACTCCGTGGCCATCGCCTGCCGGCAGCTGCAACAACAGGGCAAGGCCAGCAAGATCCTCATTGTAGACTGGGTAGGTCCTGGTTCCTCGCCCTCTCAGATCTGGGGGGCCTGTGGGAGGAGCCCTGAGCCCGGCATCAGAGCATGTGGCTTCAGGTCCTAGCTCTGCGTTGATCTCCTTGAGCCTCAGTTTCCCCTTGTATAAAATGGGAGTAGAGATGACACCCACCTCACAGGGCTGTTGGTGTGTGCAAGTCTTCAGCCAAGACAATGTCCCACCAGGGACAGGAGCTCTCATTTGAGTGTTCTTTCAGCAGACTTAGTAATATCCGCATTTCTTCTACAGGTAGTAGTAATAACAATATTAGCAGGTAACATCAATGTATCACTAGTCACATCTAGACCCTGACAGTTTTACATATAATGTGTGCTGAAAAAATGGAGCACAGAAATTAAGTAACACAGTCCCACACCTTGTAAGTAAGGAAACTAGGATTTGAACCCAGGCAGGTAGCTCTAAACCATATCACCTCTGTGGATGGAACATTCCTAGCAGAAGTTGAGGAAAGTGGAGGAACTTTCCACACTTGAGCCCACACCTGGTCCTGTGAGTTACCAAGGAGAGGGCCACAGCTCTTTCTGGTGGGGCTGGGCCTCGTATACCTGCCCCTCTGTAACTGAGCTTGTTTTCTGATCCCCTGCATCCATCCATGACCTCACATAAGACACACTAGTGAGAGTTCCTGACGTATAAACCTGGACTCTTCCCTCTCTCTGCCACCAATACATCTCCCACACTTATTCACTTAATGCTGGCTGGCCTGTTCTCAGCACACCCCTTAAGACCTCGGGATGCCTCGTTGCCTTCAGGATCTCATATTATAGCAACCCCCACCCAACAAGTTCTCTCTTTATGTATACAAGGAGAGACTATGGCTCTGACGGGCGGATTCCTTGGGGTCTCTCAGCAGATTTGCTGAGGAACCCCAGTTTCCTGGCCCCCAGTTTAGGGTCCTGACCTATCCCAGCCTCTATCTGTCTGCTTTCGGACCTTCCCTGATCACTGCCCGTCTCCCTGCACAGGACGTTCACCATGGCAATGGCACCCAGCAAACCTTCTACCAGGACCCCAGTGTGCTCTACATCTCTCTTCATCGCCATGACGACGGCAACTTCTTTCCAGGCAGTGGAGCTGTGGATGAGGTAACTGCATATCAGGTCCACATATTCCAGCTCCATTGACTATCCCTCCTGGTAGTTTGCCTTTGTCACAAGTAGCTGTGTGACTCTGGGCAGACTGGTTAACCTCTCTGATCCCCAAGTTCCCCATCTGGAAAGAGAAGAGGCTGGATGAGCTGGTCTCGCGTGCTAACATCCTGGGACTTCTCTCCTGGCGCCCTGCTCTCGTCATGTCTCCCTTGCTTCCTGTTTTCCAGGTGGGGGCTGGCAGTGGTGAGGGTTTCAATGTCAATGTGGCCTGGGCTGGAGGTCTGGAACCCCCCATGGGGGACCCTGAGTACTTGGCCGCCTTCAGGTAAGTACTCTAGGGGCCCACGGGAGGCCTAGCCCAGTAAGGCCACCCTCTCTGGTCCCATCTCCAGTGCAAGGTTGGAAGTGATCTACTGGGGTGGGCCTTGTGGACGGAGACCAGAAAACGAAAGGTACAGTCAGTGGCTCTTGGGGCCTCCAGTCCCAAAGGGAAGACAGGACACACAGGCAAGAGTGAAAGCATCAAAAGGTATTTTATAAAGTTACACATTACTAAGAGCCAGTGTAGAAGTGAGTGCTGGGAGACGGACAGGGTAGGGTGAGCAAAGCTGCCACATTTACTCAAAGCAGGCTGCCTGGAGGAGGAGGGCTTTGAGCAGGAGAAGAGGAACTTAACATTGATGGAGATAAGGGAGAGCAGATGATGTCTACCCTGGGCCGTTACCTAAGACAAGCCATTCCGGAAGAGGGGCTCTGGGCTCTGTTCAGGAGCCCTGTATATATTTCACTCTGGGGGCCCTGCACTCCATTTGGGAAAAGAGAACCCTAGAAGTAGATCTCCAAGTGCTTTTCTGGGGATATTCTCTATAACAGCAAATTGTGTAGGAACCCTGGGCTGAGTTCCTGGCTTCTGAGTGCCCAGAGCTTAGAGCCTTGAAGGACACCAATACCAGAGTTGGGTCAGAGCTGGAGGGAGGCAACTGTGGTGGGGGACGCAGGGAGAGAGGAAGAGAGAATGAAGCAAGGTAGCCCAGGCCCTCGGAGCGTCTGATTACCCTGGGCAGCTCACAGTGGGCGAGTGGTTGGGTGTGCTCAACTCAGTCCAAGGTGGGTGGCAGCTAAGGGGCAAGTGTTTCCAGGCCCAGAGGCTCAGTGACTGGAGCCCAGCTCAGCTGCTGTGAGGTTGCCCTTCTCTGCGGCCTGCCTCCTGCACCCCCAGACACACACACTCCCATGCTTACTCCTCTTTTGTTCCTACTAGTGCCCCATCCTGGGCTCCTTTCTGCTTCTTGCTAATTAAGTGCCCTCTGGGCAGCTCAGTCCTCAGGCTGTGTCAGGAACATGGGCCAAGGGCAAGGAGGTCAAAGGGCATCTGCTAATCCTGCTGGGCAGGATGGGGTGGGGTGGTTGGGAGTCTTGGAGTTCTAAGAACAGGGTGCCCCACAGCTAAGCTGGCAGGAGAGCACTGGCAACGTTCCAGGCAGGGACCCCCGGCCTCTGCCTCCAGCAGCCCGGCACAGAGCACTGAGCCCCTCTCTTCTCCTCGCCACCTCACAGGATGGTCGTGATGCCCATCGCCCGAGAGTTCTCTCCAGACCTGGTCCTGGTGTCGGCCGGATTTGATGCTGCCGAGGGTCACCTGCCCCCACTGGGTGGCTACCACGTTTCTGCCAAGTGTAAGGAGGGCAGAGACCAGGGGAGGCCAGACTGGGATGGGAGGCACTGCTCAGGTCTAACTGGGGAAGGTGGCAGTGGCCGGCTATGGCAGCCGCTCCTGGAATTCCCTGGGTTCGCTTAGGCTAGCATGGCCCAGGGCCCTGTCCTGTGACCAGGTCAGTTTTGCCATCGAGGGCTTGAACTGGCCAGACCCCTTGGGACTTGAGTCATCAGATGGGAAACTCAGCCACAGACCCCCTCACCTCCCCATTGCTGTTCCCAGGCTGGGGCGGCAGCCTCTCCAGGGGGAGGGTGGGGAGAAGCAGCGTTCGGGACCCCTGGGCCCCGGGGTCTGGAGAACAGACAGAGGCTTAGTAAAAAAGATGCGAGCTGCGGTCAGTGCCCCAGTTCACAGCCCAGCCCTGTCCCTTCCCAGCTGTGGTCAGGGACTCACGCAAGTCCTTTAACTCTCTGAGCCTTAAGTGAGGTGTACTGATAGGTTTCTTATAGGATTTGATGAGAAAGTTCATTGGAAACTGGTGACTTAGGCATTTGCATCATTACATACAAGGGAGGGAGCAAACAGGGAAATGAGAGGTAGAGACGGAGCCCACCTCCCCTCCACCCCCACCCCCTCCTGTTTCTCCCCACCCAACCACCTAGGTTTTGGGTACCTGACGCAGCAGCTGATGAGCTTGGCGGAAGGCGCGCTGGTGCTGGCCTTGGAGGGTGGCCATGACCTCACAGCCATCTGTGATGCCTCCGAGGCCTGTGTGGCTGCTCTCCTGGGCAACAAGGTGACTGCCACCCCTTCCTCCCAAACGTGCATCCATGGGGCGGGTGAGCGGACTCTCCCCGCCACCGCCCCCAGGCAGTGTGACGCCTCCTGGAGGGCTCAGATGGCGCTGGGGTGGCTAGACCTGGGACGCCTCTTCCCCAGGCCAGGCCTACGGCATCTGCTGACTGAAGGAGCCTGGTGGCTGATGTGCTGTTCTCCGTAGGTGGATCCCCTCTCAGAAGAAGGCTGGAAACAGAAACCCAACCTCAACGCCATCCGCTCCCTGGAAGCTGTGATCCGAGTGCACAGTGAGTGTGGTGGGAGGATACCCGCCGAGCCCAGAGTGGGGGCAGCCCCCTCCCCGACCCAGGAGACCCTCAGGGGCCCACTGCCCCCAGTGACCAGGTCCCAGGGCTTCCAGTGCCAGCCAGGCCAGGAGCTCTGTTACTGGTCTAGATGGAGTCCTGTGAGCTGCTCCAGGAGGAAGGCAGCCCTGTGTGAGCGGACGCCCCCCGAGCCCTCCAGCAGGGACCTCTCCAGACGAGGCCTCCCTGACGAGGGTCTCGGGCTGATAATAACTCAAGCTTTGTTGGTCAGAGTGCCTGGTTCCCACCCCGGCCCCAGAGCTCTTGGGAGCTCCACCTGTTTGGGGACTGTGTCTTAGAATAACCCCATTTGGAAAGCACTTCAAATTTTCAACTCCATCTCAACATCCATGGAGCAGTTTATGTGAAGTCCCAGGCTCTAGGATTAAAATAGAGTCCTCACATCAAGGGCTCGGTAGGGGACCCATATGTAACAATGAAGATCCTGCTGATACTTTTTACGGAGCCCCGACCCTCTGCCTGGTGCTGGGCTGGATGTGCCCCGCTACGTTATTTCTCGCGGTGGAGGCGGGGTGACCACTTCCACGGCATAGGTGGGGCAGCCCCGGGAGGCGAGTGGCCGACTGCAGGCCACGGAGAACCGCTGGAATGACGGTCAGCTCTCCCAGGGCTGTGTCCTCTCCACTCCCCACTCTCCCTTCCTAAGTGCTGGGGCTGTATGTGAGTGGGGTCCCGGGACCCCATGGTCAAGGATTTGTCGGGAACCTCATGCCTACAGGGACTAGGTCTGCGGTGGGGGCTTGGGCACCCCTCACGGCCATGGTGGACCCCCCCTGCTCACCCTGACAGGCTGCGCGGCGCCGAGTCGGGGAAGGTGTGTGTGGAGGGTGGGAGCACGTGGGGGAGCTGACCCCAGGCTGAGTACCAGGACTGGCATGCAGGTGCGACAGGAGCTAGGGGCTTGCTCTCCCCGGCCCTTCCTGACTTGGTTTCTCGTTGCAGGTAAATACTGGGGCTGCATGCAGCGCCTGTCCTCCTGTCCCGACTCCTGGGTGCCCAGGGTGCCAGGGGCCGACCCCGAAGAAGTGGAGGCAGTGACCGCGCTGGCATCGCTCTCCGTGGGCATCCTGACTGAAGAGAGGTCACTCCCCCCAGGCCCCACCCTGGTGCCTCCCCCCAGGCCCTCAGAGCAGCTGGTGGAGGAGGAAGAACCTATGACTCTCTGAGGCCCCGGAACGGATCTGCCCACCCACTCCTGCCCCTCACACCTGGTTCTCTTCTAATCTCTGGCTGTGATACCCATTCCTGGGGTCTTCGGAGATCCCGTGGGCAGGGAGTCAGGGCCGGAGAGCAGCCTGCCTTGGCAGTCACCCCAGGGAGCCCGCGAAGGGCCCTGGGTCTCGGGTGGGGACCAGAGAGGACCTGAGAGGAGGCAAGCTGGACAGACGGCTGGGCCCCAGCAGGGCTCTCCAACAACAGCTCTGCCCCTCTGGGGTCTGGACGCCTGGCTGTGGCCCCCACTCCTCAGGACTTAGGCCCACCCTTAACCAAACCCTGGACTTGGCACACAGCCCCAGGTCCCACACAGAAATGTGAACTTGGCCTCAGCCAGGGCAGCCCTTCCTGGGCTGTGAGGGCTAGAGGGGGTGAGGGACAGCAGCCAAGGGGTCCCCATCCCTGCGTGCAGGGTGAGTCCCTCCTCTCAGCTGCTTCCTCAGATGACTCTGGAAGCTTCCACCCTCCACCTCTGGGCACTGAGGCGAAACCCTCTGGGAGCAATCCCTGCTGGCAGCCCGCCCAGACCATCTCGGTGCCCGGTGGAGTGGACGGGCGCTCCTGGAGTTCTGTGCTTCTGAATCCAATGGTGCGAAGCCCTTCATCTCCCCTCAGAAGTACAGCAAACCCCCAGGGGTCCCTCGGTCACTGCCCAACCCACCACAAGTCTTCTCTGTTTCCGGGGTCTCCCCCACCCCTACTTAGGACTAGCTTGGCTGAGGGGGAAGAGGGTGGGAGAATGGACACAAGACACGGGGGGAGGGGAGGCAGCCCTGGCAAAGCCTTCCAGGCTTCTGGGGTCCAGGCCTGGGGCCAAGAAGGAAAGTATTTGTGCGTGTGTGTGTGTGTGTGTGCGCGCGCGCGCGTGTGTTCCCCAGAACCCACCATACCCTGTGCATATGTGCTTGTTTTTTTTGTAAAAAAAAAAAAAAGAAAAGGAAAAAAAATCGGAACAATAAATGTTTTATTTGCTTTAAAAGCGTGTGCGCCAAGGGCCTCGGGAGAGGTGCACCACGGGGTGGGTGTGCCCACAGTAGACAGCCGCACGGCAGTGTGAGTGGGATCCCTGCAGAGGGGAGAGGGCCAAGGTGGGGCTGGGGCGGGGAGTAGACCCCTCCTTGCCCTTCCTTGGCAGCTGCCCTGGAGGAAGAATCCAATCTAAACCCACCTGAGCTGCCCCCACCTGCCTCCTCACCTCAGGGTAATAAAGAGGAGGCAGCTCTGGGCTGAGTCCACAGACAGGGCCAGCTCAGAGGGCTCAGCCCAGGTTGGGGGCACCAGATACAGTTGCTCGGACCCGGCTCCCTAAGGCATCCCCAAGAGTCAGGAAGCAGACAGACCTGGGTTTAAGTCCCGACTGGGAGCTCAGGTAAGTCGCACTGCCTCCTGGGGCCTCTGTTTATCAGTGAAAGCCTCCAGAAATAGACACTTTGTGGTTCCTTCCTGCTCTAATGCACCATGACTTTTTAAGCATATACTGAGCCTGGAAGAGAGAAAGGGGGAGGCAGCAGGCCTGCACAAGCTCATCCAGTATGAGCGAAGAGGAGGGGCTGCCAGCACCTGCCTTGTCAGTTCTGAGTCTGCCAGACTTTCCTGCCAGGAAGAGGAGTGGCCTCATTGCCTCACCCTGGTCCGGTGCTTGTCCCTTTCTCGTCTGCCCCAGACACTAAACCCCTCAGGGGTGGCTGAGGCTGTGGCCATGGCCACTCTTGCCCTGGCTGGCGGTGGGCTGAGAGCTGGATAAGGAAACTGAGTTGGTGGGCTCTGCCAAGCCAAGGGAAGGGGAAGAGGGCCTCCAGCCCCCAAGACATGGGCTCCCTCCCCTGCCCTCTGGAAGTCTGGGCTAAGGAAACAGTTTAATCACACAGTTAGAGAACCCACCACCAGCACCCCTGGCTTCCACAGGCCCCCTGTTCTGAGATTCCCACCGCACAAGAAAAACAAAAAACAAAAAAAAAAAAACAGAGGCTGTGTGGTACAAATGGCCGCTGTATTTCTGCTAAAGTGACAGTGACATAGGTAAGGCAAAGAGCTGAGGGACAGGACACATCAGATGGGAAAGGGGGAGCCCGTGCAAAATGGTAACATAACCTAAAAAGTTATATTTAACAGCAGCCCCTTCCCTCCCCGAGAGAGGTGAGCCCTTGGGCAAGAAAGCAGATCTTGTCCTTCATAAGGGAGATAAAAAAGATAAAAGCTCTAGGTGAAGGGCAGCGAGCAGGGGCTGGAGAAGGGGAGACAGTGTCTTATGGCCGGAGAGGGGGTCTGGGCACAACGGGGGGCAGGTGTGAGAAGGCAGGGTGGAAACATAAGGCTGTAGGTGCAAGGGTACAGACTGCAGGGTCCTTCCAGCCTACGCCATGCTGCCCCCTTCCCCACAGCCGTTCTGGGGGCAGAAGCACATTCCCCGTGACTTTTAGCCGGGCCTCATTTGGGGAGTCCTGTTCTGGGGTGCATGGTGTGAGAAATGGAGGGAGGAAGGAGTGGCCTGTCTGGCTCTCGCACACACACGGGAGACCAGCTCTGGGTGGAACAGGGTGGGAGGAGGGACACTGAGCTCTCCCCTCACCTTCCCCCAGCCTTGGGGAAAGAGTCATAGTTTGTCATCCCTGGGACTGACAAGCTGCCTGACCCTGGGGGATAACAGGTTGGAGGTGCTGGGGGGAGGTGCTGAGAGGTCTCTACTAGAGATATCTTACTTGACCAGACCTGGTTCCCGCCCTGGCCTCAGGGAGAGTGTCTGGGGCAGCAGGGACCAAACCCCCTGTCCCCTGTGCTCTGCGACCAAGCACAGGTCAAGGCCTCGTAGCCGTACCCTGTGGCATTACCCTGACCCTGCCTGCAAAGAAAGATTCCTTACCGAGAGCTAAGAAAATAGATCCGTTCTAAAGGTCTAAGGCTGCTCTCCAGTCGGGCGGACAAGGAGCAACATGTCAGGACACCCCCTTTCCATTGCACCCAGGTTTTTCCCCAAAGTGGGAGAGGACAGCTTCTTGGGAGACCACGCTCCCCTTGCTGTGTGCTCTCTGCCACGGTTCTGGGGTTCCCAGGGGGTGGGGGCAGCCCCACCCAATGTCTCAGAGGCAGAGTCCAGGTCCTGAGGAACCCCAGGGTGCAGAGACCTCACCCCTGAGTCAGAAATCGCTGAGGATGCTGATGTCGGCAAAGTCAGCCCGGTAGCGGTGGGCATAGAGGCTGAGCAGGAAGGCCCACTTGAAGGAGATGAAGCTCCAGACGCAGGAGAGGTAGTAGCTGCTGGGGTCCTTCAGACCTGCAGGGGAGAGGAGCCTGGAGCGTGACTCGAGAGGGCCTTGCCCTCAACCCCAGCCACCTGGCCGCAAGCCCAGGGCCACCCCTCCCTCTGCAACCTCCCTGTCCCTCCTGTCTGCTCAACCAATCCTACAGAAAGATTTGAGGGCAATAGAGGTTTGCTAGCATCCCAGGAAGATGGAAGGCAGTTACGGGAAGGAGGCACCAGAGACAGTGAGGATGGGGGAAGGTCAGGGCCGGCCAATCGCGGGTCTGTATCACATGCTGTGCTTGTGCCACATTCCCCCTAATGGTTTCCAACCTGTTTGATCCTCAGACTTCCTAGGGGCAGGTGGAGCACCTTTGTCTAGTTCCTGGTGACAGCCACCAGAGGGCGCCCCTGCGCCGCAGCTGGGCAGAGACTAACTGGTGACGCCAACTAACACTCCTCCCGCCAGCATCCCGCGCCCTCCCCAGGGCGGCCCTCACTCTGGTGCCGGGTGATGGCCAGTGCTAGGAAGGTGCAGAAGGCGGCGATGGAGATGGCTGAGAAGAGGACGCCCACGAGGAAGAAGCCACGCAGCCCCTTGAGCCAGGTCCTCCAGTAATCCTGCATGTACATCACGTGCGTCACCAGGACCCAGAGTGCCAGCACACCTGTGGGGGCAGACTGGGTCAGTGGGGACCAACCTCCACCACCCCCCCCCCGCCACCCCCGGGCCGCAGTTCCCCTCTCCTCCACAGGAGGCAGCCACTCTCACCCCTGCCTCCAGCCCAGCGACCCAGGACCCCAGGATACTTTGGGGGTCCACGAGGTCAGACCTACAAAGATGATATTGGCCATTTCCACGCTCATTCTCTCATGACCACACGGTGGTTTTCCAGAGGCCATATGGTGTGAGATATCACAAAGACTTGAATTCAGAAGCTGATAAGAGAATCTAGCTACTTTCTATCAAGCCAGACTTAAAAGAGATTTGCAAAACAAAATGTAAAACCATGCCATTCTATTTTTTTTTGTTCTGGGATTTCTTTGGGATTTCACTACTTTTTCAAGAGCTCAAAGGGGTCCTGAAACCAAAAAGCCTGAAAACTGCTGTAATCAGCCTACTTTTTGGGACTTTCTACTGCCTACCCTGAGGGCCACCGAGGTGGGGCAGCAGTCCTCCCTCTAAGGACGCCCTCCTCCACCAGTCAGCCTTGAACTGACTCTCTCCAGGCCTGCAGCTGAGCCCTCTGGCTGCGCAGCTCTTCCCAAACTCCTGCATTGGTTTTGCAGGATGAGGAGGCCCAACCATGACCCATGATCAGACCAAGGCCCCCCAGGGCCACTGGGACCCAAGTGGCCCTCCCCTCGCTCTTAGCCACACCCCACGCAGCTCCCTCCTGTTTGCTGCACGGGATAGGCCAGCCATCCCCCAGCCCTCCCTGGGTCCGCCCCCAGGCCTGGGTGGGCACCTCCCCTAGGATGCCAGCTGCCACTCAGTCAATACAATGAGTGTCCTCTGTGCCAGGCAGTGCCTACTTGCACGGCCCAAAGGGTAGAATGAATATCAATTCCATAGGCAAGGATCTGGAGTGGGGCTGCAGGGACCTGTCCCAGCAAGGGAGGAATGAGGAAAGGGGCAGAGCAAGCTGCAAGCTCGCGGAACGCACCCAGGCTGCAGAAGCTTAGGAGTCAGGAGACCTTTCAAAAAGGAGCTGCACACGCTGCATTTCCTACATGCGTCGGAACGTTACCAAATGTGCACAGGAAGGATAAGCATCTGGTTGGGGAAAGTGGTTATCTCTGGTGAGGGAGAGAAAGAAGGGAAGTTGATAGGGAGGTGGGGGTGGGGAGAGTCCTTGGACTGAATCTATGATATTTTATTTCTTAGGCTGGATGGTGAGTGTAAGGGTGTCCATTAAACTGCTATCCTTTTTTACATGCCTGAAATATTTCAATTTTTTTAAAAGTTTATAAAAAATAAAAGGGGTGAGGGGAGGAAGCATCATCATGGAGCTCCGCTCTGGTTACCAGCTCACAAGCTGTCACAATTCAGGGGGGCTGGTGAGGGAGGAAAAAAACCCACAAGACTGCCAGCCAGGAACCCTGGGGCTGGGGGCTGCTGCACCCATCACCACCTCTCAGTCTTGGTGTCCCACTTCTGGGTGAGCCCCAAAGTCCCTCCAGCCTGGATATCTGGCCCAGGGTTCCATCCCAGTATGGGCAGAGGTCCCCCGAACCCCACAGCTTCCCCTCCTCACCCTGTCTGACCCCCACTCTCCCACCCTACCCTTCCTCAGGGGTTGGGGGCCTGGAACCTGGGTCCCTCTGCTGAGACCAGGGTAAGCCAGGATGGCCATCTCGCTCTCCCTACCAGGGTGGGCAACTGGACAGACCAGAGGTGGCACAACAGAAATCTCACAGCTTCAGCTTAAATCTTTTGTGATCAGGTTTTAGGTCAGCCACCTTTCCCAGAAGTCTTCCCCACTCCTCTCATGCACATCCTAGGTTTTTATTCAGGGAGCTGTTTGAATTCTTAAACAGCCCTGGGGAAGAGGCTTACTGTCACTAAGTGCATTCAAGGA
Source organism: Choloepus didactylus (assembly GCF_015220235.1). Lineage (NCBI taxonomy): Eukaryota > Metazoa > Chordata > Mammalia > Pilosa > Megalonychidae > Choloepus > Choloepus didactylus. The sequence continues at coordinate 88,955,793 of NC_051314.1, forward strand.
AAAGTCAGACGAGCACCTGTCCAGGACAGGTCCAACCGCCCTCTGTCTCCTCAATTTATCACAGACGGGTTGGATTCGATGAGCTCTAACGTCCTTTCCCACTTGTGGATTCTGAAAGCCAGCTTAGGAGGAAAATAAGGAGGTCAGTGCAATCCCTATGTGACTCAGCATTTCCTGGTTTAGGAACTGCTGAAATAGGGACCCATGAAGATGCCATCTCTTAGTCTCCTGGCCATGCTCCAGCGGTGCTCCCCCTCCCAACAACCACCCCCATGTTCCCCACGTGCAGACCTACAAAAAGAGCTGAGGAAGAGGAAGATGGCCATTTGGGGAGCTCCGGGTCCCTGTTCCTTGTTAAATAAGCAGGCACAACTTTACCCACCTCTCACCTCCCCCCAGTCCTGCTCCAGTCCCTGCACACAGCCTGAGTTTGGAACTAGGCTCGTTCCCACCCCGGCTCCCATCACTTTCCTTGGAAGAGAGACTTCTCCCATCAACTCCACCCAAGGGTCACTGAAGCAGGCAGGAGCCCCTCCCACACCTCAGGCAGGAGGCGACTGTCCCTTAGCCCTGCACCCTTGACAAGGACAATCTGGGACTCCAGGAAGCCCTGGTCTTACCAGGTCCCTAATGCCCCACCTCCATCCCCACCCCAGCTGCATGCCGCCAGCAGACCACACTTGCCACTCTACCCCACCTGCTTCAAGGAGCAGGATCCCTGCTCTGCCCCTGGGTTCACAGCTGACAAGATAAGGGCAAGGAAGGTGCCGGGTTGGTCAGCAAAAGTGTCCCCAGCTGATGGGCTGGAGGTGAGGAGACAGGAGAAGCCCAGGCAGCCCACAGGCTGAGCACAGACGAGCAGGCCAGTGGGCCAGTGCCAGGGCCCAGACATATCCTTGTACCCCAGCACCCACCCACCCCTCCCCTGGGAAAACATAGTTTCAGAGCCCCTGCGTGGTTCTTGTTCACAGTTCAGGTGGGAAGAAAGCAGAGACATTTGGACCCCTGGGGCAACTTTTCTTTTCTTCTTTTCTTTCTTAGAACAAGAATCTGTATTCCCCTCCATGGTTCCTATGGCAAAGCTAGAGCAGGTAGGATCACTCCATACCTCTCCAGGAAAACCAGTTTTTTCCCTGCAAAGCCCTAAGTCCCAGATGCCTCCTAGGACAGGAATGTCCCAGAAACAAGCACCCCCATCCAGCCCCTGCCTGGTCCTACACAGAGTAGAAGGTGACTCGGCAGTTTTGGGGCTAGAAAATGCCGAGTCAGAAGTGGGGTGCTTACCAGTCAACAAAATCGCTGACACTTCACCCCCAAAAGGGGAAGACTGACTGACTGCAGATCCTCTCAGCACCCACTCCGGGTGGGGTGGGCACATGGCCCTGGCCTGGCATTAGCCCTCACACCCACCCCCGCCAACGAGCAACTTCAGCTCCTCCATGGCCACCTCTCAGTTGTCAAAGATCAGAAGGTTCAGAGAGGAGCCAGGCGCCTCTCCCTGTAGGAGACTCCACAGCTGGCCTGCCTCAGAGGCCGAGGGAAGCCCGCAGGGAGGAAGAGAGGACAGAATTTGGGTCGGAGGAAAACCCCAGGGACTCCTTGGACTACAAGCCAGACGGCTTTTCCACTGCCCTCTGTCAGGCAGCCGGGGGTGAAAGATGCAAGGAGTGGACAGTGGAACTGCAGTATTGTAGATCTGGAGACGGTATCAGAGATCATCTCTTTCAGTGACACCTCGTCCCATTCCTTAGAGATGAGGAACCTGAGGCCTAGAGAGATATTGATGTGCCTATGGGCACACAGCCAGGTAGGGCTCACCTTCACCTCCACCAGGCCCTGATCCCAAGGAAGATCCTTCCCCTCACCCCCAGCAATCCCCCTATCTCAGTGCAACCACAGGGGCCTCAGGGCCCACAGACACCACCTTCCAAAGGGGACAGTGGCAGGGCTAATAGGAAACAGAGAAAAGGGCTGTAAAAGTAGTGAACCTTGAAAACCATGGTTGGGGGTGTGTGTAGGGGTGGCGGTGGGGAGTGGTGGTACAGAGTAGAAATGAGCCAGGGTTCTGCAGATAACTGAGCACAGACGGGCTGGCTGCCCCCAGGAAGACAGCTGGTAGGGCATCTAGGTAGACATGGGAACATCCCCACCAGGGCACTACCTGCCCTTCCTTGGTGACCCCAGAGCGTTGCTTAGCATTGCTTAGGTTGTGGCCCCTGCCCCTCTTTTAAGGCAGAAACCCACCTCTCTTTCCTGCTCCACCCAGGGATGGTGTTCAGTAGGCTTAGTAGCAGTGAATAAATCCAGTTATTTTTAGTTAGTCCATTTAGAGCCTTCTGGCAGAGAATTTCAGTAATGGCATAAGATCATCAGATGTAAAAGTCTTATCCTTACATGTATTTTTTTTTCCCCAAATGCTTTTCCCATTCATATTCTGTCACGTCGTTGAGTAACCCTGGGCAAGTTATTTCCTGTAAGCCTCAGTCTCCTCATCTGCAAAACTGAAACAATAATAATGCCTACTTCATAGGACTAATGTAAGGATTAAAAGAGATGGGAACAAATTGTTCAACCAGGTGATAGCAAGAAAAAATAATATTTTTTGCCTTCACGCCAATTCTACCACACAGAGAGGTTAAATCGCTTGCCAAAGGTGCAATGTGCATACAGAACAGTGGCCAGGACGGGTACCTCCATCACACACCGATGTTCTCACCCTAGCATACGCCTCCCCTTTCCTCCTTAAGGCACAGAAAAGGCAGTCACAAGGTTTAGCAGACCCCGGCGGAACCAACAGCAGAGGGATGGCAAAAAGTCACCATCGTGGGGCATGAGAAAATGTCCACAGTTTCCAACAGCTCCCTAGCGCGGTCCTCCTCGTCTCCGCCGCGGGCTCTGCTGGGGTAAGAGGTCCACACGTGAAGGAAGTAGACGGGCTTCCACGGGACTCCCCAGCCCTCCCTCTCCGAGCTGCTCCCTTTCCCATTTATTCCCTTTCCCCGCCCTCACCCAGACTCCAGGGAAGGGGCGCTTGAGGGGTGGGGATTCCCCATAACAAGCGTCGGTGGGTGGATGGGTTGTCTTCACACCTAGCGGTGCGAAGGGGGTCGCGAGAGAAGCGGGCGCGCAGAGACGACGCCGGTAATGGGGGATCAGGCGGAGAGGGCCGGCGGGAAAAGGGTCGGAACCCAGCGGCGGCGTGCAGAGGTGGGGTCCCAGGCGGTGGTGGGCGGCGCTACAGGCTTGTGCAAATGGCAGGGGCGAGACATCGGAGGCACCGGGAGAATGCCCAGGGCCCGCGCTGCCAACCGACGGGTTGGGGTAAACACCCCACCCGCTCCCCGGGGGAAGCTACTCCCGGGAGGAGCCTCCTGGAGCAGCTGACAGCGCCCTTCTAGCGGTCGAGCGCACGGCTCCGGCCCGGAGCCCGGCCCGAGCGCCCCCTCACCGCCCCCACGCGTCCCCGGAGGATACCTGCAAGTCCCCCCATAGCCGCGGTCCCTGGCTGTCTGTACACGACCGTCCAGACGAGGAAGATGGAGAAGCCGGCCACGGAACTGATGCCGGAATAGGCGGCGCGGAGGCCCAGCTGCAGCCGGGACGGGGCCATGGAGCTGCGGGAGCCGGTCGGGCCGAGGGCGAGCCGGGCCGGGGTGCAACCGAGAGTCACAGGTGCACGGCTGGGAGCCCGAACCCCCGGCCGCCGGCAGTGCCGCGCTCCGCCCCCGGCCCGCCCCGGGCACAGCGCCCTCCCTGGCCGGAGGCCGCCCACGCCCGGGACTGACGGACAGACGCACCACATCCGGTGTTCTTCAAAGTGAGGTCCTTCGGTCTCCATCTTTTGGGGGCATGCTTGTTAAGGCAGATTCCTGGGCTCAACCCCGTATGTCTCGTATCAGGGTATTTTGGCCTTGGCGGGCCGGAAATATGCATTTATAAAAGCAGCTCGGTGATACTTTTTTTTTTTCAATTAGAGCATTTGTATGTTTACAGCAAAAATCATGCAGAAAGTACAAGAGTTGCCATAACCGCCTTCCTCACACACACGCTTTTCCCTATTATTAACATTTTGCATTAGTGTGGCATCTTCATTACAATTGATGTTAACTATTGCCCATAGTTTACATTAGGTTCACTCTTGGTGCTTTACAGTTCCATGGTTTTAAAAAAAAATTTGATTTTGGAAACATATACAATCTAAAATTTCCCATTTTAACCATTTCAGTGGTGTTAATTGCATTTACAGCTTTTGCTATGGTCATCACCATCCATTAATGAAACTTGTCCATCACCCCAAGCAGAAACACTGCCAATTAAGCATTAACTCCCCATTCCCCACCTACATACACCCTGGCCCCGGTAACCTGTATTCTAGTTTCTGACTCTATGAATTTGCTTATTCTAATTATTTCATATCAGTGTGAGCATACATTATTTGTCCTTTGGTGTCTGGCTTATTTGACTATGCAAGTCTTCAAGGTTCATCCATGTTGTAGTGGTGATTGCCTTTTTAATTTTATTTCTGAATAGGAGGAGGCACATTCTTGTTTAAAATTTGAGGTTTAAATTTCTCCTTAGAGGGGGAAGGTGCAGAAGTGTTGGACTTCCTCACCTGGACTGGTGTTGATGTTGTCACAAACATTGGTACTGGCGGTTTGATGTGCTGAGCACTCGATCATGGGACTTGCCCTTATGAAGCTCGTTACTGCAAAGGAGAGGCTAAACTTACGTGTAATGGTACCTAAGAGTCTCCTCCTGAGTACCTCTTTGTTGCTCAGATGTGGCCCTCTCTCTCTCAAACTGAGCCACCTCAGCAGTTGAACTCACTGCCCTCCCCACTACGTGGGACCCGACTCCCAGGGGTGTAAATCTCCCTAGTAAAGCAGTATATGACTCCTGGGGATGAATCTGGACCTGGCATTGTGGGATTGAGAATATCTTCTTGACCAAAAGGGGATGCAAAATGAGATGAAATAGTTTCAGTGGCTGAGAGATTTCAAATGGAGTTGAGAGGTCACTCTGGTGGACATCCTTATGCACTATATAGATAACACCTTTTAGGTTTAATGTATTGGAATAGCTAGAAGTAAATACCTGAAACTACCAAACTCCAACCCGCAGTCTGGACTCCTGAAGACAATTATATAATAATGTAGATTACAAAGGGTGACAGTGTGATTGTGAAAACTTTGTGGATCACACTCCCTTTATCTAGTGTATGGATGGATGAGTAGAAAAATGGGGATAAAAACTAAATAAGAAATAGTGTGGGATGGGGGGGATGGTTTGAGTGTTCTTTTTTCACTTTCATTTTTTACTCTTATTCTGATTCTTTCTGATGTAAGGAAAATGTTCAGAGATAGATTGTAGTGATGAATGCATAACTATGTGATCATACGGTGGACAGTTGATTGTATACCATGGATGATTGTATGGTGTGTGAATATATTTCAATAAAACTGAATTTAAAAAAAATTTTTCTCCTTAGAAAATAAGGTATAAAAATTGTAACCTGTAAAAGTCCACAGTAAAAAGGATTCCTTCCACTCATGCCCCCATCAATCAGGTTCCCTCCCAAGGGTTTCTTGATGAATATCTCAGAAGAGTTTCCCACACACTAAAGTTTGAGAACCCTTGTGTCCACGCCTTATAATCCTTATCAGTGAGGGTGTTTACCTTACTGTCACTGACAACCCCACTTTTCTTTCATAGTCATAAGCCTCATCCCCCAGTTCCCTCTGCAAACTTGTCTCCTGCCTTCAGAATCAGAATTGTAGAGACACGAATCTATAGCAGGAGTACAGTGGCTCCCACATGGGCCCAGCTTCTGCAGGGATCTGGGATGGAAAACCAAAGCATAACACAAGGACTCTGTCCTCAAGTGCTTATAATCTAGTCCGGGAGGCCCATCACATATATGCACATTCATGCACAAAATATACCGATACCCCTTGTGTTCATTTCCTATTGCTGCTGTAAGAAATGACCACAAACTTGGTGGCCTAAAACCACAGATTTATCATGTTACAGTTTTGTAGGTCGAAAGTCCAAAAATGTTCTCACTGGGCTGAAATCAAGGTAGTGGCAGGTCCTTCCAGAGGTTTTGGGGGAGAATCCATTTCCTTGCCTTTTCCAGCTTCTAGAGGCCACCTGCCTGCCTTGGCTGCCAGACCTCTTCTTTCACCTCCAGCCTCTGCTTCTGTCATAATCTCCTTTGTCTCTCACTGTTCTGCCTCCCTGTGATTAAAGACCCAGGCAATCCAGGATAATTTCCCATCTCAAGACCCTTCATGTCATCACATCAACAAAACCCCTTTTGCCATGCAAGGAAACATATTCACGGGTTCTGAGTATTGGGCGTGGACATCTTTGCGAGGGGTTGGGGGAGACCTTATTCTGCTACCACACCCCTTCAGAATACCAATTCCCTGAGCAGGGACTGTGCCAGTTTTGTTCACACCAAAACCCGGCAGAGTGCCTGGCACCTAACGGCCCCTTAATGAATATTTGTTGAATAGACGAATGTGAATGAATGAAGGTAAGAATTAAATAACTTAAAAGGGATCAAACATAAGAAATCTAAGCAAAGCATGATTAATTGCCAAATGGGCGATGTAAACCAGTGTAAACATTTGCTTCACTTCAGAACAATCTGGGGAGTTTCTTTTTATAAAAAAAGTAAGACCCCCAAACCCCATTCCCAGTCCATTAAATTTGACTCTTGGGATTATACTTTAATGAGAAGTGATTTTGATGTGGTGAGCTCAGCATCCGGCCCTCCCTAGGGAGCTGCTGGTGGAGAGAGTAAGTGCTGGTTGTTCAGAGGAGGACGTGAGCTCCGTGGACCCGAGCACACTGCCATGGATGGTTTCAGAGGGGCCAGGCCGGGACAGCACTCCAGGGAGCGAACGAGAAGAGTGTATGTGATGGTCCAGAGGAAAGCAAGAACATGGCAGGTTTGGGAAACTCTAAGTCATTTGTGACTCGCTTGAGCATTTGTGGGTGGAGTGCTGGGTTTTGATGTTAGAAATCTTCTGAACTTAAAGGGCCTTGCGTACTCTGCTAAGAAGGCTGTCCCCCTCCTTGTGGGCCCAGGCCAGGGAAGTAACAGTTTTGTGTTTCCAAAATATGGCCAGGGTAATAGTATGAGGAGAACTGCTGGTGAAAAGATTAGAAGAGAGACCAGTCTCCTGCAAATACTTCTCCTCCCTGTGCTTTAGTTCCCTTGTCTGTAAAATGGAGAGCATTGTCATGAGGAGTCAGTGCTTAGAAGAGTGACCAGCACATAGTAGGTGCTCAATAAATGTCAGCAATTATGATTAGTAGCAGCAGAATGGCTGCCAAAGCAGAGAGATGATGAGGCTTGGAGAGAGGGTTCAGGCTGAGGCAATGAGAATGGAAAATGGGGAACTGATTCAAAAAAGAACCTAAAGGTCAGGCGGGAATTAATTAGCTGGAAAGACAGAAAGGAGGAGAGCAAAAATATGAGTGGTTATATTAGGAGTATTGGAGAGTGGTGAGCAAACCAGTGATGCTGGTGGGTAAGATTGTGCAAGGAAATAATGGGAAATAATTATGTAACAGTAGCTGGGGCCCAAGTTGTACAAGGGTTCAAGGTCAGGCTTTAATTATGGAAGCAGTAAGGAGCTTTTGCAAGGCTTCAGACTCAGATGGAGTCAGAGGCACAATTTTACCACTGACTAACACCACGACCCCGGGCAGGTTTCCCTGACTCAGCACTGTCCAATAGAACCCCCTGCCATGAAGGAAATGTCCTACATCTGCCAGTCTCCAAAACGGTAGCCAATAGTCACGTGTGGCTACTGAGAACTGGCATGTGGCTGTGTGAGTGAGGAACTAAATATTTAATTGTATTTCATTTTAATTAATTTTAATTAAATAGCCACGTGTGGCTAGTGGCTACCATATTAGAAAGCACAGCCCTATCCTCTCAAGACGTTTGTTGCTGCTTATAAATGGGGATGATGATGGTACCTCACAGGCTTATTATAAAGATTAATTGAGATATACTGAGGCAAAGCACTTAACACAGGCAGTCATCAAATTATTATTGCTGTCATTGAAATTGTTGTTGTTGTTATTGAATAGGGATAGCATGATGTAAGCTATATCTTAGGAAGATTAGTTAGTTTGCGATATCCAGGTTGGATCTGACGGGAAAAGAAAATTGTAGAGCAGAAAGCATTCAGGCTATTTCAGTGGCCAAATATGAGATAACTAAGATGTGACCTGAAAATTGGACACGAGAATTGGAAAGAATGGAAGGATCTTGGACCTGCAAAGCACACGGCTGTGCACCACACACACACACACACACACACACACACACATCTTCCCACATCAGCTTCCTTTCTAAGGCAGCTGTAATCTCAGAGAGAATGCTCCCACTCCAACCCAGGCCAGATACCTCTGCTCCCACTAAAAGGCAGACAGCCACCCTCCAACCTGTGGCAGAGCCCACCAATGCTCACCAATACCTGTGTTTCTCTGCTTCTAGGCACATGACCTACTAAATTTGAAATAAACTTCTCAGCTCCTTTGCTGCTAAATTGATGCCATGGGTCAAGTTCTGAGCAATGGAATAAGGGCAGAAGCGATATGTGCCATTTCCAGGCTGGACCCATAAAAATCTCCTATGTACCCCCATTCACTGATCCCCTTCTGAGATTTTAGAGGCTACGTGTTGAAGATGGCAGTGATGGCAAGAGCCTGGGATGCCTTGAATACCTGAGTGTGGCAGAATCATCCCCTCTATCCCCAGACCCTCATCAGACTGAAACATGAATGAGAAATACACCTTTGTTGTGTTAAGCTAACCTTATTATCTGGATCCACCATCCCTCATTCCATTTCAGGTCATCTAAACATATCCTGTATGGATAATCTGTCTGAACCATCAATCCCTCTGAAATCACTTTTGAACTGGGCCCCACCAGTCTTAAGGCAAACTTCTAATTCCCACCAGCAGACATCCTGCCTCCTGAGAAATTCTTTCCTCACTCCCCCAAGAAAGGCACATTCCAGACATATATCACTTCCCATGATGCTACGTCAGGGATACACCCACTGAGCGATATTCCAGTTGACTGACTTTATTGGAGTTGTTAGGGCTTCCTCATCTCTGCTCCCTAATCCCATGCAGAGGGCCATCTGATGTGCCTTGGGGCAGGTCCTTGTTGACTATGGCTCCAGTCCCAAACTAGGGGTCATCCTGGATTCTTCCCTTTCCTTCACCTCCTTCAGCCAATTCAGTAGCAAGGACAGTTGGGTCTGCCCCAGCCCTTCCTCTCCATCCCCACTGCCACCACCCAAACCAGCCACCTCATCACCTCCTGCCCACCTGCCTAACTCTTCCTCTCCAATCCATTCTCCACCAGCAGCTGCACTGACCTTTTAAAAATAACAACCAGGCCATGGTACTTCAGAGTAGACTGACCAGAGTTTTGACAATTCGAACTCCAATGAGTCTCAACCCCTGCTCAACTCTTTGCAGGCACACTGGCCTTTCTGTTTCTTGAACATGCTGAATTTGTTCCTGCCTCAGGATCTTTGCACGTTGTGCTTGGAGAGCTCTTCTCTGAGCACTTCTAAGCTTGATCCCTCATGATTCAAGTCTCAGCTCAAATGTTCCCTCCTCAGGGAGACAATCCCTGTCTCCCTACCTAAGGTAGGATCCTTCACTGTATGAAATTGTCTAATGTATTTGTCTACCCCCTCAATCCCCATCAGAATGTAACCTCCTTGAGGGCAGGGGCTTTATCTGTTTGGGTGATTAACTTGCCCTGGTTTGCCTGGGTCCTTCCTAGGTTTACCACTGAAAGTCATATATCCTGGGACATGCCTCAGTCTCAGGCAAACAGTGGTGACTGGTCACCCTATTTTCTGTCTTGATCAATTCTATATTCCCAGTCCCTGGCATAATATCTGGTGCAGAGTTGGAACTTAATAAATAAATTTAAAAATAGGGGGCTGTCCATAAGAGTTCTTTGTTCCTGGCTCTAGGGGGCAGCCTTCCCCAGCCTTGTGCCTGGAGTCCCAACTTGGCAGGTTGGGCTAAAATCTTGTGTGCATGAATTTGAGTGGTGAATTCCGTAAAATTCTCCCCAGACCTTATGTGGTTCCCTTGGTCACCCCCAACCCTTGTGGGGTCCAAGGCTGAAGACCCTGGTTAGGGCAGCTCCAGGCTGTGACTGACACAGAGGTAGCTCCCCCTTATCTCTTCCCCCTCCACCCCATCACCCTCCTGCAGCTTCATTTCCCCCCTGAGGTCAGGCTTATAGACCACAGAGCAGAAACGACTGTCCTAGGGAGGAGGGACAGGTGGCTCACTGCAGGGAGGAACTGGTCCCATCACCAGCATCCCAGCTTCCAAGGCTGCAAGAAGGAATCCTGTGCTGAGGGCTCAGATCCAGGAAGTCACCTTGGCCACCAAATGCTGCTCCCCAGGGCAGCGGTTGCCTTCTGCCCCTAGAATGGGGATCTTTTCAGTTCTAGGGCCTAGAGTGAAACTGCTCAGAGTATGGCTTCTTGCTGAGATCCCACTTCCTCTGTCTGCCCACTGACACCTGGAGGTCCTGCAGAAGGCATGATGCTGTGTGAGAAGGTGTTGAGCAGAAGCAACAGGTCTTTGAGCTCAAGATCTATATGAGTGCAAGAAGCTAGAGAGGTGGGGGCACTCCCAGCTGCACAGGCTGCCAGAGCAGCGAAGAGCCAGGCTTGATCCCTCTCCTGGTTACCCCCATCTCCTGTCCTGAACCCCCCAATCTCAGGTACATACTTCAATTATTTTTTTCCCTTTTTCTTTTCCCTGGGGGGCTGATATTGGATGGGAAAGGAGGGGGTGGAGGGAGAGAAAGTTTGCAGATAACCTCAACTTGGCCTTGAGCCTGGGGGCAAACAGGGTTGATTCGTTTGGGTGGATCCTTGAAAGCTGCTAGGAGGATGGTGGAGTAAGCCTGGTTGTGGTGCTGTGGGGAGGGAGAGAATAATTAGGCTTGAGGACAGAAGGGGAGGGCATCAATGTTTCCTAAAGGACAAAATCAGGCACAGGAATTACTAAATATTTGTCCTTTAGATTTGAATTGGGGGGTTGGATTTATTGAATGAGGCATCTGCTGAGAAAGTCACCACGGGGACTTAATCAATACCTGCAGCTCCCACTTTAGTACAACTGCAAAGGCACTGGGTGTAGTAAAGAGACTAGAAATAAGACTGTCCCCTGGGCTTGGTTCAAAGCGTGGACCCAAGACGGGCACCCTTGAAAGGTTTGAGTGGCCACATCTGATGGTACTTCCTGCAGGAGAAAGGAGATGGACTAGTGATGGGCCAAGGCAGTGCTAGGAGTGAAGACCTGGAAGAAAGATGGATCTGGGGGAGCTGCGAGGGAGGCGAGAAGGACCCATGGTAGGAAAGGGGAACATTTAATTTACCTATTTAATTCAAGAAATCTCTCAGCAGTACCTTCTATGTGCAAGGCACTGGCTATGCAAGGCATGTAGCCCTGGAGATGCAGAGCTGGTTCCTGCCCTTGGCGAGCTGACATTCTCTGGGGCAGGAATCACTAAATAGTGATGCCATTACTTAATTTCAGTTGTGGTGAGTGCCAGGCATGTGGCAGGGAAATAGAGTCCTTGGGAGGGAACCCTGACAAAGCCTGGGGCTGTGTGCAAGGAGAAGGGCCAGCCTGGGGGATAGCACCAGGTGAGAAGCCGCTGGTTTGCCTGGTTCGCGTCCCACTCCCAAGGCCCCAGCAGGTGCCCTCAGCCAAGGGGACGGGGGAGAACTGAAGCCATCAGGGAAGATTAAATCAGGATTCAGGCCACCTCAAGTCCTTTGTGGCTCTAGAAGGAAAATGCCCGGATGGCTCTCTTTGCCGGCCCATGCAGCGTGTTTAAATGGAGAACACCCACCCGTGCGTGGGTCTCCATTTCTACTGGAAGTAAAGGTCTTGGGCAGGAAGGACCAAGGCTGAAGGGCAGGAAGTTCTTCCCGTAGGCCCCTGGGGTGGGGAAGTCTGAGTGAACAGTGGCTGCCTCTCTTTCCTGGAGGCAGGGTGATGCACGGATGGGAGGGGCAGCCTCTTGCCTGTCTCTGTTTGAATTTCAGACATCTCCTCTCTTTTTTCTGTTTCCCTCTCTGGATCCTCATCTTGGCAGCCCAGAAGTCTTTGGACAGTTCAGCTTCCTCCCTGGGCCAGCACTTCCCTGTGAGACTGGGGGTGGGGGTCTGGGGTATGCTCTGAGCCTGGGAAGGGGGCCCCTCCCAGGCCTGCTTGTCTGACCACCCATGTCCCCACCCCTCCTCAGCCAGGGCTCTGGATCCAGCCCAAGTGACCAGGCCTGCAAGACAGAACTGGGCATCTCACTGAGCAGGTGCCAGGCCCCTGCCAGGACCCCGGGCTGCTGCAGCTGCCCCCACCAAGTCTCTAAGACCAGAGGACAGGGTGGGGATGACTTTGAGTCCTGAGCCTTGGGCCCAGGGTGGGTGGGAAGATGGGAGGGCTTGAGACATGGGCTTTGGGAAGACTGGGAATGTCGGGAGGAGGGAAGCTGGGAGGAGGTATCGTGGGTGGGTGGTCAGCCCCAGGGAGAGGCTGAGGAGTGGTGTAGGTCAGGGTGAAGGCAAGCGCAGACTGGAAACCTAGTGGGGTGTGGAAAGAGATGAGACACTCAAGCCTAGGAAAAACAGCCACATCTTGAATGGAGTAGCCACTTTGGGACACTGCACACTCAAGGTGAGATACAATGTCTCCTGGGTATTTGAAACATGCACACATGTGCACTCTCTCTCTCTCTCTCTCTCTCTCTCTCTCTCTCTCTGTCATACACACACACACACACACACACACACAGTTTGAGAAGCAGAAGCTGGGGGGAGAAAGCAGCTACTAATATACTCATGCTCACAGAATACCAACTTTGCTGGTAGGCAGGCCTGTTCCCCTCCGGTTAGTACAGCTCCAGACCTGTCCTGTCTTCTCTCCTGCTCTCCTGGCCTCTCCTGCCTGCTCCCCACCCTCTGGCCATCACCACAGGCTGTTCAGCGATTATTTCCTTGCCCCTGTCACACGTGGGCAGCTTGGGCACCAGCCAGAAGAATAAGCAAGTTCCCCGTTGGTTCCCCCACCCTGGCCACCTCCTGGTTTTGAGCCCCAGCCACCTTCTCCAGCCCTCAAGAACCTCCCCCCAGCTCACCCAACTCCTCCATCTCTCCTCTGCTTTCCTACTCCACCACTGTCGTAAGTGGCTCACGGATGACTGGCTATGGCCCGCTAGTCTTAAGCGGGTTTGGCTCAGTGCCCATCCATGTTCCAGCTCCCTGCCTCTGTCCCCCACCCCAGAGTGGGCAGGGGAGGAGATGAAGGAACTGAACTGGAACCACCCTTGGAGAAATGAGCCTGGGCAGCAGTCAGAGGGCCTTAAGTCCTTGAAAGAGGGTAAGACAAGGAGGCAGCAAGGAGGGAGGGAGAAGGAAGGAAACACCCTGAAAAGGAACTGGAAAACCAGCCCCCTCCCTTCCACCCCACCCTGGGCCCACAACAGTCACCAGCTGACTCCTCACTGTTCCCATTCATTTCATTTCCACTTGTGATCATTCAGCACTTACTTCATGTCAGAATCTGTGCTGGGTAGGGAGACTGGATCAGATAAGCATGTTAGGGAGATAAAAAGATAATCATGAGGCTCTATGGTCCTTAAGCTTTGGTTCAGCATCTGTTCAGTTTTAGATCTCCAGTTTATAGCAGAGTTCCTTGCACCCACAATAAACATTGTTGAGTGAATAAAAGGTTCTTATGACATTGACTAGGAAGGACTGAGGGAGGCAGGGTTGCGAGTCATCATTAGGGAGGCAGTACACAACAGTGGTTACGAGTGTGGGTTCTGGAGTCAGACTGCCTGAGTCTGGATCTACTATTTTCTAGCTGTGTGACCCTGGGCAAGGTACTTCACCTCTCTGTGGCTCAGTTTCCTCACTTGCAAATAGGAACTGTTGTGAGGATTAAAAGACAATGTATATAAAGCTCCTAAGAGTACCCTGCACATGTTAAGTGCTGGAAGAGATCAATGGGCTAAAGCAGTTTACAGTGAGGATGGGGCCTATGATGGCCACACTTGTGCCTGATTGGGCATGGGAGAAGAAGAGAGTGAGGGTATCTGTTTCCTTGGGGAGCAGGGAGCTGAGAGAGGCAAGGCAGGAGGTGTAGGCTGGGATAGGAAGGGAGTTTTGAACACAGAGTGTGAGGCAGCTGTGGTGATCAGGGAGCTGTGGGCAAGAATACAGTTAGAAAATAGGCCAGGGTGGGAGAAATGCAGCCCAGAGTCAAGGGCAGGGGCCCAGAAGCCCTCCTCACTCACTGTGCCCTCTAGGGTTATTCTGTGGGAGCCTCTGCAGTCCCCTGCCTACGGGCCTGAAGGGAATGGAGAGGTTTCAAGGAGGTTCACAGCCCGGTAGAGAGCTCCTTGAATGGGTAGACTGTGTCAGGGGGTCCTACTGTGCAGCTCCCATTATGCCACCCCCGTGCTGCCACCGCCTGCCCCAGGCCTGTACACTCAGGCACAGAGGAAATGACCTGGATATGGGCTTTTCCCCCATGTAGGGGTTTTCAGTATATTTGAGAGGCTAAAACACACAGACTTGGGTAGACTGGCTCCCTGTTCTACCACTTCCTAGCTGTGGGATCTTGAGCAAGTCACTTAACCTCCTGGTGTCTTAGCTTCCTCATCTATCCCGTAGAGCTCAGCTTCCTCATCTATCCCGTAGAGCTCAGCTTCCTCATCTATCCCGTAGAGCTGTTGTGATGTTTAAATCAGCTAATACCTTTAGAGTATAAAGAACAGGGCCTGACCTGCTAACGATTATTACCATTATCTGCCCTAATGTGCCTGCCAGGCATCTAATGACAGTCAGGGCAGGGTGGAGGCTGCACCAGGACACGGAATGATTGTCCCCCAAGATGAATCTGGCTTGGAATGCCTTTCTCATACACACTCCCCCAATCCTCCACCCACCCCAGGCCTCAGTCCCACTCCGACTTCTATTGAGCAGCCCCCACCCAGGGAACAACCTGCCTTTTCATCTACCTTGGTGGGAGACTAGGGGCCTTGTCTGCCAGTAATAGGAACCAGAAAAGTGGAAGGTCCAATCCAGATGGTCTCCGCTGGCTACCAGTGAACATGTACTCATCCCAAGCCCCTAGGAGAGAGGGAACAAGAAAGACACGTGAAAAAAAAAGAAAGGTGAGGAAAGACTGGTGCTGGGTAGGGGGAAGGGGGCATGCATAGATCTGGCAGGAAGCAGGAAGTCCTTTAATTTTCACTGATTTGAATCACTTTCTTTGGATCCCCCAAATCACAGCTCCAACACTTCCTAGCTGTGTGACCTTGGCAAGTTACTTAGTACCTCTGAGCACTGGTTTCCCCATCTGTAAAGTAGGGATAACAATAGTTCCTACTTCATAGGGCTGTGGCAGGGATGAAGGACATGCCACACACCTGGAACAGTGTCAGCCACATGGTTAGCTACTGTGACTCTGCATAGAGGTCTACAGGTCAGCAGATGGCCTGCTTTACTCCCGGCTCCTTTTCCACAGGCCCAAAGTAGGGGCAGTATGGATAGGAAATAGGGGGCCTCTCATTGCCACCAGAAATGGGAAACTCCCCCAGAAGAACTTCCAGCAACCCACCACTTCCACCCCTCCTTCACCCCCATCCCCTACTACCCAACTCTCCTCCCCAGGCAGGCCTGCCATCCCCAGCCTCTGAGCTGTTTTTCCTTCTTCCAAATTCCCCTAACTTGGGTGGGTGGGTTTGGGCCTGGGGCCAGACATTCTCAGTCCCCACAGCCCCATTCCACTTCCCTGGAGGGGCCATTTAAAAATCCACCAGTGTTTCTCACCACTGTTGGTTTAAAATACAGATTGCCCATTTCATGTCAATCAGACAGCAACTGAATTTGGGGGCTGGGAGGGAACCTGCATTTTGATAAGCTCCTGGGAAGATTTTTATGCACAGTAAAACTGAGGTTTTAGTCACAATTAAACTCTTCTCTACTCCAAGAAAATAATCATCTGTGGAGGATGGAGGCTTGCATCCCAAGGCAGGGGGGATGGGTTTGTTACAGATGTGTGTCTTCCCAGTCAGGCCGTCTCAAGGGCGGAGAAGGAAAGGGAAACGGTAAAGAGAAGAGGCAAAAAGGGAGCGTCTTAGAAAGCTGGGGGAGGGGCGTGCGCCTCCTTCCATACCCTCCTCATCTTCCTGTGCGATTAGCGGGCGCCCCGGGAATCGCTGACCCTGGGCCACTGTCTCCCCGTCCTTACGGGAGCAGGAGTGGGACGACGAGGGCAGCGCTGGGCCCCCTGTGCGGTGGTGGAAACTGAGGCCCAGGGAGGTGAAGGGTCTGGTACAGAGCCTGCATAGGAAGCTGGAATCTATAGGGGCTCTGCCTGGACGCGCCCGGCCGCCTGGGAGCGCGCGGTGGGGGGCGTGGTTCTCTTCTCCGAGCTCTGCCACAATTCCAACCTCTTCCCAGGGCCCCAGCCCGGGGCCCCACCTTCTCGGGAGCTCACTCCATCCTCTCCAGCCTCAATTTCCCCACCCGGGGGAGCCAGGGGCGCGCTTCTGGGAGCGCTCGGCAGCGGGATTCCCCACGGGAGAGCCGCCCAGTCCCTCCCCCGGGCTGCTCGAGACCCTGAACCGAAACAGGAGGCAGGTCGCCCCCGGCCGGGAAGCGGCCCCAGCCCGGATTTCCCTCCCGGGTGGGGCCACAATGACTCACCCCCCACCCCCCTTTTCCCGGTTTCCTTGTTTGCAATTCTCCTCCCAGCCACGTGGCGGCCACTCACCGCCCCTACCCGGAGTCCCGGCTGCTGCGGCCCCAGCACATACCCTAGGGCCGCTCCTGCCCCCTGGGCTTTCTCGCAGCTGGGACTCGTGCCCGACCCACGTACCCCGGGGTCCGGACTCCACCCCTTGCCCGTGCCCGCCACCTTCCCCTACGCCCTTCCCTACCACGAAGTCGGGTGCCGCCTCTCCGCCCCCTCATCCGTCCAGGGGAGGGGAAAGGGGCGGGTAGCGCAGGGGGTGTGACAGCTCCCGCCCGGCCCGCTGCCAGCTGCAGCCTCGCTTCAGCGCCCGGTGCCAGCTGGTTCTTTCGTCTGGGACGGAGGCGGAGGCTCGGGACGGCCTGTCGCTGGAGGGGGGACTCCCCCCATCCCCAACGCATTACCCATCCAAGAGGAACCCCTCAACCCAACCGTGCATCTGCAGCCGGTCCAGTTGGGAATTTAGGAATTGGTACTGTTCACTGCCCGGGACTTGCCGCCGGCACCGCTCCAGGATCCCCCCTATCGCAGCCGACAGGGGCTCGCTGGGGACCACCCCTCAACACCCTCCAGCCTTTTGCTAGAGCCTGCACCACTGTGCGAGTTTGAGGAGGAACATGAAGGTAAGTAAGGTGGGGTCAAGGTCTAGGAGGAGCGGGAGAGGGCGGGAGAGGAAGCTGACACGGTGGGGAGTTTGGGTGGGAGAGAGTGGGTTGGCCTGGGGTGAGGGAGGAGGAGAGAAGAAGGGTTTGAACCGAAGCTGCGTTTCAGGGGGACCCAGTGAGTCCATAGCCTCAAACTGGGATGTGGTGGAGATCCCTGTAGGGGCATGGGCAGTGGGGAGAGACAGAATTCCAACAAGGACTGGAAGAAGGGCTCGCCATTGTCTGGTGAGCCTGCTGGGGACCCCTGAGTGCACCAGATCGGCAGGCCCCAGTGGAGGTCTTCCTGTCCCTCCCCTCGGCTCCTGGCAGGGTTGCAGCACCTCCGCCTGAC
Source organism: Choloepus didactylus (assembly GCF_015220235.1). Taxonomy (NCBI): domain Eukaryota; kingdom Metazoa; phylum Chordata; class Mammalia; order Pilosa; family Megalonychidae; genus Choloepus; species Choloepus didactylus. Next base: position 88,973,629 of record NC_051314.1, read on the forward strand.
CAGCCCAGAGGACTCTAAGGAAGTACTTCTGCCTAGGGCAGTTGCGCCCTGGCCCAACTGCCCCAGCCCTGCCCCATGGCTGTTCACCTTCCTCCTGGCATCACAGGTGGGCTGGCCAGGTGAAAGCCGCTGGCAGGTGGGCCTGGCTGTCGAGGATAGCCCAGATCTGGGAGTACTGCCTGTGGGGAGCCTCCCCGACGTGGTGCCTGAGGGGACACTGCTCAACATGGTGCTGAGGAGGATGCATCGGCCCCGAAGCTGCTCCTACCAGCTGCTGCTGGAGCATCGGCGCCCCAGCCGCATCCAGGGGCTTCGCTGGGTGAGTGAGAACCCATCGCCTGCCTCGACCTGGGCCAGGCACCATGGCAGGAGGGCTCCTGGATTGGTAACGCGGGCATGCTGCTGGTGGCCCAGCTTGCTCTGGGGGTGGAGAGTGGTTCTGCAGGGGTGAACAGTGGGTAGGGAAGCTTGGCAGCAGTGTGCATGCACGTCTCATGCAGCTGCAATGTTGTCTCCATGTGCATGTGGTCACCAAGTGCCCCCATTCGTACATGGGGGGCAGAGGAAAGAACTTTGTCATTGTCACCTCTGTGTGCTAGGCATCAAGTTAGGTGCTTGTGTGTTTTCTCAAGGTGGGAGTGGGAGGTATGTGTGAAGTGCTGGGGCCGGGTCAAGTGAGGGGTGAGGTCAGCTTTGTTACTATTCTTGATGTGTCACCTTGGCAACATTCGCCTTAGTGAACAACTGAACTGCACTGATTCTGCTTTGTGATCTGCTGTGATATGGTCATGGGGACACTGCTTGGCATCTGGCTTTGGAGTCTCAGGGGAGAATTCTGGGAAAGTTTGCAGAACCTGAGATGACTGGAGCTCCCTTTGCTAGCGAACAATGAACAACGTCTCTGGAGTTGAAAGCATGAAGGCAAAGAGGGGTGAGGGGGGAGAGAATGGTGGGACTGGGGAGGGGGCAGGGTAATGGCTGGAGGATCCAAATCATCAGAGAAGCTGGGACAAGGCTTCTGCTCTCCCCACCCACCCTTGACTTAGTAGAGTAACCTCACTTGAGATTCAGTGTCTATCTTGTGTGCCCACTGTTGGGATTCTGGGAGGGTGCTTGGATAAAGGGGTGGAAGGAAAGCAGGAGCAAGTGGCAAACTTGGGTGAGCAAAGGCTCTTATCGCCAGATCCCTTTGAGTACAACGACTGCCACCTTTTCTCTCCTTCCTTCTACCCTGCCCAATCCCCATCTATAGTTACCAAAATATGAGGCTGGGTATGAGGCCCCCAAGATAAGGGACAGCAGGAATGGAGACGAGAATCTGGGAGTCAGTCCCCAGCTCCTCCCCCAACCCCTCTGTACCTGAGTCTTTCTGATAAGGGGCCTCTTGGGCTTGGGTCCTACCCAAAATGGGGCTCTGGAGGGGCCAGGGGAGCCTGTCCCTTCTGGGTTAAGCCACCACCCCGACTCTCTGGGTCACTGCCGGTAGCTACTGCTTGGAGCCAGTGGGCTGGAACCCTCCCTCCCTCCTTCCCTCTCAGGCTATAATTACTTGTGCATTTCCTGTCCCCTTCCCAGCTTGTAGAGACAAGGTGGGGGATGGCGGGAGGTCAGGTGTCAAGACAGTGAGGTCACTGGAGGATCCCCTGGGACCCAAAGTCTGGGAGGTGGGGTGGAGGAGGCCATCTGGTTGTCTCCTGACCCCCCTGAGTCCCCCCACCTCGGAACTTGAAGGGCTGGCATGTGAGGAAGGCCGGAAGGGTGGGAGTGAGGATTGCTGGACTGTGAATGGGGTCAAAGGCACAGAAACAAGGCCCCTCCCTGCCAGGTGGGAGAGCAAATGGGGGTTGGTAATTAGAGCAAACTTAGATTTTTAAGGCTAGGGGCAGGCGGCCATACCCTCTTCTGGTGACATCTCTGGGGAATGGGGTTGAGGGTTGTGGTTTCAGCCATTGCGCCTGTGCTTAAGAAGTCCTGGGTACCTGAAGCTGCACCTCTTGTAATGCTTTTGGCCCATGAAGAGCTCACATGAGGGAACAAGTGCCCGGCAGGGAATGTGTGCATACTTGCCTATGTGCATGGAGGGTAAAAGATGGATATCATAAGGCAGTAGAGCCCAGAGTCCCAGGAGGAAAGTGCCGGTGGTTACTCAGGCCATACTTGCTCTCAGAAAGCCAAGAGGAAAATCCATCAGCCTTCTGAGGTCTGAAGAGAGCTTTTTTGGTTCCTATCTAGACCAGGATAAGAGAAAACAAAAGTAGATTACAGCAAGAGGGCTCGAGGTTAGATACAGAAAGGACTTACCAGCAATGGCAATGGTGACACAGGAATGGGATAGAAGAACTTCTTCTTTGGAAAATATGAGGGAAGGATGAGATCTTGTTTGATGTCTGTGTACTAACAGAGGAGTCAATTTGACTTGAGGCAGGGGCAAGATCAGGGTGACCTCTTATGGGTTCCAGAAGCTCAGGGAAGCATGGGATGCTGCTCTTTGAGCTTCATTGTTGGGAGAGGTGGCCCATTTCTTTAACTCAGAAAGCCTGCTTTCATCCTACCTGTCCAAATAATAGTGGTAGCTAATACTTACTTAGCACTTATGTCCCAGGTGCTATTATAAGAGTTTGATCTTTATCACATCACATAATCCTCACAACAGCCCCATGAGACAGATATGAATGTCATCCTCCCCATTTTAGAGATGAATAATCAGAAGCACAGAGAGGTTGACAGGCCCAGAGTTACACAGCTGAAAGAGACAAAGTGGGGCTTTGAGGGTAGGCAGTCTGGCGGTAGAGCCCCAGCACATAACCACCACTGTGCACGTCTCTTGCTGTGGATAGTGATGCTGTCACCCCAAGGCATCACCCCACCCCATGCACCCTTCCCCTGTCCCACCGCTCACAGCCCTGGCCTGAGACCTCAGCCTTGACCCAAGGGAACTGGTCTGACGGGTCCCCACGTGGCTCTCTGGCTCTGTGCCTGCTTCCCAGCACAGCTTTGACACTCAGCGACAAGGCAGGGTGGGTGGGGCTGGCCACAGCGCCGGTGCCAGAGGAGTTAGCACCAACTGTTCCACCCTGGGCCCTTCTTATCCAGGAATGAGAGGAGGAAGTGGGCGAGAGCCTTCACCCCAACCCTTATCAGCCACTCGAATCTAACTGAGAACCCCTGAGAAGTCCCTGATCAGGGACTGCTGGGGCAGCATTTCTTGCACTGAATCCAGACACTAGGCTTCTATCATGAAATAATTTGGTTTGATCAAGTTACTTAATATTGACTAAGCAGTTACTGGGAGCCAGCCACTGTGCTATTATTGACTCATTTGATCCTCGTAATAACCCTGTGGGGCAGGTACTAGTATTATCATCAACCCCATTTTACAGATGAGGAAACCAGAGCACAGAGAGGTTATGACTAGCCACACAACGAACAAGGAATGAGAGAACCAGGATTTGAACCCAGGCTTCTGGCTCCTGAGCCCACACACTGACCACCACCCCCGAGTAGCACCCACCCCACCCCCATCTCCTCTGATTTGGAGATCCCCCAAGTACGTGAACATTTAGGGGTCCGAGGAGGGTTGGCTATGATAAGAAACCTATTTCTTTTGTTTAACATGAGGGTGGACACCACGGGAGATGGTAGGGCCTTGTGGTTAAGAGTGGGGGCTTTGGAATCAGGCACAGTGTGAATCCTAGTGCCCCTATCTACCAACGGTCAGGGCAAGTTACATAACGTCTAAGCCTCCTTTTCTCTAGCTGTGAAATAGGATACAAATACCTACTTCCAGGGTCAGAACTGGCATCAGAGTTATTCAGTAGAACCTTACATTTCTAAGTAGTCGTGCAACTCTGGGTGAGTGACTTCACTTCTTGGAGTTTCTGCTTTCCATGGTGAAATGCGGGGGGGGGGGGTGCCTTGGGGTCCCTTCCTCGGAACTGGCGGGCCAGGACCCCCATGACTTGAGCCTCGTGCTCATCCCTTGGGGTAAGACAGGAGATGGTCCGAGCAACGCCTGCTGCTGGGGCAGGGGGGTGAGGGGTGGGGAGGGGTGCTGACCAGCTGGGTTACATGACCTGGCACCTCCCCTCCCCACTGTGCCCTCGGGGGTCAGAATAACACCAGGAAGGGAATCCAGGTTGGACCCTGGGTTGTGGGCACCAGAGGGAGCTGGGTCAGGGACTGGGGCCACCTGGGCATTTTGACATGAACAACAAGTCATTAACATTCAGGCACTGTTTGTCCCGACACAGGGGCCTGGCTGGGTAGCATTCCTGCCCTTCCTCCCTTCCCCGGCTCCTCCTCCTCCTCATTTCCTGTCATTAAAGTCTCCAGGGCCCTGTGTCTGGCCAGGGGCTGGGCCCCGTGACCCGGACAGGGAGACCCTTGGGACACCTAGTACCTTCCGCCCAGCCGGGGCCCAGGCGCCGAGGCACGCCAGGCCTGGGGGCCCTGCCTGGGTACACAGCCGGGAGATGCCTGGCCCAGGCCTGGAGGCGCCCCAGCTCCCCAGCCGGGTCCTTTTCAGGGACAGAGGGTAGGTGGGAAAGCTGGAGAGATTGTTGGTAAGAGGAAGGGGCAAGGAAGAGAAAATGGGCAGGTGAGACTAAGACTGTGTGTATATCTGGGTAGCAACTTGAGTGTCTCCAGGGCTGTCTGGCGGTCCCGAGTATGAGTTACGCAGGGTCCTTGACGTTGAGACTTTGTTTCCTTGTAAGTCCAAGGGGACAGACAATACCTGTCCTGCCTATAGCACTTCTGATCCTACTACACGAGAGAGCAGAAGAAATCACGGAGGTGGGCTTTCTTTGTAAACTGTGGTGTCCTGCCCTGGGAGGACTCAAAGAGGGCAAGGCCTCCTGTCCAGACACCCACAAATTCCAGTTTTCAAGGGGCAGGAAAAGAAGGGTCGTGAGGGCAACGTCCTGGGCATACGCAGTCCAGCAGCCCTGGATGGTGAGCTCCATCCCAAGGGCAGGGAGACCATGTCAACCAATGTTACTCCGACAAACCCTGTCTTCCTGAGCCTAAGCCTCGTGCTTCCAAGGGCTTACTCATTTTCCAGGGTTATGGACCAGCAACATCTCGGGGTGGAAAGGAGTATTTCAGCCTGTGGCCCCACCTGAGGCTTCGCAAAGGAGTGAGAGCTGACATGTGCATAGAACTATAGAATTATGTGCCAGGCAGTGTTGTTGTTGCTATTATTTTAAGAAAGTGAATATTTATTTAGAATGGCAATTGAAATCACAACAAATTATAAATTTTAGAAAGCTGACAAATAGCACAGACATCGTGAAGTTCTAATATTATGTTTTTATTAATTAACTGGCACACTCCTAAAACACTTTTTCTTACATTTTTGGCTGCATACTCTTTGCCTTTTAATTCAACACTGATTTTGGAATAGAATTGACTGTAGAGCTATTAGAAAGATACCAAGATCTAAATTATTTATAGCTTAGAAATATTTTAGCCTCACACATTGTTATTCATTAACATCATATAATTTTTAGGATCATTGTCAAAATGGGGAAACATCTAGTAAGTTTTTTTTTCCATATTAGCCATCATATTTCAGCACATATGATTATTGTGAGGTAGTTAATGTTAAATATTACATATCCTCATTGTAGTGGTTTCCTATGGGTTTTATAATGTTTTATCATATTTTCAAATCTGTTCATATGATTCTTTTAAGTAATTTAGTTTCATATAATCAAAGAATCTGTTCATACTTTTGCTCAAAATTTTTCTTTTCTTATATTACGACTTTCAGTATTTATCTAAAATTTTTTGTTGCAATTCACTGCTGAGCATCCGAATGATTTCTTTTGATGTTATTGCACATCCCTATTGTTTTATTTTATATTGCATTTTTAGCTGAATTTTCCCTCAGTTTTTAATAAATAAATTTTTAAATGGCAGATGAAGGTGCCCTTTAAACATGCCCAAGTCAAGAATCTTTAATTTATCACTTGTTTTATTAAACATTCCAAATCATCTTTCCAAATTGCAATTTAAATAGCACATTTAAACTTTATCAACATTTTAAAAACTTATTAATTTGAAATAATTTCAAACTACCAGGACAGTTGCACAAATAATACAAACACATCCCCATCCCCCATATACCCAAATCCACCATTTTTAACATTTCCAACCTTTGCCATATTATTCTATCAATCTATCAGTATCTATTTGCTGAACATTTGAGAGCAGGTTGCACCCATCATACTCCTTGAACACATAATACTTCCATGTACATTTCTTACAAACAAGCATATTCACTTATGTAATCATCTTAAGTGCAGTTCAAGACATATAACATTGATACACAGGTTACATTCTATATTCCAATTTTTCTTATGTCCCGATAATGTCCTTTTGAGCCTTTTCTCATCCATTCTTAAATCCCACTCAGTATCATGTATTACGTTTGTCATTATCTCTTTAGTTTATCTTTTTTTTTTTTTAAACTGTGGAGACATATATATGACATAAATCTTCCCCTCCCACACCCTCCCAAGCATTCCATTCCGTGGGATTGATCACATTCACAGAGTTGCAGTGCCCTCCCCATCACCCATTACTAGAATTTTCCTTTCACCCAAAACAGAAACCTTATACTGATTTTGCGTTAACTTCCCATTGCCTACAACCCCATCCTTTGTAACCTGTAATCTACTTTGTGTCTCTATGAGTTTGTATATTCTCTGATATTTTCTTTGTGGCTACCATGGGGCTTAGATTTAATAGCTAAATCTCTAACGATCTCATTTGCTTTGATACCAACTTAATACATAACTATGTTCCTATACCCTTCCGTCTCCCCACCTTTAGTAGTTCTTCTCAGAAATTACATATTTATTCATTATGAGTCCCAAACCATTGATTTGTCATTACATTTTATGCATTTGCCTTTTTAGAGCCTGTAGTAAGTAAAAAGTGGCATTACAAATAAAAAACACAATAGTACTTGGTATTTATATTTACCCATGTCATTCTCTCTAGCTGAGACTTATTTCTTCATGTGGCTTCAGTCAATTGTCTAGTGTCCTTTCCTTTCAACCTCAAAACTCTCTTTAGCATTTCTTGTCTGGCCAGTCAAGTGGCTTTTGTTTATCTGGGTATGTCTTAATCCCTCCCTCATTTTTGAAAGTTTTGCCAGATATCGAATTCATGGTTGGCGATTTTTTGCGTTCAGCACTTTAAATATGTCTTCTGGCCTCCTTCTTGCCTCTGTGGTTTCCGATGAGAAATTGGTACTTAATCTTATTGATGCTCCCGTATACACAATATGTTGCCTCTCTCTTGTGGCTTTCACAATTGTCTATCTTTGGCTTTCAACAGTTTGGTTGTAACATGGTGTGGTATGCGTCTATTTGTGTTTTTCCTGTTTGAAGATTGTTGAGTGTTTGGGTATGTATATTCATGTCTTTTATTAAATTTGGGATGTTCTTAACCATTATTTCTTTGAATATTCTTTCTGCCCCTTTCTCTCTTTCTTCTCCTTCTGGGAGAATAAGTAAATTGGTACACTTGATGGTGTCCTCAGGCTCTGTTCACTTTTCTTCATTCTTTCTTCTTCCTGATCCTCAGACTGCATGATTTCAATTGCCTTATCTGCAGATTCTGTGAATCTTTCTTCTGCCAGCTCCAATCTGCTGTGGAACCCCTCTAGGCAATTTTTAATTTCTGTTATTATGGTCTTCAGTTCTGTTTGGTTCCCTTTCATAATTTCCATCTCTCTATTGATATCCATCTGTGTTCATCTTTCATTGTCCTGATTTTCTCTGGTTCTTCATACATGTTTTCCTTTAGCTTTTTGAGTATATTTAGGACCATTTTGAAAAAGTCTTTTCTGGAATGCCCCAGGTCTGGGCCTCCTCACTGATGGTTTCTAATGCTTTAATCTTCTCCTTTACCCGAACCATCACTTCCTGTTTCTTTGTATGTTTTGTGATCTTTTGTTGAAGCCTGGACATTTTGATATTTTAGTGTGCTGTCACTGGAATTTAGACTCTGAAGTGTCTGTTTCTTAAGCTTGTATCCAACTAGTGTTATGATAGAGTTTTCCTTGAATGCTAGGAGCTAACAACAACAACTAAAAGATTAAAAGAAAACACCTTTCCCAGTCTTTGCAGATTGACTAGTGTGAGTGCTCTCTTCAGAATTTAGAGAATAGTTCCAGGTCAAAGAATAGAGGCCTCCCTGATCCTTTCTGTGCATGCATCTTGTCTTGGGCATGTACCTGTGGCCCTAGGAATTCCCCTGTTTACACCATTTTGAATGTCCCTTATTTCTTAGGAAATAATCTCCTCATGGTCCTGGCCCTGCACTGTGTGTCCTATAGCCAGCAATCCCCGGCCCCAGGCAATATGACTTGACAGCTCTCCCACGGCCTTCTGTAGGAGAGCTGGGTGAGCTGCCTTCTCCATGCTGGGCAAGTTCTGGGACAGTGAGTCCCTCAGGCCACCACCGGACAGATTGGGCCAGACAAACACACTCCCAGTATGTGCACAAGGGTTACTCTGCTCCCTCTGGACCCAGGAGCAGGGATCCACCCTGGGAGCCTGGGCCAGCCGGGCCAGCCGAGCCAGCGAGGGGTGAGGGAAGGGCCAGCCAGGGTGCCACAAGAGCCTACTCTTTTAAGTAGCCTTTTCCTTTGTTGGTTGCTTGCCCTGTTACTGCAATCCTTTAACTGTTTTCCAGAGCTTTGAGAAAGATGTTTCTGTTCAGTTCTTGCTGGTTGCTCAATGCTTCTGTGTGGGGATGGAACCCTGCAGCTTCTCATTCTACCGTCTTGATTGGGGTGGGGCCTCCAGGCAGTGTTTTCAGCATATGATATATATTCATTCATTTAGTCCTTCCAAAAGCCTATGAATAGGTATTAAGGTTTTCATCATCTCCATTTCATAGATAAGGAACCTGAGGCAGGGAGAGGATAAGTCATTTATTTGTTTGAGGTCACATCACTGGTAAATGGCGGAGCAAGGATTTGAATCCAGGATTCTGCCTCTGGGGTTTGTATTTTTAACTAGCAGCCTGAACCGAGGCCCACAGAGGGCAGGAGATTTACCCCCGTCTTGTGGGTGGGGACAGGAGTTGACTTGGGATCAGGCCTTGCAACCCCAGCCCTGGAGCAGGTGTTCCCGGGCCTTCTGAGCCTGTCACTGGTCCTCTAATTCTTGTCTCGCGTTCTCATTCTCTTCAAGCTCCACAGCCCTTTCCCTAAATAAGTGTGCTTTCCTGGGATCCTGGGTAAGCAGAGCAGGGATGTCGGGGTTCTCATCCTGTGGAGGTGCAGTGCTTGGGCTGGAAGGAAAGGTCTGCCGTGATGGCAGGGTGGGGAAGATGTGGATGCCTAGTGCTCAGGGGTGTTGGGGAGTGGGAAGGGGTGGGAGTGATGTGGGGGTGTGGAGGGGTTGGGTGGGTCTAAAAAGCCGGACTTGAAGACCTTGCACTGAAGTGCGCACTCTCGCCCCCCTGCCCTCAGACACCACTCACGGACAGTGAGGAGTCCCTGGATTTTGGTGTGAGCCTGGAGCAGGTACCGGCCAGGGAGGGGTGGAGCTGGGAGGGGAGCCAGTGGTTCGTGGTCTCAACTGGCCATGCCCTCTTCCCTCCAAGGCCTCCACCGAGCGGGTGCTCAGGGCTGGGAAGCAGCTGCACCGACATCTCCTGGCCACCTGCCCAAACCTCATCCGAGACCGCAAGTACCACCTTAGGCTCTATCGGTGAGTGAAGCCCCTACCGGCCTCCTCACCCACCTGTACCAGCCTCTCTCCTTCCCCGCCTGTTCCAGGCATCTGAGGCTAGCCCTGCTTCTAGCAAAGAATTGGGCTTGGTTCTCGGAAGGTGCCTTTCTGATGGTGAGCTCTCCTGCTGTTTGACTCTGTCTCCTGTCTGCTGTCCTGTAGGCAGTGCTCCTCTGGCCGGGAGCTGGTGGATGGCCTCTTGGCCCTGGGGCTTGGAGTCCACTCCCGGAGCCAAGCCGTGGGAATCTGCCAGGTGCTGCTGGATGAAGGTGCCCTCTGCCATGGTGAGCCCGAGCCCGGAGTGGGACTGGACGGGCCGTCCCGGGAAGCTGGGGTCAGTGGGGGGAGCTGAGGGGGTTGGCCTTGCAGTGGGGCCTCAAACCCACACGTCCTCAATTTCCCCTCCACCCCCCTCCATGCCCGGGCCTCTGCCCCACAGTGAAACACGACTGGACCTTCCAGGACCGAGATGCCCAATTCTACCGTTTCGCCGGCCCAGAGCCGGAGCCCGCAGGAGTCCACGAGCTGGAGGAGGAGTTGGTTGAGGCTATGGCCCTGCTCTCCCAACGGGGGCCTGATGCCCTGCTCACAGTGGCACTTCGAAAGCCGTGAGTTGGGAGCTCTGCACCCCCAATCCCAGCTCCTGCAGAGCGTTAGGGTTCCATGGTTCCTCAGATTCGCCTCTGAGGGGATCCCTCACTTCTCACCGAAGAAAATCACTTGACTGGCCCAGAGGACCTGAGCTCTAGGCCGCATTCACGATGGACTGGCTGAGTGATCTCGAGCCACCCCTCCTCCTCACTGGGCCTGCTTCCTCCTCCGTAATTAAGGGAGCTGGGCCGCATGATCCCTGGGGACCCTTTCCACTTGGAGATGCAGTAGTGGCTGCAAGAGGGTGGGCTTTGGAACCCACAGGCAGATCTGGGGTCAAATTCCAGCTGTCAGTTACTGTGGTTGACCTTGGGCCTCTCCGTGCCGGCTTCCTCTTCTGCAGGACGAGTTTAGCAATGCCCGCAGAGTTGCTGTGAGGACAAGATGGGACAGTGCAGGGAAAGTGTTGGCACAGCGTCTGGCACATAGTGCACGCTCTCGAAAGCTTGGGAACAGTCATTTGGAGGCACCAGGCCCGGGGTTTGGGGCTGACATGGTTCCCCCTGCCTGGCCCCAGGTCCGCGACTCACTATTTACTTCCCGTCCCTCCTCTAATTGTCCCTCCCTGTGTCTGCAGCCCTGGTCAGCGCACAGACGAGGAGCTGGACCTCATCTTTGAGGAGCTGCTGCACATCAAGGCCGTGGCCCATCTCTCCAACTCGGTCAGGCCCCTGCCTTTCCCGTTTCTGCACTGCCCAGCCCTGCTCCTTCCCCTTCCCCAGGGATCCCCCCTCACTATGGCCCTCCCTGAGGACGCAACCACTGGGCTGGAAAATAGTTCCCTCCCCTTCTGCCTTTGGCTTGAAAATTTCAGTCTAATTTCTTACCATCCATGTCTGAAAATCCTCCGCCCCTCTCAGCCCTTTTCCCATTCCCTTTATCTCTGTGACCCTTGACCTAGCCACGTCTTTGCCCCCAAGTGCTTGTGTCTTGGACCTAAGCTCCTCCCCCCCAACCTGGCACTGTCTACTTGAATTTGCCCCCACTGACCCTCCTCTTGCCTCCCCACAGGTGAAGCGGGAATTAGCAGCAGTTCTGCTCTTTGAACCACACAGCAAGGCAGGGACCGTGTGTAAGTCGGGGAGGAGCAGGAAGCCCAGCTAAAGGGGCCTGGGCCTGGGCAGAGGAGCGGAGAAGCTGCAGGGTCTGATCTGTGCTTCTCTCAGTGTTCAGCCAGGGAGACAAGGGCACCTCGTGGTACATTATCTGGAAGGGGTCCGTCAACGTGGTGACCCATGGCAAGGTGACTTCTCCCTACCCCCCCATCTCCCCTCCTGGGTCCCCCTGGCCGTGGGCAGGGACTTTGCCAGACCCGAGGCTGCTGATCTCCCACGTTGCCTTCTGTTTTGGTGGTTCCTCCTGCCCTGACTGAGTCCTGGTCGCAGGGGCTGGTGACCACACTGCACGAGGGTGACGACTTCGGACAGCTGGCGCTGGTGAACGATGCGCCCCGGGCAGCCACCATCATTCTGCGAGAAGACAACTGTCATTTCCTCCGGGTGGACAAGCAGGACTTCAACCGCATCATCAAGGTGCCACTGCTGGGGCTGGGGAGGGCACAAACACTGACCAGAGAAGTGATAAGCGGCCGGGGGGAGCCTAGAGAGAGCCTGTAGGGAGCAGGGAACAGTAAGAGATGGAGAAGAAAGCTCAGCCATGGCAGCCAGTGGTGGGGACCACAGCCCCGGGTGTGTGTGAGGAGGAGAAGGTCTGGGGCATGCTGAGGAGGTTGAGTGAGGCCAGTGAACTCAGGACATAGCTGGTGTGGGAGACCAAGGGAAGGGGAGGGGTTGCATGGCGGGTGAGGGGCTAGGGTGCAGCAGGAGGTGGCTTCACAGACAGTGGGCTCCAGGGAGGGAGGACAGGGAAGGGGAGGCTGCAGGAGGGCTCAGGCTGCATGATGGGTCCCTGGGGATGGTGTGAGGGGCTGGCAGGGGGCAGATCCAAAGTTGTGGTGTTGAACGGGGTGGGGGAAGGAGTCACAGAGGGCTTGGGTATGTCGAGCATCAGGTGTGGCTGATTCTCCAGGATGTGGAAGCAAAGACCATGAGGCTGGAAGAGCATGGCAAAGTGGTGTTGGTGCTGGAGAGAACCTCTCAGGGTGCCGGCTCTTCTCGCCCCCCAACCCCAGGCAGGAACCGGTAACACACCCACCTGCCCCTTCTCCATACCCGCCCTCCTGCCCACCTCCTCTCCTTCCACTTTGCAGTCTCTGCTGCCTCCCCCCATGTTGAACTCCTGCCCTCTGGCTACCTGTGGGTGGAGCAGCATCCAGGGACTGGGATGTGCCCCTGAGTCAGCCTCTCTGCCCTCCAGGTGGGACAGGGCTGGCAAATGAGGAAGAGTCATGGGATCGATTGTGCATGTCTGCCCTGGGTAGGGGTGTGGGGAGAAGCGGTACAACGGCTATGGATTGGCCATTTCTGCCAGGTATACGGTGATGTCTGGCACCCCAGAGAAGATCCTAGAACTGCTGCTGGAGGCCATGCGGCCTGATTCCAGTGCTCATGACCCAACAGGTAGGGGCAGGAGACGCCCTGCCTGCTCTTATTCTCACGTTCCTGCCTGCACTGACTCATCAGGTGGTCAGCGCATGTGGGAGAGGGCCAAGCATGCCCTGACTTCATCGGGCCTTCCTACCTGTGCACTTGGCTTGGCTGGGGATCACCATCCCGGGGCCTGGGTCCAATGGGACTCGGGGGCTGGGCTGCCCCAGCTGTGCACGTACCTATGCTCGGTACAACTTGGCATCTGAAGCATCCTCCTGTTGCCCCTCCCTTGCCCTGCAGAGACATTCCTCAGCGACTTCCTCCTGACCCACAGCGTCTTCATGCCCAGTGCCCAGCTCTGCGCTGCCCTACTGCACCAATATCCTTCCAGCCTCAGGGCCATGTGCATGGGTGGTGGGTGGGTCGAGGGGAGGAGCAGAGAGGCAGGGCAGAGTGGGGGGCCCAGCCGAACCCTCTGATGTACCAGCCTTGTGCTTGTTCATGGGCCCTGGGCTTCTTGCCCCTCTTTTGCCTGCAGGGTGGTGGGTGGCCTCGGTTGGATGTGGGGGTCTCCTTAACTGCTGCCCACCTTCCATGCGGAGCCCGCAGGAGGCAGTGAGCAGGAGCGCAGCTCCTACATCTGCAACAAGCGGCAGCAGATCCTGCGGCTGGTTGGCCAGTGGGTGACCCTGTCCGGCCCTGTGCTCTACGCCGACCCTGTGGCCACCAGCTTCCTCCAGGTACCTGCAGGGGAGGCAGGGCTGGCCTGGGAGGCTGGGGCGGACGCAGCCACGGCCATCTTAGTGACTCTCGGCTCCTCACAGAAACTCTCTGACCTGGTGAGCAGGGATTCCCGGCTCAGCCCCCTGCTGCGGGAGCAGGGGCCCGACAGGCGGCGACTCCACAGGTGATATATTTGGCTCTGAGCTACATGGTCATGTCTGGGACGTGCGGGGTGACAGGGTGTGGGAGCATGAGCTCTGGAGTCAAATCCCTGCCTGTAAGTCCAGGCTGTACACTTACAGCACGGCGTGACCCCTCCGGGCTGTGGGACCCCATCGGGAGGGTTCCCCAAGTCCCTGCTCCCTCAGCACGTGGGAGGATGCCCTGCCCTCAGGATGCACAGTAGCGGCTGCGAGGGCTCCTGTTTCATTAGTATGTTCTCATTTATTTCAATTATTTGTTCTTGTCAATTCCCCACCAGATGTTCACCCTCTTGGCCCGGGATTGCCCATTCTCCTACACCATGCAGTAATTCATTTGCTGTTCTCCTGCCCTGAGTGCACCTGCTGTTCTCACTTCCTCCTCCTGCCCGTATTTATGGCTGGGTACCCTCAGAGCCAGTTGCTGCCAGCCCCACCCAGTACCTTTCCTGACATTCCCATGGGGGCAGCTGAGCGTCAGGGAGGGTCACGCACTTGCCCGAAACAGCGCCTAGTCTGAAACCCCCGGTCCACTGCTTCCTTGAGCTCTTTGGCCCTCCCCTGTTGGCCTGGGAACGTCACAGAATCAGGGTCCAGAGCCGGGTTTCCAGCCCCGTTCTGTGGCTCTCTGTGGTGTTTGGCAGGCGGTGCTCACCCCCGAGCTTGTGGGGAAGGCAGAGTGGAATCCGGAGCCCGGTTACCTCCCTGCCTCTAACCCTGCGGACGCTGCCTGCTCCCCGGGGATGCCTGGCTTCCACTCTCACCTCCCTTCTCACTTGCTCCACAGGTTGGAAAACGGCTGTGGGAATGCGTCTCCTCAGATGAAGGTGTCCGCCCTGCCCCACTGCTGCCGTCCCCCAGCTTCTTCCCTTCACGACTCCTGGGGCTGCACAGCCCTGTCTTCAGCCCTGCCCAGGGGGCTCGCAGTGGGAGGGTTCCCATCGTGGGGGTGTGGAGCCCTTGCTGCACGTGGCTCTGGGAAAGCTCGGAGGGGTTCCCAGGGGCTGGTGCTGTGAGAGCCCAGAGGAAGCCAGAGAAGCCTGGGTCAGGGGAGCAAAGGGGCAGGCAGGGATGAGAAGGTGTGCCTGGAGTGAGACGTGGGTGAAACTGGTGGGAGAAAAGCCTAGAAAGGTAGGCTGGGACTGGTTTGGGGGTGTGCTGCATTGGGAATAAAATTCAGACTCCTTGCCTTGGCCTGCCAGGGGCCAGCTGCCTCTCTCACCTCCTCTGTCCCACCGCCTCCTCTCTTGGACCCCCACCGGCTCCTTCTCTTCTATAGGCGAAGCTTTTTCCCACCCTAGGGGCTTTGCACTTATCTCATCCCCCACCCTCTGAGCTTTCTGTCCCTGCCCTTTGCCTGACTGGATCCTTCTCACAGTTCTAATCTCAGCCGAAGTGTTGGGTTCTCAGACAGCCTCCTCTCCCCTGGCCTGCCATCCAGAGCTCCCTGTCCTCCACAGTGTCCTCCTTGATTTCCTTCAAAGCATTATTGACACGTGGAATTATTCTCTTTGTTTATTTGTCTACTTGCTTATTGTCTGCTATTTTCTGCCACATCCCAGCACAATGCCGGCTTGCTGAGCAAGGCTCGTTGACCCGCTTCCCCAGCGTGCCCACGCTGCCTGGCATGTGGCTGATGCTCAGGGGCCAGATGTGACTCGCCCTTGTATGCTGAGCTCTGTGCTGGGTGCCGATGATGCGGCTGTGGGCTGGGAAAGCCACCCTGTCCTTGTGGGGCTGACAGCCATCAAGGGACAGAGCCATTAAAACAATCTCACAACGTATAATGACAAAGACAGGTGTCTTGGAGAGCAGGGAAGGGGAGAGCTGGCACATCGTGCAGGTTCAGGGAAAGCATCCCCAGGGAGCTGACAGGTACTGGATGGGAGCCTCAAGGACGAAGAGAAGGACTGAAAGCAGGTAGCTCACACCCGCCTGGGAGGGAAGGGGCTGGCCCTAGAGGAGCCCTGGGGGAGGCAGAGTGACAGCGGGCACCAGGCAGGCTGGAGAGGCGGGTAGGGCCCCGGTAAGGGCTGTGCTGAGGGGTTTGGCCTTTGTCTTAACAGCCGGGCCAACCATTGAAGGGTTTTGCGCCAAGGATTGACACGATCTCATTTGTGTTTTGAATAGGGCAGCTAAAGAGCCTGGACTTGATCCAGCCGACAATGATGGCCATTGAAGCTGTTAGGAAGCTTCATCTGGCTCTGGTCAGACATATTGGAGGAGGGGGCCGGAGGCACCTGAGGAGGAGACGGGAGAACAGTTGGGCTATTGTAGGAGAAAAGGAGGGGGGCCGTGCGTGTTGGTGTGGGGAGGGTAGGAGATCATTCCAAAGAATACTCCAGAACCAGATGACAGGCTGGGAGGAGGAGAGAATTGGGGAGGGTGAGAGGAGGGGGTCTAATGGATGGATTGGGTCTGGGGTGACAGATCACAGCTGTGGAAGGATCTAGGAGGCGCTGGATGCTGAAGCTCGGCGGAGAGTTCAGCCCTGGTGGTTGAGTTCAGAGGGTCCTTTGCATGCAGGGAGTGTGTGAGGAGGGGGCTGTGAGTTGCTCAGAGGAGCGCTAAGGCAGAGCAAGTCACCGAGTCTGCACCCAGAGGACCTACCACCTTCAGTATCAGAGTCGGAAAGGCCCACCAGGGAGCCTGTGTTACAGAGGCCTTTGCCCAGCGGCCCCCTCAGCAGGGGCTCCGCTGTGTGGAGGCCCACTGGTAGCGTCCGTGAGGCCTGAGAGGGTCATTGACAAAGCAGATTGTTGGTGGATTAGAGCCCAGAGGGAGGGAGGGGAAGGTTAGGGTTCTAGCTCTGCCCCTTAGCAGCTGTGTGGCCTTGGGCCTGTTGCTTAAATTCTCTGAGCCCCATTTATCTCACCCATAAAATGGGAATAATACTTTTGTCAAAGGGCTATTGTGAATATTTAGATACTCAGAACAATGCCTGGCACACAGCAGATGGTCTGAAGGAGGAAAAGGAAGGGAAAACCAAGGTCAACAGCTGAGGTGTCTTCATACTAGGAGAGCTCTGGGCCTGCTTGGCAGAGGGGGTGCACACACCGAGCCCCACCCTCACACCTGTTCTGTCTCTTCTCCAGGTGCTTTACCTGGGCTCTGGTTCGTGTGGCAGTGTGTGTGTGCGTGCGGGTCCCCTACCCCCAGTGACAAAGGACCCCCTTCCCTCCCTGCCTGCCCTCCTCTGGTGTCCCCTGGGCCTTACTTCCTTTCCTTCTCAGGCCTGGAACGTGCCTGTTTGGCTCCCCAGCCAGGACGAGCCCCTCCCCAGCAGCACCTGTGCCATCCGAGTTGGGGACAAAGGTTGGTGGCCTGAGCCGGTGGGGCACAGCCCGACATCTGTCCCCTGCTGTTTCCGTGTGTCCCTGGCCTCGGTGTTACTGGTCCGAGGCGGTAGGCTGAACTTCCTCGGATCTCTGTTCCAGGCTCCGGGCAGACTCTGCCACCTGTGCCCCCTGTCCTGGGCTTCAGGGCCTGCCCACCCCACTCTGGGCAGTTCTCCACCCAGGCTTCTTAGCACCCTTCCCGCCTCCCCGGGATCCGTCCCTCCCACTGCTGCCATTGCTGCCCTCTCCCTCCCGGGGCGGGGAAGACGAGGCAGTCCCCTCCCACAGCTCAGCCCGGTCCTGCCCCTTCTCCAGTCCCCTATGAAATCTGCCAGCCGGACCACTCGGTGCTGACCTTGCAGCTGCCTGTGACAGCCTCGGTGAGAGAGGTGATGGCAGCGTTGGCGCAGGAGGACAGCTGGACCAAGGGGCAGGTGCTGGTGAAGGTCAATTCTGCAGGTGGTGAGTTGTGTCTCTGGGTCGGGCGGCCCCAAGGGAGGGTGCCCAGCTCCCTTCTTGAAGATCGTTGTCATTGTTATCTTCATCTTTATCATCCTCATCGATGTTAGTGAATGGTTGGCACATATGGGAGGTTTATTACGTCCATTCAAGATGCTTTACATGTAGTGGTTAGGAGCATGAACTCTAGAGCTTGCTGCCTGGGTTTGATACGAGCCCTTTTCTCACTAGCTCGGTGTCCTGGGGCAAGGTACTTTATCTGTGCTCCATTTCATCATCTGTAAGATGGGCATAATAAAAGTACCTACCTCATAGAGGGACTGTGAGGATCAAATGAATTAGCATGTTAGAGTATTCAGGTGTCTGGTGGCACATAGCACTACATTAGCACTAGCTGTTACTGTTATTATCATTTATTATTATATATGATATATGATCATCTGTATCAATATATATGATGTATATTCATAATATTATTTTTATGTATTCATTTAATCCTAAGAACAATCTATGTGATAAGTTACCTTTATCCTATTTCCAGACAAGGAAACTGAAGCTCAAGGGGATTAAGCAATTTCCCCAAGCTCACACAGTGGGCCGATAGCGTCATTCATTTAGTCAGTCAACAGATATTTTTCAGGCCAGCTAGGGGCAGGCACTGGGTTGTGAGCTAGAGGGACCATGACAGATAAATAGATGAGCTTGATGGTTAAGAGCATAGACTGTGGAATTCTAGACCGTGTTGGAATCCCAGTCCCACTGCTTGCTAGTGCTGTGCAATCCAGGGCAAGTGGCTTAACCTCTCTGAGCCTTGGTTTCCTCATCTGTGAAATAAGCACTATAAAGGTGCCCATCTCACAGCTAATCAAGCAGATAAGGTGTGAAAGCACTCAGCATGGGGCCTGGCACAAAGTAAGTGCTCAGAGTATGGCAACTCTGATGATCTTTAAGACCTGCCCTCAGGGAACTTGGGACATTCAAAACCACTGTTCTCTGTGGAGGGTGCAGCTCAGTCCTGACAGCGGGATCCCAGGATAGGCAGGAACTGGAGGCATTCAGAGAATAATGGCAAGGGGTGGGACCAAGAAAAGAAAAGGCTGTCTCCTGTCAGGAAGTGAGGACAGACATGAGGTCATTCGTACCCTGTGTGCTGTGGAAAGCACTGCCCTCTGGTGGCAACGTGGTGAATTGCAGTTGCCCAAAGTCGCTATTTTTTGAGACCCTACTGCATGCCAGGCACGGTTTATAATACTGATCTTCAGACTGCTTTGATCTATACCCGAGTCAGTAACTAATATTTTATTACAAACCCCAACTATGTGTATATTTGTTTATAAATCATATATATATATATACACACACCACCTCACTAATATTTATCTAATTATGAAGCTACACAAAAAATAGAAATGCAAATCAGATAAGAAAAATAAATAGAAGAGCTAATATGTTTTTATGGACACATGGTCTCGTGTACCTTACTTTGGCCTAGAGACTGGGATCTAAAACATGACTAAAAACACACAGTCCACGAGGAGCTGATGGCAATCAACACCAATACTTACGTAAGGCATTTTCCGATTTTCAAAGGGCTTTTATATGCATCATGTACTTACAGCCATTATTTCTGTAAATTATATCATCGGATTTGTGAAGCAGCCTGGGCAAGTCATATTGTCTCCATTTTACAAAGGAGGAAACTGAGGCTCAGGGAGGTTTTCGCCTTGCCCGAGGTCTGACTGTCTCACAAAGAATCCCTTGACCTCCTCCTTAGGGTTCTGCCCTGGCAGTGTGGATGTCTGGGCACGTGCGTCTGTGCATTTAGAGCAACTGCCTGGGACTCCAGCCCCGTGATCGGGGGAAGGGGCCCCCAGCCTCGCACACAGGGCCTCCACCCTGGCCACAGGCTGGTCCCTGGCCCCACCCAGCACAGCCTCTGCTTGTCTTTGCAGATGCCATTGGCCTGCAGCCAGATGCCCGTGGCGTGGCCACATCCCTGGGGCTCAATGAGCGGCTCTTTGTTGTCAGCCCACAGGAAGTGCACAAGCTGGTAGGGACCAGGCAGAGTGCCAGGGTCTGGGGAGGAACTTTGTTCTGGGAATGGCAGGGGAGGCAGGGCGGGCGCGAAGAGAGTCACAGGGAGAAGAGGAGGTGCCTGGCTCTGAGTGTCTTAGGGGGAAGAGGAAGGAGTGGGCCTCAGGTGATGGGGGGAGTCAAGAGGTTTTTTGTGGGGAGGCATAGCCCTTTTTGGGAGCTCCCAAGGAGAAAGAGGAGGATCTGCCCTAGTTAGGGTCTCCCCCGGGGACAGGAACACTGCAGAAAGGCGTCCCAGTATCTGGGAACTGCCAGGAAGACACCTCCTTGGGAATTCCCATCCTCCAGCTGCTAACAGCCCCTTGAGGCCGTGCCCTTCCCTCCCCATCAACACTCCTCTTACCAGAAACAGTCTCTGCCCGACACCCTCTACCCCCCACCTCGTGCCTTACTCCTCAGGCACCCCCTGAGCGCTCTCCCACCTGCAGACCCCACACCCCGAGCAGCTGGGGCCCACTGTGGGCTCTGCCGAGGGGCTGGACCTGGTGAGCGCCAAGGACCTGGCGGGCCAGCTGACGGACCACGACTGGAACCTCTTCAACAGCATCCACCAGGTACTGGAGCCCCCTGCGCTGGGGGCAGAGCTGAGAGGAGGGGGGCAGGTGGCGGGAGGGGGGGGCATCCGGCCCAGCAAGCCCCATAACTCTCCTGCCCCCTAGGTGGAGCTGATCCACTTCGTGCTGGGCCCCCAGCACCTGCGGGATGTCACCACCGCCAACCTGGAGCGCTTCATGCGTCGCTTCAACGAGCTGCAGTACTGGGTGGCCACGGAGCTGTGTCTCTGCCCCGTGCCCGGCCCGCGGGCCCAGCTGCTCAGGAAGTTCATCAAGCTGGCGGCCCAGTGGGTGCCTGTCGGGAGGGGGTGGGAGTGAGGTAGCGGCCAGAGTCCTGGGGCCCCTTTTCTTAATTCCCCTTCCCTGCTCAGCACTTTGCAAAATCTCTGGGCCCCCTGGAACTTCTGCCTCCTGTCCCCATGGTGCCTGCACTCCTGCTGGGCCCCAGGCCTGGCTGCTGTCTGGGGGTGGGGCTCGGTGCATGTGGCTGTATCCCCTAAGGGTCTCTGGGTCTTCTCGCAGCCTCAAGGAACAAAAGAATCTCAATTCCTTCTTTGCTGTCATGTTTGGCCTCAGCAACTCAGCCATTAGCCGCCTGGCCCACACCTGGGAGGTAGGCGTGCTCTGGTATGGGGGTGCCAGGGCCTCCCCACACCCCAGGTCCTAAGCTCAGGCCCGTCCCCCTCCGGGGAGTCCTGGCTGGAGGTGGGGCTCCCATCCCAGAGCTGCGGCCGCTCCATCTGCCTCTCCCTCTCCTTCCGCAGCGGCTGCCCCACAAAGTCCGGAAGCTGTACTCTGCCCTTGAAAGGCTGTTGGTGAGTGCTGGCCTCGGCTTGGTCCCCTAGGTACCTTGACTGCGGGTCCCATCTGCCCCTCTACCTGTCCTTGAGCACTTCAGGGTTCCCAACCCTTGCCCGGGGCCTAATTGCCTCTGGTGTGTGAGTCTGAGGAGCTGGCTGAAGTATGGGGAGGGTTAGCACTATGATGGAGGTTGCATAGTATATTATATCTCTCAGTCGGGAGGGCCGTGGGGGGGGGGGCATGTGCTGTGGGTATGAGACCCTGCGTGAAGACCAGGACAGAGCACACCGGGGTGTGTGACCCTGCAGTCTGAGGTGCCAGGGGAACATCTGGGGGACACCTGTCCTGTCCTGGCACCAAGCACCCACCGTGCACCAGGGCCTGTCAGGCCAGAGGATGAGGAAAGAGCTGGGGGGCTGAACCCTCCATCCCCAGACATTTTTTAGGGTTTTGCAGATTTTGACTGCATTCAGGAGTGAACCAGAGTGGCATTTCTTTTATCAGCACAGCTCTCATAGCCCTTGAGAAGAGATTCATCTCATGGACCTGTCAATGATTCCCCAGAGGGGAGCTCCATGGGACTCAGGAGGTTCAAAGACATTTACCCCCCAGAGAAAGAGAGAGAGAGACAGTGTATGTGCTAGTTTTCCAGGCAGCCTCAGGGCTGTGACTAATGGCCGTGAGGTTTTCCTTGGGGGCCAGAGGTCAGGAAGCGGCCTGCGTGCGGATTCTGGGCAGTCACCGCTTCCTGGCATACTGGTGGTTCAGGCCTCGTGCCTGCTGCAGATACCGCCCTGGTGAGATCTGGGGGTGAGGAGGGGCTGGGCTCTGAGTCTCTCCCACGTGGCCATGGGAGAGGGCGCATCGTGCTCCTGGGTGGGCTGGGGCGTGTGGCTGTGCGGCAGGTGGGTGACAGTGGGCAGGACCCCCCTCTCTGACTGGGCCTTCTTCCCTCCCAGGACCCCTCATGGAACCACAGGGTCTATCGACTGGCCCTCACCAAGCTCTCCCCGCCCATCATCCCCTTCATGCCCCTTCTTCTCAAAGGTAACAGAAGCACTTGCCTTCTTGCCCCATTTCCCTCCATGCCTGTGCCTGTTTGTGCATCCATCCCACACGCTCTGAGTGATTACAACGTGCTCATGCCTTGGGGAGCCCAAAGATGGGTTAGGGGTCCAAGGCCAGTGAGGGGTTAAGACGTGCAGACAATAATGATAATGTTAGATGGTCCATGATACAAGGAAATGGCTCTGGCAGGCCAGAGGGCAGTGTAGGGTGGACAGGCCCAGGCCCCCTGTTATCGGCTCTTCACCACTCCTAGGATACAGGAAGGAGGAAGGAGTTTGGGGACTTACAGGCAAAACCCATCTCTTTGCAGACATGACCTTCATCCATGAGGGAAACCACACACTGGTGGAGAATCTCATCAACTTTGAGAAGATGGTGAGTTCAAGGAGGGTGGCCATTTGTCCCAGGAGCAGGCTGGAGGATATGACTATAGCCTTGGAAGGCACACTGGAGATGGCCTAACCTTGTCATTAATAGTATAAATAGGAATGCTTATTTTGAAATTGCCCCTGTCTTACTCCATTGCATTTTGGAGGGCTGATCTCTGTTGGGGGCTGCAGGGTGCCCATTTCAACATCTCACCCTTCAACAGGAGCCCCTTCCAGGCCTCTTCTCTTTAAGCCCTTCTTGACCTCTGTTCTTCTTTCTACTTGCCTGGTCCCCACTACGTGTCTGGGTGTGCTGGGGTAAGCAGACCTGACCATCCTTTACAGCCCCCTAGGCCCCATTCAAAGGGAGCTCAGCTTCCCAGCTGCCCCATAGGGCAGGACATGGCTTCTGCCCCTCGGGCAGATCCATGCCCTTGTGTTTCCCACAGCGAATGATGGCCAGAGCCGTGCGGATGCTGCACCACTGCCGAAACCACAGCAACGGTGAGGGGCTTCATAGGTGGGAGGGATGGACCTGTGTCAGTCTGCCAGGGCTGCTGTTAACAGATTCCACCACCCTGGTTGACTTAAACAGGGATTTTATGGTCTCTCTCTTTTGGAGGCTGGAAGTCCAAGTGCCAGATTTCGAAAACCATGCTTTTTCCAAAGTCGGTAGCGTTCCTGTGGTGGCTTGCCAATAATCAGCCTCCGCCTCCATCCCATGGCCATCTGTCTCTTTGGGTTTCCTCCTGTGTCCAATTCCTTTGCTTACAACGTTTCCAATCATATTTGATTAAGGCTCACCCTGATTCCAAATTCATTTGTAAAGAGTTTGGACCTATTTACAAATGAGTTCACAGCCACCAGACTGGGGATTCAGACTTGAACATGTCCTGTGTGGGGGACATGATTCAACCTACCACAGGCCCCTGGGTAGGAGTTCCCACCAGCCTAGGACCTGGTTGTGGGGCCCAGGAGAAACCCCTTCTTCCTCCCCCTACCACCGAGTGTCTATGGGCCCTTCCTCTGCAAGGCTCCGGCTTGGCCCGGTCCCCCTGACTCCCATCTCTCACCCCACACAGCACCTCTCTCACCACTCAGAAGCCGTGTTTCCCACCTGCATGAGGATGGCCAGGCGGCAAGGGTTTCCACGTGTAAGTCGGGAACCGGAGTGGCAGCTAACAATACTTAGCCAGGGCTGACGTTTCCTGAGCATCACTGTGTATCAACATACGTGATGTCGAATACTCTTCATGACACCTCTAGGAAGTGGGTGGTATTGCTCTCCCCAACTTGACCCTGAGGAATTTAAGAGACTTGCTGAAGACCACACAGTTAGTTAGTGATAGAGCTGGAGCTCAAGCCCTCTTACTCCAGAGCTGCATTTTTTCAGTTGGACCTCAGTTGCATGAAACTGCGTTAATCATAATCCATGGCTCATACCACAGTGTCATCATTGGCCCTTTATTTGATTTCATTCATTTTATATTTATTCTGACAATATCATGAACATCTCTGGACCCACAACCCGACCCAAACACAAGAACACTGACAATAGCTTACATCTCTCTACACTGTGCTCCTCTCTCTTGTCCCCTTGCCTCTCCCCAGCCAAGGTACCCATTATCCTGGATTTTGAGTTAATCATTTTTTTTAATAGCTTTATCAGTTATATATTATACTCCAACAAAAATATTCTTTAGTTTTAGTTGTTTTTGAACTTTGTGAAAACTGTGTAATTTGGGGAGCCTGCCTTTCTCAGAGCCTGCTCTCTTAATCACCATGCAACTCTGACCCCTGAATCTGTGGGGGGTGGGTGAGCAGTAGAACCTGAGGGGATTGGAGATGAGAAGGGACAGGAGGGGGGTGGGAGGGAGGAAAGCTGACATCGCTCCTTGCTGGGGGGGAGGGGTGGGTTCTACAAAGTGGCCTCGGTGCCTCCTGACCGCTCTCCCCCCTGCCAGGCTCGGAGCAGTCCCTGAGCACCCGGAGTCCAGCTAGCACCTGGGCGTACGTCCAGCAGCTGAAGGTCATCGACAACCAGCGGGAACTCTCCCGCCTCTCCCGGGAGCTGGAGCCATGAGGGGGCTGGGGCTGGAGCAGGCACTTCCGGCGGGATGGGCCATGCCGGGAAAGCCGGGGCAGGCCTGGGCCCAGAGGCCCGCAGGCTGTTCACACTGGACAGGGCTCTCCGCGGAGTGCACTCGAGGCCCTGGAGCGGGCAGCATGGAGGCAGCTGTCCCCTGTGGTGGATGGTGGCCAAGGAGGACCTCGGATTGGAACTGAGCCGGGGGCCCCTGGCCGAGGAGTGGGGTGGGGTGGCAGAGAGGACCTGAATGCCTGAATGTGGGTGGAAGAGCCGAGCCGGGCGCTGGACAATGTGTTCAATAGAGAGCTCTCCACACCAAGTTTTTTCCAGATTCTGTGCCTTGGGCTTTGTTGTCCGGCCGTCTCCAGGCCCCTGTGGTTTGTTTTCACAGTGGCCATGTGTGTGGCAGGGGTAGGGGCTGCTGCGACGGCTGTCTCCCCCGGGAGGGGAGCGGAGCGGAGAGGGAAGTCCTGCTTTTCTTTCCACAGCATCTGAGATAAACAGCTGGGTGTGGTCAGGGCTGGTTGTACAGGAGTGGTGGTCCCTGAGGAGTTTATTGTTACCATAAATTAACAAAACTGTGTGTGTGTTCTGGGGCCGGCCCTGTGGGGGGTGTGGCCGAGAAGGCGGAGACTCTGCCCTGGGAGGTCGCTGAGGAGGAGGTAGCCGGCTCGTACCGCAGAGGGGAGGGGAGAGAGGCGTCCGGAGCCGTCCCACCGCAGTGCATGGACTCTGGGACCAAGGCAGGGCTCCAAGACGGCGGACCGCTGCCTCTGTCGGCGGCCGGCCGGGGTAACCATCAGCTCCCCACGGTGGTCTGATAGGACCGTTACAATCCAGATGCAGCTGGCTCCTTCCACCACCCTCTGCTTGACTCCAGTTCCCGGTCCTCTGCCCTGGCCTGTTGGGTGGTGTTCATGCAAAAGAGGGGCCTCTGGAAGGTAGTTGGTGATGGAGAAGACACAGAAGCACAGGTTCTGAGGAGAGCTGATCCCTTGCTGAGGCCTAACAGGCTTCCAGGAGATCGGGATTTGTCATCAGTGAAGAGAATCATCCCAGCAGACTCTGATAGTGTAAAGGATCCTCGCTTCCTGCCTCTCCAGAACATCCCCAAAGAACTGGCTGCTGTGGGGACCTTCCCTCCAGACAGGGCTTATCGAGGAAGCTCCAGGCACTGCCTCCCTCCTCCTGTGCCCTCCGTGGGCCTGGCAGGGCTACTGTCTGGCCCAAGGGGGACCTCACAGTCCTGGGGATGACTCCTAAGTAGGTATTAAGGCAGCGGGGCCCTGGGGCATCTGGAGGAGGTGGGCTTCTACCTGGAGGGAGCCGAGGGAACTAGGCAGGGCCTGGCCCCAGAACTTGCTCAGCAGAGACACCTGCTAGTGCTCAGGCTCGACACACCTCCACCTCCCTGTCACCCCCACACTGCCAGACCTCCTGTCACCCCCACGGTCATGGATGCACTTGCAAGCTGCTTCCAGAACAGGTTGGCTGATGTCAGAGCCCTTAGCAGGAAGGAAGTACAGCTGGGATTACACCTCAGGTTTCTAGCTGAATCTGAGCAAGTCAGTCAGCATTTCTCTACCTTAATTTCTCCATCTGGAAGGTGAGTGTGATTATCTCTGTACAGCTTAGGTGATAAACAAGTAAAACTACAGCTCCTGCCTTCACAGCAGGGTGACAGCCGCTGGCTGTCCTGTGTCCTTGGCATGATGGAGAGCATCATCACCCCAGAGGACTCAGACAGAGGCCAACTTGTGGGAGAGACAGGTGGGGCCGGATGGCAGCAGTAGCCAAACCAGTTCCCTCACCTGTGGGCAGAGATGGAGATGGAGGATCATGGGGCACAAAGCTTCCAGAGCTGAGCAATTATGACATGAGGCCCGAACCTTGATAGGTCAGGGGTCCGGGGCTTTTTTCTCTTCTAAACCCATTGTCTGATGGTGGATCAGCAAAGGCCAGACCAGCCAGCCTCTCCCTGCACCATCCTTTCAGAATCAAGGGCAAGACCATCTCAGTGATGCAGCAGAAGCCAGGGCAGCAGGAGACTAGCATCCTCCACCAGTGTTTCTCCTTCTCTTCTTTGTGGTCACACCTACATCCCAACCTATTGGGAGCAGCCTTGCCAGAACACTGCCA
Source organism: Choloepus didactylus (assembly GCF_015220235.1). Taxonomy (NCBI): domain Eukaryota; kingdom Metazoa; phylum Chordata; class Mammalia; order Pilosa; family Megalonychidae; genus Choloepus; species Choloepus didactylus. The sequence continues at coordinate 89,000,357 of NC_051314.1, forward strand.
GGGTGGGCAGAGCCTTGGGTGTCTGTACAGGAGGAAACCGACTCCGAAAGCAGGAGGAGCTGAGCCCGGGCCTTGCCCATCCCTGCCCTTTCCTCATGGCCTGAGCAATCCGGATGTGATCTCCCTGAACTCCCAACATTGTCTTCTCTTGTAGAAAGAGACCTAGGCATATAAATTCCTTCCTCCCTTCCTCCTGGCCTCCCTCCCTGCCTTCTTTCCTGCCTTCCATTTTAAAAATACTTACTATGTGTCAAGTAGGGGCTCTGTGAACAAGACGGGCAGTCCTGGCCCTCATGGAGCAAACCTCCCAGCCAGGTAGACAGACACAGAACAAGTCCAGCCAAAGGGGGAAGATGCTGCAGTGGGGAAGTTTGGAGAGTGGAGAAGCCTAGGGCCACAGTGTCCCACTGCTTGTTCCCAAGCATTTAGGCCCACAGCTGCTCCCATGTTGGAAGGCAAGTTCAGAGTGCCAGTGCCACTTCCCCAGAGCCCTCTGCACCAGCCTGCATAGCTCTGCCTCTGAGAGTGAGGGGTGCTCTCAGCTCACCACTGGTACAAGCCACCTGGGTCTCAGGTGTCTAGTGGCTGGTGGAGAGAGTCCAGCCAAATCTCCCACCTGACAATTGCTCATAATCCCTTCCTTCCATGGATCTATAGGCCAGAAGGTAAATACATTTCCACAGTGTATCCTTTCTCCTGCCTTGTATACAAAGCTCTAGGCTTCCCACACATCTGCAAGAGCCATGGGCCTGAACTCAGTGTCCATCCAGATCTGTCCAGTTGTCCCAGCCAATCCAGGCACCCTTCTCTGAGATTCTGGACTCTTCAAGACCTGAGCTTGTAGCCTTCCTGTAGCTCAGCCTGACTGGGCACCTGATTGTGAAGAAGCTTGCAGCCCTTGCAATGGATGGCTGTCTGTCCCTGTCGGTGATAATGCAACCGGATCATTCTGAAAAGCTAAGTCAGACTGAGCTGAGCTTCAACAGCCTCCTCTGTCCCAGGCCTGGGGCCTTTCTGGAGCAGGTGTTCTTGATGCTGGTGGTGGTAGGTGTAACACCGAGGAAGGAGCATGGGCCTGGGAACACCCAGAAGAAAAAAGGCTGAGGCCCGAGCTCAGGCCCTCCTCTTGTGCTGGGAGGTATGGGAGTCTGGTGGTTGTGTGAGTGTAGTGTCTGTCCGGAGAGCTGGATGCTTGGGCCTTGCCCTGCCCTCTCACCATGCTCTTGACCCTTAGTGAGTGCTCAGGTCTCAGTTTTCCCACTGGGGTGTGAGTTGTGGCAGGCACAGCTGTTCTGGGTTGTCAGAACCAGCTAGGGGGTCCTCAACCAGCAGAGGGGTGGAGATAGGGTGGCTTTTTGCTGGGGCCATGGCAGCCGGGCATTTTAAGCTTACTCAGTCACCCAGAGAAGTGCCCTGTGGGCCAGAGCTTGGGGCAGCACAGGTGATACCCGGGTGTCCCTCCCTTGGGCAGGCAGTGAGCTGGGGCCTCTCAGCAGCTGTGTGGCCTCGAGTAAGTCCCTTCCTCTCTCTGGGCCTCAGTTTCCTTGTTTACATACTGAGGGATTTGGACTAGAAGCATTTTGAGATGTTTCCTTGTCTATGTCTATGCTCAGTGGCTGTGTCTTAGGCAGCTCAGGCTGTCAGAAGTGGGGAGGGAGCACAGAACCCTCTTAGTCATGAGGCCCCGGGCACCTCCTGGTGGTGGCTCCAGCCAGGACAGCCCACAGGAGGGACGGCAGCTGGAAGCACGGTTTTATTAGGAAGGTTCTCAGGTTTCCTACCCCTCAACGTCACCCCCTGCAGCCTGACAGTCTTACCTTCTTGAGTTCTAAACATCTTTAGAAGCCCCTGTTACCTAGATACATAACCAAGGAAGAGTCTATTGGTCTCATGGTCAAGATTTTTGTTGACACTTCTAATGGCCACTGTAAGGGGAAAAGTGGAAAAGAAGACTCCTGAGGCAGGGCCCTGTAAGGGAGTTGAGATGGCATTGGGGTAGGAGTGGGGTAGTATTCCTTAGGGAGGGAGAGCATGGCAGGGGTCCTGGGGAGCACAGAGCACCCAGGGTGGGAATTAGAGGGAGAGACACCCACTGGGCTGTGCTGGGGCTGGGCCCTGCAGAAGCACCTGTTCTGGAGGGAAGGTCTGCATGTCCAGGCCGGACTCTGGAGGTCCAGGGAGGAGCTCATCCTTCTCTGTCCGTCCGCCTCCCTGGCATTCTTGGGTTCTGCTCCAGGCAGCTGTTGGTTAATTGCATCAAATAGAGCACAAGGCTCAGAAGGCTGGAGCCATGGATTTGTTCCCCACCAAAGCTCTTAGTTTCCCAAGGAGCAAAGCCCCCCGGCTGCAGGCCGACACCCAGGAAATAGGTGGCAACCGTACCAGATGAACCAGAGAGTGTGACTCATTGAAGGGCCATCCCTGAGACTTGAAAATACTCCAAGTGCACATTTTTAAAATATAAACTTGTTTTTGGAATCATAAAAGAAGTGTCATGATATGGATCATTTGCATTAGAGAAGTTGGTACCTTCTCATGCTCCACATCACCATTTAAGTGTCATTTTCTCAGGGAGCCCTTCCCTAACGATCTTGTCTCCATTAGGTCCTTTGTGGCACTGATTTTTTTTTTTTAAACAAACACTTTCGTGGTCCTGTTATGTGCCAGGCACTGTTCTGAGAGCTTTGCAGGCATTAACTCATTCAACCCTCACGCCAACCATGTAAGGTACTCTTACTCGCTCCATTTTACTGATGGAGAAGCTGAGGCACAAAGAAGTTAGTTAACTTGCCAAACATTGCACGGTTTGTGTGTGGCAGACCTGGGATTCATAGCCAGGCAGTCTGGCTTTAGAAACAGTGGCCTCAGTACTTGGCTCTGCTGCGCCATCCCAGCCTTCAGTGCACTTTGTTCATTGTCTCCCTCCCCCTTCAGACTCTTGGCTCTTCACCCTGGTATCCACGTTGCTTAGCACAGTTTTTTTGGCACACTGGAGGCGCTCAATCACGATTTGTTGAGTGAGTGCATCAATGAACGAGAAAGGGGGGAAATTGCCCTAATCCCACTACCTTAGCTAAATAATCATTATAATTTTGACCAACTGTAGATCTTCAGACCATGCCTGGGTCAGTCAGGAACCACCCCTGCCAGTCCTGTCACTGTCTCTTTGAGGGCAGCACAGCCTGGCTGTGCCAGCACACCTGGGGCGAGAGGCTGGCCAGGTGCCGATGCTCCTCGTGGCTCCAGCCTGTCTCTCTGAGCCTCCTTATCTCTGTCTGCTTGTCTTAGCAGCTTCTCTTTGCTTCTGTTCTGCTTTTAGACCTGCAAAAACAGTGGGGTGCAAGGACATGAAATAGTAATTTTATCTTATAATTACTATTAGGCACTGTAAATAGACATTGGCACAGCTGGCCAAAAGTGGATTCCCTACTGTAGGCAGGTGATTACTTTGGGATCCTAAAAGAAGCAATATAAAATAGAGTTATCTGTTACATTGTGGATTCAGAAGCTGCTGGAATCCCAGGTTCTGTATGACCCTTCTGGTGGCTGTCCCATGTAGTGGTGGTGCCAAGAGGTGGCTTGGGAGTTTAGGACCCCAAAATTTCCATTAGCCTCCAAATAAATATACAATATAGCTAAAAATAGTGTGTTTTCTATGAAACTGCAACTTCAAAATGGGTCTCTAGAGCCCACCCCCATCGACTGCCTGTAAGCCCTGCTCCGTGTAACCTCCACAGCTCACGGGATCCATCTGCTCTCCTGTTCTTCTAACCATCTTTACTCATTACTTCATAACAAGTGGGGCTGGAAAGTTAACTAGTTCTCTCATTCATACCTGCATTAATTAGCTGCTGGTCCCAGGCACTAGAGGGGATCCAGGAGGCAGGTCCTCATCTGAAGGAATTTAAGAGTCGAGCTGAAGAAACAACATGAATGGACAGAAAGTTAAACAGCAGTGCAGGGTTAACTGGCATCACACCGACAGCAACAGATCTGTCACAGAGGTGGTTGTGGGTGTCCAACACACACAGGATGAATATCAAGAAGTAAATTCTTAGGCAGGAGTGATCTGTGGGCTGGAGGGATGAGGTAAGGCTTTGTGGAAGGGTGGATTTGGCCTGGGACTTCATGATGAGTAGGAGATGGACAGCCAGCGAGCTGGGGGGGAAGGCATGCCAGGCAGAGGATGGGCGAGGGGTTTGGCCAGCAGAACCAGAAGCACCACTTGGGACTCTGATGAATGGACCCAGCTGGCATGTCTGACTAATACTCCTGTGGCAGGTGGATTGTGTGATGCTGAATGGCGGGGCTGCCCACAAATGGAAAAAAAAAAATATGCCTGGAAATGCACACATGGTATACAGCATACAAACCAATGAGGGAAAAAATACACAAGGCATAGCCATTTCTAGGACACAGTCAGTAAGAGATAACTACAGACTGAGGCAGTTCACAGGGGATCAGATTATTGTGACCATCCCTGACCTCTGTCCTGGTGACCAGGGCAGCACTCCCAGGCCACAGTAGGAGGAGACTGGAGATCCAGCATCTTCAGCACCAGGGTCCCCTTGGGAGGTGACTTGGGCCTCACCTGTGCTGTATCAGCTGCAGGGGTCCTTCTAGTCTCTGGTCCTCTGTTTTACTGACTTGTCCTTGGTTTAGCAGGAGGACAAAGGTGGTGGAATAGACTGGCCTGTCCTCTTTAATAGTCCCCTGGGTCAGTTGGTCCCGACAGACTCCTGACTCCCTCCTTGTTCTGCAAGCCTGGAGTTGAATAGGATCTACTTCAAACCACAGCCTAATGCTGGAGTTATCTGTCCTCTGTGCCACCAGAAACCATTCAGCTGGAAGAGCAGTTTTCCTGCTCAGCCTGAAATTTGCCAGTCCAATAACAATGAATGTTCACTGATGGAATTCCCATCCCCCACATCGCTGACTGCCTCCTGGATCCTTGCCCAAGCAACTTCCACCCCCTTCTCCATCCTCCAAACATCCACACAGGTCACAGCTGTGCCATCTCCTCCCATGATATGGAGGAGGCTCTCTGCTGGCATTCTCATCTCTTTCTCTGCTGCTTGACTCCCACCTTGCTGGCTGGCTCCCACTGTGGTTCCTTGGGAAGAGCATTTAAGGGTGGAAAGCCTATGCAAGTTCCTAACTGGAGAAGAGCTTAGAAAGAGGAGCAGCAGAGCTCTCTGGCTAGACCAGGCCAGCCAGGAAGAGAAAGCTGTTTGTAATGCATTTCAATGTGTCTATGCATCCAAGCTTATCCATGGGGTGTGTGTGTGCGTCTAAGCTTATCCATGGGGCGTCTTCGCCTGAATGCCTTGATGTATGTTCATTTAATGGCTTAAAGGATTTATTCTACTGTCCTATCTATTTTGTCCATTTCAGCATGTCCTCCGTTATAAAGCCCTAGTGGTTGGAAATCAGATCTGCAAAGGGGGAATGAGCAGCACTGAGAGGGTGTGAGCTGCCTGTCACCAGAGGCATTCAGGTGGAACCAGAACAACCCCTTAGCAGGAGTGCTTTGGGGTCTCAACATCATATGAGAAGTGGAACTAGATGACAACTAACACTCCTTTAATTCCCATAAATCTGTGATTCTAGATTGCTTTGTGTAGTACCAGACATAAATAAGTGGTTGTTAATGTATTTTTTTTAATTCAATTTTATTGAGATATATTCACATACCATACAGTCATACAAAGCGTACATTCAGTTGTTCGCAGTACATTATATAGTTGTATGCTCATCACCAAAATTAATTCTTGAACCTTTTCATTACCACATACACAAAAATAATAAGAATAAAAATTAAAGTGAAAAAGAACAATTAAAGTAAAGAAGAACATTGGGTGCCCTTTTTTTTTTTGGCCCACATTTTTCTACTCATCCATCCATACACTGGACAAAGGGGAATGTGTTCCGTATGGCTTTCCCAATCACATTGTCACCCCTCATAAGCTACATCTCTATATAATCGTCTTCAGGATTCAAGGGTTCTGGGTTGTAGTTTGATAGTTTCAGGTATCCACTGCTAGCTATTCCAATTCATTAGACCTAAAAGTTAATGCATTTTTGAAGGTGTGATGTTTGTGGGGTGATGTGGCATTAGTCTGGTTGGATGGACCTGGGTTTGAAGTCCTACTGCATAACTTAATCACTGTGTGCTTCTGGGCACATCTCCTAACCTTTCTGTGCCTCAGCTTCCTCATCTATAAAATGAGGATAACAATAGGACCTATCTAGGTTTGTCATGAGAATCAATGAGATAACACAGATGAAGTTCTTCATGTGTGATGTGCAGTAAGTGCTCAATCAACATTGGTGGTTAAGTCATCATAGTTCTTGCTGGAGGACCCAGTTGAAAACACTCGGTCCTCAGATAATCCCTCTGGCTCTGTGGGGTCAGCCTCAGCTGCCTTCCCCAGCTCTCAGCCTCACTCCTGACCTAAAATCCCCCTGATGGAGAGAAGAGCTCACAGCTGCATCCCACACTAGTTCGGTTGTCTATCAGGGAATCCTGGTCAGACCCCACTCCCACTTGGACAGCTTTGGCCTCAGTCAGGGCACACACAGCTGGGCACTTGGAAGGGACAGACCATCCAATGTCATATTCTGAGGCCTTCATTGCCTCCCTTCAGGGCAAGTGGCACCTCTTTTGTCCCCTAAACTAATCAGAGTCACAGATATTGGATGTAGTGCCAATCCAGGGAAGATGAGGATTCTGGCTGGTAGTGGCTCAGCAGCCTGTGTTGGATTGTGCAAATGAAAAGTATGCAAATGAAGCAGCCATTTCTATGTTGCTGCCTGTAACCAGGCTTCCTTCTGGGAGAGAAGAGCCGGGCGCTCTCCTCAGCTGTGACACTAGTCTGAGTCCCTTACAAGGATGGCTTGCCTCTAGGCTTGTCCTTCTCTCCACCCATGAGACCCCAGCAAGACACTGGGAATGCTCCTTAACTCACCAGCACCTGCTTGACCTGAGACATGGACAGGAAACCTCAAAATCAAAGGCAGAAAACTTGGAAGGGATTGTCAAGTCCAATCCCATCATTTCACACATGAAAAACCCAGAGACCATGGTAAGGAAGAAACATCTGCTTTAACGTACACTTGACAAGTAAGAGACATGCTCCCCCTCTACTCCACCCCGAGAAATAAATCACATAGAGTGAGGGCTCAATTTTTCATCAATTTTGTGAGGGCCGAGAATCCCCGGGCAGTGCTCTTTCTGGAATGGGCATTTTACTTCGCAGATTTCGCTTCTGTTATGAGGGGGGAGCACTGACAAATGGCTTGCCACAGCAATGCGTCAACCACAGGGAGTTGTACCTCTGCTCTTGGACTTGGAAACAAAGAGCCTTGGTCCATGGGAAGACTCTGGGTCCTTGGGGGAAGGGGTGTAGGTAGGCGATAAAGGGAGAGGGGCCCTGGGAGAGGAAGAGTGGCTGCTTTAACTGCTTTTAAGATGGCACTTGCTCTTCCTCTGCTTCAGAAACCTGAGACCTGTGAAAACCTGAAACAAGTAAATCATGAGATGCTGACTCAATAAGAGATAGAGGCCTATATGCATAGTATTTCTAGGGTGATTTAGATATCGCAGCTTTATGGTAATAAGAGCAGTCTTTGTTTCTGGCCCATACCTCCTACATCTCTTCTTCCTGAAAACGCCAACCTTCGCTTGGCACTTACTGTTTGTCAGACTTTTAATTGTCATCTTACTATGTGCTGAGTGTCTATGCTAAGCACCAGGAATTCAAAGATGATGCCAACCTGTAGCCTATTGGAAGGTCAGGCCTGTGGCTTTCATGTGGGTGTTTGAAAGGGATCACACAAGATTAGCCCATGAGTGCCTCTGATTTTGAGAAAGAACCCCCCATACTAGGCCCATCCTGCTGTGCCTGTGTGGATGACCTATTTTCTAGCTACAAACATCTAGAATTACCTGTTCTAAACATCTGGAATTACCTGCCTGCTTAGTCACCTCCCCCCTAGCTTCAAAAAGCTGCAGGGCCCCGCCTCCTATCCATCTGGGATCCCTCCCTCCACTTTTCCTTCCTGGAAGTTTCTGGAGGCACCAGACCCACAAGCCCTGTCTTTAAAAGGATCAGCCTGGGAAATAAGGCTCACTTGAGAGCTGAGGCATTCACCTTGACTCTGGTGAATGTCTAACAACTAATCCCCTTTTGGCCTCCAAGTGAGCATCATGAGGACCTGTGTCCCTCTGTTTGTGGTTGTGCTCTGCGGCCTGGGCTGGGCTGGTAAGTTGCTATCTGGCGGGGTAGGATGGGGGTGGGATGGGAGCACTTGCATAAGAAACAGAGACCTGGGAAACTTGGTGGAGGGTGAGGCAGTGGGACAAGTGGTGGAGAAGTTCCAGTTCTGTCCTTAAGCCTTGGAACACTGTAAGCCTGTCCTTGTCTCAGGGCACAAGATTTGTCTCTAGAGTGGAGTGGACAGTGTGAAGGGAGTTCCAGGTCTGATGGACTAATTTCATGGAAACCCCTTCTTGACACCTTGAGGACCACTCTAAACATCCTTTAGTCCAACCTGACATTTGACCTAATCAAGGTTTTGTTTTCCTGGACCACTGCATGGTAGAAAGCTGGGTTTGAGTGGCCTGATTGTCTTTGGTCACTCCTTCACTGCCTGGTGATGGTGAGGTTGTCTGGGGTGGTGATCTTTCTCTGGGTAACACCTTAGAAGAAGAGCAGCCTCAGAAGAAAAATGGAGGGTCCCCTGACCAGGAGGTGGGCCATGTCCTACCTGGGGTTATCCAAGTGGTCAGAGGAATTGGTCTTTGAAATTAATGAACAGAGATGGGACCCGGCCATGGTTACTAGTGGTGCTGGGGATGGGATGGGCAGAGGAAGATTCGCTTTCCTGTTTAGTAACTGTGCAAAATGCTGATGCTGATGTCTTAATTGGTGGCTAGCGGGGTGGGTAGGAATGAGTGCCAAGGAGAGGAGCTGAGCTCTCTGCTCGTTCCACCCACCCAGGGTGTTCCTCCATTGCACTATTTGTGAGGATTAAATATGATAATGTATGGGAAGCACCGACATGGAATAAGATCTCAATGAATTGGAACTTTGATTATGATTGTGATTATAAATATTTCTGGGAGAAATTTACTCTTGGGTCCATTTCCAATCAGTTTGTGGATAAGGAGACCTCTAATGGGATTTCTTAATGGAAAACCCTTATAAGGGAAAGCTGTTCAACAGATGGACAGTGTACCGCTATCCTCGCTCCCACGCAGAAAGACCTGGAGTCAGCTGCCCCAGACCTGGGTGGTGGAGAAGCAGTGGCAGAGAGGGAGGGTGTGGGAGACTCTGGCCTCAGGTCTGTTGGTGTGGAGGAAAGTGGCCAGCAGGGACGGAACACCCCAGCCCAGGGAGACGAGTACAACTTGAGACATTTGGCCCCAGGAGGGACTCTCTCCAGGACAGAGGCAGCAACAGCTTCAAAAGTGAACCTGGAGCATTTTCTATTAGGGGGTGAGAGCAGCTGTCTGATCTGGCGGTGGGATCGAGGGGAAAGTGAGGATGGAGTGGGTGACGCCTCCTTCTTTCCAAAGGTGAGAGAGAAAAAGCTCTGCTCTTGCCTACACTACCCCAACATCTCAGAGCTTAGATGCAAGCATGTGAATCATACTGGGGGCGGGGGGAGGTCATCGACCACGTGCTGAGAGGCTTGGTTGCTTCAAGTGGACAGAAGCAGGAAGCTGGTCCTGGAGATGAACTTTCTTGGTGGGCTCTGTCTCCGTGGAAACAGCATCTGGGGCTCCCTGAGAGGCACAGATGTGGGATATCTAAGCCATGACAGGGGCTGAGGACTGAGGTATGGAGACACTGTGTCCACCCATGCTTGGGACCAAGCTCTCTTGGTGGGCAGTGTAGATAGGGAATGGACGTGCTGGCACACTGGAGTCGTAGCAGGGACAGATAAATTTAGCATTTCCTGAGGGGCCTTAAGCTCTTTATGGATCCTAGAGGAAGAATATGAGACTGAGAGAGGAAAGGTCAAAATGAAGAAAGGCAGAGAAAGAGTCAGAAAGAGGAGGCAGAGGGATGAGGGGTTTGAGCAGTGACTCTGGCGCTGGCTTGGTGAGCCAAGCATAAATGCGGCGTGTGAACAGGGAGGCGCCGGTGGGGATGCTGGCGTGAGTAGTCAGGGTGACTAGTCCTCTGATTGTCTCCAGGACAGCACAGCAAGGCTCTGCCTCCCACCCTCTCCTCCAACTCAAATCCCAAGGTCGTCTTGAAACAGATCAAGTTTGCCTGAGAAATGTTAAGAACCCCTGGCTCTTACTGGGAAAAAAGATCTTGAGCAGACATTTACAAGTCCACTTTTGGACCAGTGGGGGGTGTCCTCAACCCTACAGAGCAGACTATTCACTTGCAGCCCTTCTGAACTGATGCCAGCTGCTGGAATGGAGTGAATTCTTTCTTTGGACTCGTTGATCTGGCCCGTCAGAAACCCTGACCTGATTTGTCTGAATTCTCTCCCTTTGGATTCTGGGTGTACTGCCAGGCTGACTGAGCAGGCAGCTGACAGAGCCTTCCTCCTGGGCTGAAAATTTCTCCTTAAGATCTTTGCCTTTGGGTTCTAGGGGAGCATTGTTTTAAGTTTCAAGAGGATTTCCTATGGGCTTAAAGGGACAGGTAGCCTTGGCCTTACTCTCTTATAGGGCCCATCCACTAGACCAGAAGCCTGCCTTCCTAGCTGTACACAGTGTGAAGTTGCCTCAGGATCTGGGTTAACCTTGACCTGAGACGTCTTTGGTATAAAGAACACAGGCCCACAGTGATGACGACAGCCAGGAAACTGTCCACAAGATAAAGGTGCTGACACCTCAGCCCCCAGGATGGCCCACAGGGAGGGAGTCAGCTAGGTTATGTCATCAGGGTCATCACAGGAAATGACCGCTCCACCCAGTCTGAACACTTGCTGCCTTGAAGACGGACATGGAGTTTTGACACCATTTATTTATCTAACGAACATCCATATGGCGCTACTATTTGTCATGCACTGTTGTAAATGCTTTCCAAATATTAACTCATGTAATTTTCATAAGTATCATATGAGATGGGTTCTATTACTATTCCACCTTGACAGATAAGGAAATTGAGGCACAGAAGGTCAAGCAACTTGCCCAAGATCATATAGCTAGAAAGCAGCAGAACCAGAATTCCAACCCATGCAATTTGGTAACAGACTTCAGGTTCTTAATATCTCTGCTCTGCCACCCCAGTGGACACAGTATAAACTCTAATCTGAACTAGTAACTAAACTCGTATTCATGATACCTCTTCCAACCCAATCCAAGCTTAGACTGACAGAATTATTACCCGTATCAAATCACAACCAGAAACACATTCCAAATCTAAGGCGAAACTGGAATTATTTCTCTTCTTCTAATCCTTATACATTCCTCAGCCCTGAACATCATTTTTAATCTAACCCTATTCCTTACCCAAACATCAATACAAAATTATGACCTCACCAATAAATATAACTCAAACCCAAATCCTAAGTAGCTCTTAATCTAAATCTAACTCACTCTAACTGTGGTGCAAATTGGGTTTCAGTTTCCTCATTGAGACAAATTCTGATGCTAATGTAAGTCTGACTCTGATCTTGACATTCTCCGTAACCCACAGCCTGACCCCAAACCCAACATTAGCCGAATCCAAACCTCAGGAACCTCAATGGAAACAAAGACTCTTGTTATCGTTCTTGCAGCCCAGGGTGGAAGGAAACGGCCTCGAGCGAGCTGTCGCCCTGGTTTGTGCCCTTGCTTCCCTCTGCTGTTTGTGGGGCTGACCCAGCCTCAGGAGGAGCGTCTGGAGCTTGTTGTTTTAGGAGTGGTAGTAGGTTTGTGCTGTTCCTTTCAAAACCTCTTGTCTTTTGCCCCTTGTGACCAAAGCTTGCTTTGCAAACCATTTGGCTGGTGTAATGGATTCGGTCTGTGGTTACATAACAGAGTCCTATTCCAAAGCCCAATTGTCATCCACAACCGCCTCATTTCCCACCCTGAGCAAACACTAATCCGAATGCATTCCAAAGACTAGACAGAACAGAAAGATGTGGCACAAAAGAAAACAGGGTGCAGAGGAGACAGGATGAGGGGATGGCAGAACAAAGCAGCAGAAAACCAAAAAGGGATAGGTTGGGATGAGAAGAAGGGGATGGGTCAGAGGGAAGAGGCTGAGCAGACAATGAGTACAGCAGCAACTTCATCTACAGAAGTCCTCATCTACAGACAGGTGAATGGTGGCTTGTGGGCCACGTCCGATCCACAGACCACCTTTCTTTGGCCTGCCTAGAGTTTCAAAAAATTGGGAAATTTCACATAAAAATTAAAGTTTTCTTGAAAAACTGGAGGTTCTGGCAATGCTGACCCTACATCTCAAGATGACAACAGTGGGCTGGGGCTGAGTGGTGGCTGCCAGTTTTAGACAGGGCATTTGCGCTGAAGTTTGTCACAGTCCCTGCCTCTTCCCACTGCCTCCCACCCGGCTTCTTTACTCATGTATGTTACCTGCTTAGTCCCAATAGACGTCTGAGTTTGTACTCCTGGTTTGGGCCGTGAGCCACGAGACATGGGGTTTGTGGTACGTTCCGGGTGGGGAAGAGGCTTATGTTGTGTCCAGGAGGCTGTGGATCTACTTCTCTGCAGATAGAATGACCCTCCTGCCAGGGGTGGTGCCTTCCTTCTCTGTGAATGCTTCTGCAAGGAATACCTTTATAAGGAGAATCGGGTCCCTGTAGAGCTGAGTTTGTGACCTTTACTGCTCACAGGAACAATGGAGTCATGTGCATCCTGCTGTAATGAGAAATGTTACCCGGACACTGTTTGCCAGTGTGACTGCCGGTGTCCCCAGCACGGGGACTGCTGTGAAGATGATGAGTGCTTGTGTATCGGCGAGCCTCTCCTTGTGGGATGGGGCAGCTGGGAGGTTGGCAGGACAGACCACAGTCAGCCAGCCTGGGGGGCTGCTGACTTGAGTGTCCAGCTGCCCAGAGCAGGGCTTGGAACTGCTGGGAGGGGTTCTACGGGGACAGAATGAGGACACTGAGGGGCAGAGGCAGGGAGCAGTCAGGGATTTGGTCACTACTTGTTCCAGGTTTTCCAGGATGTCCCCATTTAGAACCCCAACATAAATACAGTAGAAGTTGTTTACCTGGAAATCTGTCTGAATCATCAGTATTAACAATATCTTGAAAGTTTAAGTAACAAATTCCACAAAAGCAAAATGGTAAGAATGGTATTTTAGCACATTTTAGGTTACCAATTGTTATTCAACATTTTAAATCACAAAAATATAAAAATGGCAGAGAACTTTCCCAACTTGCTTGAGGCTTCATGGTGGCTGTCGTGATTCACACCACTCTTCCTATAGTGAAGGACCAAGTGGCCGCCACATCTCTGACCAGTCACTCCCAACCCAGAGGTTAAAATGGAACATGCACTGCCCTCGAAAACCAGTTGTTCCTCAACTACTCCAACGGTATGGTTTTAACATGGATCATTTGAAAAACATCATTTTTAAATAACTCCCTTGTTTGGCTGATAAATAACCTTCTTCTGCATTGTGACACCAGCTTTTGCTAAGTTTACTGTCAAACTAGGTGCCACAACTTCCAGTTTGGAAAACATGGTCACTGCAGCCATGGTAGGTAATGACCAGCAAGGCTACCCCAGAGTTATACACGGCATGAGGGCACCTGGCTGGGAGGACAAGTGGGACCAAAATCCAGCTGGTACCCTTCTTGCCAAGCCATGTGCCCTGGTGCATAGTTGTGTCTGCTGAGAGAAAGGAGCAACTTTTCCTAATTTGCTCAAAGGTGCTGTCTGTTGACTCAGCCAAGTGCCCACAGAGCTATTTCCATCCAGAAGGAAACTTTCTCTAATTTATACAAAAGCATCATATAGGGGGCCTAAGGCCCTGATGACCAGGCCCAGGCAGGGAGACCCAGACCCAGCATCAGAGCTTACCCTTTTTCTGCTGCCCCCAAGCCCCCACTTTTTCTTACCATCCAGCAGAAATAGGAAGACCTGTTTACCTTGGAGCATCAGGTTTGTACTTCAAGATAGAGATAATACCCAACTTAGGAGCCATTTCATCTGTAAGTCTCTGATTTGCAAATAGGAAAAAAAAAAAGCATTATAAGTGACTCCAGAGCAGCTCACAAAAGTCTATTTAGCATAAAATGTGACTGGATTAAGAAGCCTGTGCCTTCTCACTTTGTAGAACACAGCCTGGAATAAAGTCAATGATCAGAAGATGTTTGATGTCCGAATGAAAAAACTGACTCTTGGTGATAACACAATACTATCCAGCAAACACACTAACAGATTCTGCACCACTTTGTAAACAGTGGTGTTTCTTGGGGGGCAACTATTCCACTGTGTGATGAAAGAGGAACTCAGAGTCCCCAGGAATATTCCTTCCTTGCTTCTTCCCCACTCCCACCTTACCCCTTCTTTGCCCCTAGCCTAGGACTTGGTCCTCAGGGATTGAGGCAGCAATAGGGGTGGGCTCTGAACCCAACCCCCCCCCCCCCAAAACATTGACTCTGTGGCCACTGCCCAGTGGTCAAAGAGAGAAGGGAAGCTGGTATCTCAGGAAACGGTTCTTATTCCTTGAGGCTCTGGGAGGATTTCCTTCTTCACTCTATCTGGAAGTGATTAGGTATGGGATGTTCCTAAGTGAGGGCCTTGTCATTTGGTGTGTATGTATGTGTGTCAAGATTCTCTATTCACCTGTCAATTTTAAAGAACAGTCTTACCAAAAGTAGAGTTTTCAGTCCAGAAGGGATCAACTCCTCCCCCTCCCTACCCATTTTGCAGATGCGCAAACTGAGCACTAGAGTGGTAAAGTGGTAAGGAGATTTGTCACCTGGGGAAATTCTTTTCTTTTTTCATAGGTTTTCAATAATCTGTCTTCTCCTGTCTTCACTTTCAGCTTTCACTACCTCTGCTTGATACTTGTACCCTAGCCCCTGTTTTCATTGACTCCCTGAGGTTGGAGGAGCTGAGAACCAAAGAAAAAGGGGAGGGGAAACTTGGGGCTGGTTGATGACTTTGTTTTTCCTACCTACAGTAGAAGGGGATCCCAAAAAGTTGGAGCCGTTCCTGGAGCTGGAGGAAGAGGCGGAGGAGCTCAGGGCTAACAGTGAGTCTGCCTCCCCAAAGGGCGTCTTTGGGATAAAGAAGGGGGGATGTGACAGGTTGATGAGGGGAGGGCGGCCATACCAGCGGCAACAGGCCCAGGTCTGAGCCAGACAGACCCCAAAGCCAGCGCCTGGGGGTGGCCGAGAGCAGCTTGAGCTTGCTGGAGTCTTGGGGCTTGGGAGGGAAGAAGTCTTGGGGCTTGGGAGGTGGAGGGTGGGGATGTCAGGGAGAGAGTCTGAGGCCTGGGGAAAGGCTTGCCCTGAGAAGGAAGTGGAAGAGATTTTATTTTTAGAGTGAGAAGAATATAAAAACAACAGGCCAGAAAGTCAAGTTCAACATCAGAAAGGACTTCCTGACTGTGAAGGGGGTGCACGAATTAAGCTCATTTGTTTTTTCTGGTTTTCCTTCTCCGGAGATCTTTAATGGGAAGAGAAACAAGAGCAAGGCTGAGGGGGGCGGGGTGCAGCCGTGGGGTGGCGACAGCCCAGATGGAGCCTGTGGGATGTTCAGAGCGACCTCTAGAGGTCGGCCTGGGACACACCTACCCCTATTCTCTCAGACTTGTACTCAGCACCCAGCTCCTGCCAGGGCCGCTGCCATGAAGCTTTCGACAAGTACCACCCCTGCCACTGCAACAGGCGCTGCCAAGAGTTTGGGAACTGCTGCAAGGATTTTGAGAGCCTGTGTGACCATGGTCAGTCTCCTGCTCCCTTTAGCATAGCCCCAGAGACAGAGGAACTCTGTAGAACAATAGTTTTCAAAGTTTAGTCCTTGGACCAGCAGCATTAGCATAAACTAAGAAGTTATTAGGAATGCAAACTCTAGGGCTTCACCTCAGACCTACAGAATCAGAAACTCTGTGGGTGGGGCTCACCGATCTGTATTTTAACAAGCCACCCCACCGCACCCCACCGTGGTTCTGGTGCATGCCAAAGTTTGAGAACCCTCTTAGAGGAAAGGGGTGTTGTGGCTATTCTGTGGCCAGTGCCATGCACTGTTTCTAAGGGTCCTTTAGACCCTAAGTCCCTGTCCTCTGACAGCAGGGTGTCCTGCCCTCACTGCTAGCTTCTTGGAGGTGCAGAAAGCTGTCCGACCCCTGGCCTTCTCTCCAGCTGAGACCACTCTTTTCTGATTCCTCCCAGGGGGTTTCTCCCACAGCAGTGACGCCATAACCAAAGAGGAGCTTCAGAGCATCTCTGAGAAGATCTACAGGGCAGACACCAACAAAGCCCAGAAGGCAGACATTGTTCTCAATAGCCAAAACCGCATTCCCCCCTCAGAGACTAGAGACCAAGTGGATTGCTGCCCAGAGCCGTGAGTTCCCCTCATTACTCCTCCCGCTTCCTCCAAAGTCTCTGCTCCATTCTTGCTTCTTTTTCTCTTTCCAAGTCAGGCAGGATCAAAGGGAGAGAAAAAAAGAGCTCCCCAGAGATGAATAAAGCCTCTTGAGGGATTGTGGGCATTCAGGTGGGGGGGTTTCTGTGGTTGGCCAGGCTGCGGATAGAACTGACCTTCCAAAAGATGAAGTAGAAGAAAAGTGTGACCTTTGAGAGTATCTGAAATCCCTACTCTGCTCCTGATACCAACTCCCATGGGTCTGTCCCTGGCCTGTCTGGAAGTTCTTGGAGTGGTTTCTGCTCCACATTCAGGCCTATCGGTGGGTCTCCTTCCACCTCCCCCAGGCTTTTCACCTACGTCAATGAGAAGCTGTTTTCCAAGCCAACGTATGCAGCCTTCATCAACCTCCTCAACAACTACCAGCGGGTGACAGGCCATGGGGAGCATTTCAGCGCCCAGCAGCTGGCTGAGCAGGACACCTTTCTCAGAGAGATCATGAAGACGGCAGTCATGAAGGAACTCTATGGCTTCCTCCATCACCAGAGTGAGTGAGCTGTCTCAGGCTCTTGGCTCTGTCTGCAGGAGAGCCCGGCGCCAGTGGGGGTCTCCATGGTGGGAAGGCGGGGAAGAGTTGGAGGTCAGCATACATTTGGGAGGAATCAGCCAGGAGCTGAAGAATCCTCTGCCTGGCTTGGAAATCCCTCCATCTTCTGTCTGGCTCAGTTTCAGGATCCTCCAGAGAGCCTCTGCCCCCTGCCCTCTGCTCCAATCTCAGGATTCTCTGTAGGCCCCTGAGGCACCCCCACCCCACCCCACCCGAGGTAGGTCGAGTCCCTGACCCTGCTTCTTCCTTCCTGCACTAAGTCTTGGAAGATAGTTGGCAGACTCCACATTTTTGGTAGGGAAACAACAACAGAAAATTAACGAAGGTTCAGAGAGGAAAGTTCTACCGGTAAGGGTTCTGGTTGGAGTAGGTCCAGATATCCACATTCAAATCAGGCCAAAAAGGGTTCTGGCCCTCGGACTTCTTGGCATGGGGCTGTGTTTGTTGGTGTCCTGCAGATTCCTTTCCCGAACGCTGGGCAGCTGCGCTTTGTCTCAGGGGCAGCTCTATCTGGGTCTTCCCTCACTGGCCATGGGGTCACCTCTGCTCAGAGCTGCTGCCCTCCATCCTCAGGCCTCCCATTAGAGCTGGTAACAGGCTCTGTTTTTCAGTAGCCCTTGACACACAAACAATCCCTGTGAAGGGGAAGCAATCCTGCACCGCCCCCTGGTGTTCTCTTTGGAATGAAAAGGAGAGAATCAGAGGTCTAGACTGAGACCTTAGTTTTTCCAGTGAGAAAAATGAAGGTCCACACAGGCTAAATGACTTGTTTTGAGGCCCAAAAGGAAGCTGAAACAGAGCTGGGCCTGGAACCCAGGGTTCTGATACCGTGGCCAGGCGGATCCATGACTGCACCCTTTTTTCACCTCTCTCCCTGTTCAAATGCCACTGGTTCACACACATCCCACCACATTCATAAAGGCTGCCCCTCTCCTCTGACTCACAGCCGGCTCCCGGCATCTCTTCAGATGACAAGATTTTGGGGTGTGGTGAAAATAGCAGTGGCCGTGGGTCAGAGAGACTTGGTTTGAATTCCAGCTCTGCTACTTGCTAGTGGTGTCTGTCACCCTGTGCAAGTGATTTTACCTCTCTGTGTCTTATCTTTCAAATGTTTGGGTTTTCTTTTTTTTTTTTTTTTTTTGAGGATTAATACATACAAAGCACCCAGTAGAAGACCTGAAACTAGTTAATGCTCAGTAAGTGGTAGTTATTTAGTTCTTGAATTCATTCTCCATTATTTCTTGTATATTTAATCTTGTTTTCTAACTACATTTTACATCCTTGAAAGGAGGGAATACATTTGGTGTTTATTTTGTATACTTCAACATAATTATGGGCAGTAAACAGTCAATATTTCATGCACCCTAATTTAAATCTCCAACCCTGACATTTCCCTGGAGTCTCAACTGCCTTTTCACCATCTCTACTTGGGTGTATAACCAGCATCTTCATAGAACTAGTCTAAAGAGAAATGATTTCCACTGCTTCCTTCAGACCTGCTCTTCTCTCAGTCTTTCTCATCTCATAAATAGCACTACAGTTCATCTAGTTGCTCAGGCAAAAACCCAGGATTATATTTAATTCTTCTCTTTATCTCACTGCCTCCTATCCATATCTCCTCTATCAGTAACTTCTATCACTGCCACCTTCAAAATATATCCCTGATTTGCCCACTTCTCACCCCTCCAACACAGCCTAAGCCACCACCATTTCTTACCTGGACAAAGCATTAGCTTCAAAACTGGTTTCTCTGTCTCCACTCATACTTCCCCAGAGATATTTCTACATACACACCATAGTGATCTTTTAAAAACAAAGCTCATGTCATATAACTCCCCTGCTTAAAACACTTCAGTGGCTTTCCATCAACCAGAAAGCAGTACAGTTGTTAAGGGATTGGACCCTGGAGACAGACTGTGTTGACCTGAGAGCTGACCCTACCTCTTATTAACTGTGTGATCTTGGGTGAGTTAATAAACTTTGTCTGTCTCAGTCTCCTCATCTCTAAATTTGGGATAATTAATACCAACCTGTGTGAAGATCCAACATGGGGATTCAATATTATTACATCAAAAGTACTTAAAATAGTGACTGGCACATAGAAAGTGCTCAATAAATCAAAGAGATCTTTGTTATTATTACTTTTAAACTGAGATCTAACCTCCCTGCTGTGGCTTGTATGATCTGGCTCCTGACTGGCTCTTAGATGTCCTCTCCTACCATTCTCTCCTTTTGCTCACCATTTTCCAGCCATACTGATTTTCCTTCCATTCTTTGAACACCAAGCTCAGTCCTGCCACAGAGCCTTTGCACTTGCCATTCCCTCTACATGGGAGAATCTACCCCCAGAACTTTGTATAGCCGACTCTTTATCATTCAAGTCTTTGATTGATGCTACCTGTTCGGAGAGGTCTTTCTGATTCTCTCTAGAAGCGCACCCCACTCCCTCCTCCAGTCACTATGGGATGCTCTGCTTTATTTCCTTCATAGAACTTTCATGAAATCATATTATTTATTTATTGTTTATTAATATATTTTCTCCACTGGCATGGATGGGGTGTTATCCTCGTTTCCCCCCCCTGGATCCCCAGCCTTTAGATCTGGTCATGGCACAAAATAGGTGCCCCATAGATAAATGTTGAGTGAACCATCAAATACCAGTTGATTGAACCCATGTGTCTCTTCATATGCTGGAGCAGATAGCCTTTCCTCACTTCCCAGGACCTGGACCTGCCTTCCCTTCTCTTAAGTCCTCTGTGTTCCTCTCCCTAGATCGCTACAGCTCGGAACAGGAGTTCATCAGCGACTTGAAGAACATGTGGTTTGGGCTCTATTCAAGAGGTGGAGAAGAGGGGGACTCGAGTGGCTTTGAACATGTCTTCTCAGGTGGGATTATTCTGCTTGGAAAGAAAAAACCGGAGGTGGAGAAATAAAGAGAAACTGCTTAGCTCAGGAGAAGGGCAGCATTAGGCATCTGATGAATCAGCAGTCAAGCCAGCTAGCAGGGAGGGACACTTCCAGGCCAAGAGGGAGGAGCCTGGGGAGCCATTCTGAAGAACAGTCTTTTCAGGACTACATAAGGGTGAAAGAACACCAAGTACTGGGACCCCCAAGGAATCTATCTAGGATGGGAGAATTGTTTAGGGGCAAGGTTGTCTGCCTCTGAACAGTCCTCTGCTTCCAGTGCTTAGTAAGCTGCTTCCCAAGAGGGCCATGGTCTTTCTCCCCACTGCCCCTCCCCATAAAGCTCCCACCAGGTCTGGCTTACTCTTGGAGAAATGTCTGGGAGGAGTACCCCAGGGTCACCAGGGTCAGCCTGGGGGAGGAATTCTCCCAAGGGCTTGAGCCAGAAGGGAGGCCTTCCCAAGGTGAGAGATAGGATGGGAGGGATTCTGGGGAGTCAGAGACAAGACCCCTACTTGTGCAGGGCCAGGGGCTGAACAGGTGGACGTTTTAAGAGTCAGAGACAGGAGCAGGGAGACAGTCTTGGTTTGGTGTGGGGATACAGAAGGGGGTTGGAGGGTGAGGGAGGGGTGGGAAGCCCTGATCACCCACCTTGGACTCTGACTATTACAGGTGAAATAAAAAAAGGCAAGGTCACTGGCTTCCATAACTGGATCCGCTTCTACCTGCAGGAGAAGGAGGGCCTGGTTGACTATTACAGCCACATCTATGACGGGCCTGTGAGTATTGAGTGTTGACCCGTGGGCTGAAAATTCTTGTTAGGGTCTAGCTTGCCTCCTTTATTCTGTGTTCCAAGCAGTCAGGCTTGTCTCTCACCCTGACTCTCAGCAGAGGCCTAATGGAGATTGTAAATCTGACTTCCCCATCTGCTGTACATCCAGGACCTTCCCTTCCAAATAGTGAAGGCTCAAGAATGGCAGGAGGCAGAGGGTAACATATCTCGGTGGGAGGATGAGGGGCAGGGGAGGACTCTTAGAGGGGAGAACCAAAGAGAAAAATTACTCCTTGCCTGAATTTCCTTAGAACGTAAGTTTGCTGGAAGTTTTAGCCAGGCTAGTCTGCATTAAACACCATACATTTTATTTAAAAAAAAGAAAAAAGAAGAAGAAGTTTTTACTACCCTAGGCCAGGAAATAATTTGGGGACAATAAATTGTCCTTCCCTTACAAATATGAGGCCACCCAGGGATCAGTCGCATGGATGGTAGCTCTGGCCTCCATGTTAGATGAGCACTGACAGTGCCAGACTTTAGAGGGCTGACTGTTTCCTCTATTTAAGGAATCCAGTCTTACTGGGAAGCCCATGCAGGCCACCAAAGGACCCTCAACACATACTGGCTGACTGTTGCCCTTTGGTACCCCTCTGACTCCACTCTGTGGGATTCACCAGAGCATCCTTTGCCACCCTCCTCTCTGCAGTGGGACTCTTACCCTGACGTGCTTGCGATGCAGTTCAATTGGGACGGCTACTACAAGGAAGTGGGCTCAGCTTTCATAGGCAGCAGCCCTGAGTTTGAGTTTGCCCTCTACTCCCTGTGCTTCATCGCCAGGCCAGGCAAAGTGTAAGTACTGGACCCGCCAGGCCTAGAGAGCAGGCTGGGACCACAAGCTGTCCTCAGTTTGGGGAGACTCGGAGACCTGGATTCTGCCACCAAGGGCTGAGTGGGCTGGGACAAATCACCTTTCTGGGTCTCAGTTTTCTCACTTGGAAAATGAAGTTGCTTGATTAGACCAGTGGCTGCCAAACTTCATCTTAGCAGTAGAACCATCTCCCCACTTTCTCCCCAGGACCCTATTAGATAAAATAGACCCTATTATATAAAAACTCCTTTCCAGAGAAGAGGAGTTGCCTTGGGGATGTAAGCTCCATATACTTGGCTCAAGAGGCTGCTTGGGGTATCCTACAATACCAGAGAGTACAGTTTGAAATCCCTGGGCCTCATGTTCTCTGAGAGTCTCTGAGTCCTACTACTTCTGTAACCCTAGACAGTCATTTAATTTTGGAGGTTTAGCTCTAGAATCTGGGATTTTAGGTTTCTGGAATACTGCTCCAGGAAAGGTGAAGTGCAGTGTTTTTTAAGAATATAGAAAATAATCCATAGATTTTGAAAGGGCTACCTGCATGTGGGGAGCTGGAGGCAGTGGCTGAAGGAAGCAGTGGCAGCTCTGTCTTAGAGCCCCTTTAAAACAGGATGGGCCCCTTCTGCTCGGATAAGGTTTGCTGCCTCCAGCCTGGGGATAGAGGCCAGGTGAGGCAGAAGACCCCTATAATTTGGTGATCTTTCCCCACAGGTGCCAGTTAAGCCTGGGTGGGTATCCTTTGGCCATCCAGACCTATGCCTGGGACAAGACCACCTACAGAAATGGCAAGAAGTACATAGCTACAGCTTACGTGGTGTCTTCCACCCAATAGAGCTTTGAGCCAAGAAGGGGACAAAGACAGTGACTGGGGTGTGATCTGCCCTGGACTGGAGAGGCAAGGGAGAAGACTGAGTCACTGAGAGGGATTCCCAAATCCAGAGGTGCACATATGAGAAAGCAAGAAGAGGTATAAATTAGAAAAATGTAGAGAAACAGTGAAATATTTGCTTGCAGCATTTTGGCAACATAGACTAAGAAACAGTCTAGATGGAAAAGGTGGGGGCCCTTGATAGCTCTTTGCCTTGATATGTGGTAGAACCATGAACAAGTCCTTTTACCTCTCCAGGCCTCATATTTCCCTGTAAAGTAAAGAGAAGAGAGCTGCCTTCTTTTTGTGAGAAGGTGAACATGATGATATTATTACTATGATTGTGTTTTGAATTGTTCTTATGAAGAACGGCCAAGAGAAATTCAAGATTATTATAATGGCTGCTATTCTACACAGCTCTGCAAATTGCAATTCACCCCTCTTTTGGGGACCTCAGAGAAGTCAGGTCATGGAAATCAAGCAATGAGCATTTGTTCTTTTCTGGGGTTAGATCTTCTCAAAACAGGATCTGGGAGCACTCAGACACTGGTGGGAGAAGAGTAACCAGTTAGTGCAATTTTAGGCCCCAGTGTTTTTTTGTGGTCAGCTCAGTATCTGCATCAAGCAGCTTCCCCTCCACTAAGGGATATTAGTGCAGTTACAGAGCTGAATTTTGATCCCCAATAGTTTTTGAAAGAGCTCCCTTCATAGGAGGAAGCTTTAGCATCAGAAGAAGAAAAGAACCTGTATCTTGGTGTCATTAATGAAATTTTAAGGCTTATACAACAGCCATAATTTGCTTCAAATAGACTCTCAAAAGGGACACCAGGGAGTCTGGGGCTCCTTATCTCAACCTCATTTATGCATTTCTCCTCTGACCCTGTTTGGGAACCACACCTTGTCCTACAGGGTCAGGCCTGACCCTCTGGTTTAGAGGGTTCCAGTCTCCAATTAAAGCCATTTGAGAAAACTTGAAATGTGTCTCTCCTTTTTTTCCCACCCCTCTCAACTATATGACTCCTGTCTTTTCCTTGGAGGTCTTCAGTAGGGTTAGGCATGATGCTTCTGGCTTCAGTGTTTCTTCAGGATGGCTTGGAGAATGTGGCATCTTGGTGAGGTCCCTGATGACTCTAGTCAAGAGAGAGAAAGAATTTTTTTGCACCTGTGTTCTAGTTTGCTAATGCTGCCAGAATGCAAGACACCAGAAATGGATTGGCTTTTATAAAGGGGGTTTATTTGGTTATACAGTTATAGTCTTAAGGCCATAAAGTGTTCATGGTAACACATCAGCAATTGGGTACCTTCACTGGAGGATGGCCAATGATGTCCAGAAAACCTCTGTTAGCTGGGAAGGCGTGTGGCTGGTATCTGCTCCAAAGTTCTGTTTTCAAAATGGCTTTCTTCCAGGACGTTCCTCTCTAGGCTGCAGTTCCTCAAAAATGTCACTTTTAGTTGCTCTTGGGGCGTTTTTCCTCTCTCACCTTCTCCAGAGCAAAAGTCTGCTTTCAATGGCTGTCTTCAAACTGTCCCATCATCTGCAGCTCCTCTCTCAGTTCCTGTGCATTCTTCAAAGTGTCCCTCTTGGCTGTAGCAGCTTGCTCCTTCTGTCTGATCTTATATAGTGCTCCAGTAATTTAATTCAGACCCACCCTGAATGGGCAGGCCAACACCTCCATGGAAATTATCTAATCAGAGTCATCACCCACAGTTGGGTGGGGCACATCTCCATGGAAACACTCAAAGAATTACAATCTAATTAACACTGATAGGTCTGCCCACACAAGATTACATCAAAGATAATGGTGTTTGGGGGACATAATACATTCAAACTGGCACAACCTGTAATGTGAAGGGTGGAAGGAGCATCAGACATGGACTATGGGGGAAGTAAATGGAGACTGGTTATCCCCAATAACCAGTCCCCCTGGACCACATATACAAGAAGCATAAGGACTCCTCTGATGCAGCTTTTGTGGTTGCAGAGATCTACCAAACTGGGGGAAGAAGAGATGCTAAAGAGAACCACAAGACTTCTCACCTGTACACAGATTACGTAGACCACAGATGCTAGGAAAACGCTAGGTATGAAAGGAAACCCCAGGCAAATTACAGGATGCAGATGGATGAAACAGGGCCTTGTCCTGCCTTCCCCAGGGGAGCTCACAGTCAAATGAACAAGAGAGGGAAGTCAGTAGAGCATAGTGGTTACAGGTGCAGCCTCTGAAGTCAGATTGCCTAAGTACCTAGCCAGGCTCTGCCATTTGCTGATAGTACAGGAAAATTAATAATTTCTTAATTATTCCAATCCTCAGTTTCCTAACTGGTAAAATGAGGAAAATATTACCATGGTTGTGAGTTAAGGCATGTCAAGTAACATGTTAGCCACTCTGATAATAATTCTTATTTGTCTCACTTATACAGACTGCAATTCACCTTCCCCACTACCAACCTTAATCTTAGTCTACTGGTGCCTAGAACTTATCCTCCTTACAGACCTTTTCAGAGCTGTTTCAGGTAGTCAAGTGGGAGACAGAGAGACAGAGATAAAGGAGAGAGTTACCATATTCCAGGATCTGGGTCTTGGTTTTGCAGGAGAAAGGAGCAAGAACTAACATTTATTAAGCTCTTACTATGTCCCAATCACTGTATTAGGCAGGCCTTTTACAAACATGTTCTCACTCTTGTAGGCATTTTTATCATCACCATTTTACCTAGACAACTAAGGCTCATATCAGGTCACATTCTTAGTAAGCAGCAGAATCAGGATTAGAAAATTCGTCACTTTTCCGCATGTTACAGTGAGACTGAATTTCTATCTACTCATTTATTCATTCATTATTCTTTCAAAAAATATTTATTAACTCCTGTGCTAGAGGCTGCTGTTTGCCTCTCCATATCTTCTCTTCTTCCTTTTTCATTTATCTCTGTTCTAGTTTGCTAATGCTGCCCTTTCGCAAAACACCAGAAATGGATTGGCTTTTATAAAGGGGGTTTATTTGGCTACAAAGTTAGTCTCAAGGCCATAAAGTGTCCAAGGTAAGTCATCAACAATCGGGTACCTTCACTGGAGGATGGCCATTGGTGTCCGGAAAACCTCTGTTAGCTGGGAAGGCACGTGGCCGGTGTGTGCCTCAGAGTTCTGGTTTCAAAATGGCTTTCTCCCCGGATGTTCCTCTCTTGGCTACAGTTCCTCTCCAAAATGTCACTCTTAGTTGCACTTGGGGCGTTTTTCCTGTCTTAACTTCTCTGTAGCAAAAGTCTGCTTTGAACGGCCATCTTCAAACTGTCTCTCATCTGCAGCTCCTCTCTAAGCTTCCGTGCATACTTCAAGGTGTCCCTCATGGCTGTAGCAAGACTGCTCCTTCTGTCTGAGCTTATATAGTGCTCCAGCAAACTAATCAAGGCCCATGCTGAATGGGTGGGGCCACACCTCCATGGAAATTATCCAATCAGAGTTATCACCTACAGCTGGGTGGGGCACATTTCCATGGAAACAACCTAATCCAAATGTTTCAACTTAATCCCCACTAATATGTTTGCCTCCACAAGATTGCATCAAAGAACATTGCTTTTTCTGGGGACATAATATTTACAAACTGGCACAATCTCCCAGTTGTTTGATGGGCACATAACTGCCCAAAATAAAAACTATCAGCCTCCTTTGCAGCCAAGAGTGGCTATATGTCCAAGTCCAATGGCATATAAGAGGAAGTGTTCTTAAATGGCAAGGACATTATTCTCACTCTTGCCCTTTACTGCTGGCTGGATCTTGAGTAGCCACCTTGAACCCCACGTGGAAGCTATGTGCTGAAGATGGTGATGCAGCAAGGCAAAAGGAGCCTGGAATTGTCAAGCCAGTTCTGGATGACTTACATTCAGTCTTCTTTTGCATGAAAGGTTTAAGCCATTATTATTTTGGCTTTCTGTCACATGCAACAAATCCTAATACAGTATCTCCTCAACAGGAAGCCCTAAGCTTTTCAATCAACTCAGAAGTTTTCCTAAGTAAAATTGCTCACATTCCCATCTTACATAAGGTGGGAAGTCCCCTGCCCACTCCAATAATTCTGAGATATCTCACAATGGGAAAAGGAGAGAAGCCTTCTATTCTCTTAATCATCTCTCAGGACAAGTTCAGCTCTGGCTGAATTCTCAGTTTTACTTGCTGACTCACCTACAGTTGCTGTCTGTCGAAGACTCTTTTGACTAAAGGATTTGTGAAAACACTGTAGGCCATGGCAATTAAAATTGAATATTAGAAATCACTGTCTTAAACTCTCTTAGCCGTTCCATTCAGAGGAAATTTCTCACTGGCCATTTGTTCCTTTGGCCTCATCCTCTTGACTTTTCCTGGGGCTCCCTTCACCTTGTCTATCCTGACCCTTCTCTCATCTTCCTCTTCTCCCAATTTCAGGACCCCCAAACCCTCTTTCACTGGTTCTTTAGGGCAAAATAAAAAAAAAAAAATCATGTTACTCTATTATGCAGAGTAATTTAGCTTTTCTTTGTCTCAGGGTTCATATTACAGACCAGGCTCTGTAATGTAATGGCCTAACTAGAAGGCTGTTAATGAACTTTACTAAATAAGGATTCTGTACCTGAGATTATCCTATGACTGTCCTAGAATACAGAACCGGTTGTAGTCTAATTTTATTTTTAAATAATGTTTCCTCTATGGGCCAAGCACTGTGGTAGGCACTGGGGATAAAATGGTGAGCAAGACTGACGTGGTCTTTGATGTCATAGGACTTAAAATTTTTTTTCCTTTCTGTTGGCCTTTTCAATAGCAGTTGTAACTGCTAGCCTATCATGACTAAGCGTCTTGTACAAGCACACGACAGAATATCTTTACAATGTTTGTTTCATGGTTAATGATAATTATATGACACTTTTTTTCAGTTTTCATTCTACAAAAAGTTGGCAACTCATGGTCTTCTTTTAATTAATTTTCACAAGACAGGGAAAATTCTCAAATAGGACTTTTGGTTGAAAGATTCATGATCTAAATGGAATTACAAAACTCACATTTAAATGTATTTCTTAAACGTTACATTGTTTAATGCTATGCATGCTAATATGGTGCACAATTCTAGAAAGTTTAGAATTATGATTTAAATCTATTTAGCACTGTAGCGTTACTTAAACTCTTACATGTATTGGTTTATAAAGGTGCACAAATGTTCCACCAAAAGTTAGTTAATTTAAGTTAGTTAATTTCTTAAGATTCATATTAACTGTCAGAATATTTCCTTATTTAGCTATCTGAGAGATCTCAATTGTTTTTGTATATAAAATTAGCAATGTTCATAATCATCGAGGCATTCTACCCTTGGAGAAATAAACATTTATATGTATTTCTACTGCTTGTCAGAATTTAAACATATAAAACACATAAGGAGGTTGTCAGTAATTCTGAATGGTATGCCTTAGTGGTATAATTGACTTTGTTACACATATTAAATATTTATTAAACAAATATTTATTGAACATCTCCTATGTGGGATCTGTCATTGAACAGAACAAACATTCCTAATCTTGAGGAGATAGGGGGTCAACAGAAAATGCACAGTAAGGACAATAAATGAATAAAGTATACAGTAAATTGAAGGAGATACATCTACGGAAAAGTGAAACAATAGAGTCGAGTGAAGATACACCTCCTAACACAAATAAAAAGAATCATTCCGTTAGTAAATATTTTGGTGATGCACTTAGTGATTGGACTACGAATTTAAAGTTGTAAAGATAATGAAATAATTAAACTGTGGGAAAGAAGTGCTAATAATCTGACCCTGTGAGTGAGGATTCCATGGTGGTTCTTCATTGACCAGCGTCTGGATTAGCGCTTCCCTGCCTTGACTGGACTGTACCTTGGGCTTTGAAAAATCCTGATGCCCAGGCAGCACCCCACACCAATTAAATTATCTCTGGGGGTATCATCCAGAAATCATTAAAAGAAAAAGCTCCTTAATCTGGGAGAATCCCTGATCTGGGTTTTTGGGATAATGATCGAGATCACAGAGCTATTTCGAATGAACAGATTTGTTTTTGTTTTGGTGGGCTTTCAAAATTATTTTCGTTTTACAATTTTAATGTGGTCATGACACCGAAAGAAGGCTCACACAGGAACGAGAATCAAAAAATTCTAAAACTTCATATTCTTTCTTCTCTGTAAGCCAGGGCACATTTAAAGAAGGACAATACTGACACACGTCGAAGAAAGACTCAGAGACATACACTTAGAAAACGAAAGAGTTTACCTGCAAAGGGTCAAAGGGAGTCAGACTGAAGGACTGGCTTGCCAAACAAAAGACTTAAAAGAAAAAGAAACCGCCAAATTACCAGAGTTACCAGTTTACAGTCGTCCGTTCACGGTAGAGAAACAGTAACTTTCTCACACGATGATAATACCCACAAAGGTCCCGACCTGTCCTTAGACACTGGCAATACAAATACCAGGGATAAAATTGTTTCTGGGGGGATTCCAGGGAAATAGTCAAGGCTTTATCATTTAGTGGCCCAGAAAAAAATCAGGATGATCCTGCAGTTTTTGGGGTGTCTCATGTGAATTTTAGCAGTATTTGAAGCAGGGGGAATTTTCTTCAAATTTTGCTTCTACACACCTGCCAACACACTGAAGCGACGCTGCCCTCACGGAAAACACCCCACACTGTAACTCACTCTCTGCGCACGCTCGAGCCCTCCAGGGGGCGGAGCGAGGGCGCGCAGAGAACTGTGGGAAAGTCTAGGCAGGCGGGGTCGGCGTGCGTCGCTTCGGGTCTGAGGAGGAGGTGCAGGTGGTAACGGCCTGGTGAGGTGAGCAGGCCTTTGCATTATCGTCGGCTGCAGCTGCAGAGGAGGCCTTAGGATAGCCTGGCGGCAGGAGGGGGCACAGCCGTGGGTTTTGGGTCAGGCGGAGAGGGCGAGGGCGGGCGGCGGAGGGGCGGCGCGGCGATGTCTAGGGTAGCGGCGTCCCGGGTCGCGAATTCCCGTCTGGAGCTCTCCCAGCGCGGCCCAGGCCTGAATGTTTTGTTTTGCGGAAGGCCGGGCCGCCTCGGGGGCACTGGGCGATTTGCGGTGGTTGGGACTACAGATTCCTTCTCTCGAGATGAGCACCTTGGGCCCCGCCCCCTTTCGGCGTGGTGTGCAGTGTTTGTCCGGGTACTGGTTTTGGAAGTGATACCCCCCGAGCACTGGAAGTTTCTGATTATCTTCCCCGACCCCAGCCCCATCGCAGGTTCCGTGGGAGTAGCAAAGGTGCTGGGTGAAATGGAAGAGGTTTTGACCCCCAACAGCACCTCAGTAGCTTCTTAACGCTTTTTTTTTCGTTCCGTATTTTTTGAGTCCCCAGGAAAAGCATTGTACTAGTTTTGTTTTTTAATAAGTTGTGATCAAGCGAGGGCATGATCGGAAGAAGCTTAAATTTGGTTTAGTTGTTGAGACTAGAGGTCAGAAGACCTATCTGCATCTGCAACCACCTCTTTCTTCTTCCTTAGTAAGGAAAAATGCTCGGTGAGATGTTTTTAACTGTCCCAAACTAATCCCTTTTCAAATCCTTTCTCTCTTTCTCCCTCCCACCCTATTCTCCCCCCCCCCCCCCCCACTTCCCTTAAGCTTTGAATCTTCTTCCTTCCTCTTGGGAACCTTGCTCCATCACTCATCCTCTTTCCTGTATCTTCTTTTACCTTTTCTCCCCTCTCCCCCATGCTCACGAATAAATCTTTTAAATTCTTAAAAGCAAATTTACTCTAATCCATATATAATCTCATTTACTTATTTCATTTTGTTCTCCAAACTTTTAGTTCCCAGTAAGACTCTCAGTTATGTCTACATGACTAGGGATAGTGCCCTTTCCTTTCCCCTCTGTGGCCCCTGTAGCATTTGACACGTTCTTGAACTAATTTTCTCTGATTTTCTGTGACAGTACACACCAGACTTTCGTCATAGCTC
Source organism: Choloepus didactylus (assembly GCF_015220235.1). Classification (NCBI taxonomy): domain Eukaryota; kingdom Metazoa; phylum Chordata; class Mammalia; order Pilosa; family Megalonychidae; genus Choloepus; species Choloepus didactylus. The sequence continues at coordinate 89,030,845 of NC_051314.1, forward strand.
CCAAAGTGCATTTGTATTTTCCTATATTGGCATCTCTTCTGCTGTCTGTTCGCTAAACAGTAGTGTTCCCCAGAGTCGTCCCCACCCCCACCCCCAAGTAGTCACATACCTTGGTTGAACATGTCCAGATCCTTGACTCTTGCTGACACCTTTATGCTAGTGACACCCAAATTTATATCTCCAGCCCTATATAACAACTCCCTGCTATCACATAAGCATCCACGTCCAGCATATCCCAAACTGAAATAATCTTCCATTTGTCATCCAACCTGAAATCTCCTTTCCTTTTTAAATTGTACTTCCTGACTCAAAGTGGCATTACCAATCTTCCCAGGCTCTCAGATCAGAAATTTGGGTACTGTTTGAGTCCTTTGCTCCTCAGCTCCTCAATTCAGTCAGACATCCTAAGTTCTTTTTTACTTTGCTGTCTTAATATGTTTACATAGTTTTTAGAATAGTCAGATCTCATGGCCTGACTTTTCAAGATCCATCTGGTATCCATCATTCTCCCTCATGGTTTCTTACTCTGCTCGTCCACTCCTCCTTGTTAGTCACTTGGCTGGCCCCCTTTAAAACTCAGCTAAAGTTTCAACACCTCTGGGAGCTCCTTCCTTGAACCCACCACCCCATCTGATATAGGCCCATACTTTATGGTCAGTTCCATAGCATCTGTACATATTTCTAGCACATTAGTTTTCAACCATGGGTTATTCCCTCACCGCCTGGAATGTTTGGTAATGTCTGGGGACATTTTTGGTTGTCACAGTCAGTGGAGGTGATGGGGGATGCAGATAGTAATACCGGAAACTGGTGAGTAGAGGCCAGGTATATTGCTAATCATCCTGCAATGCGCAGGACAGCTCCCTGCAACAAAGATTTCTCCAACTCCAAATGTCAGTAGTGTCAAGATTGAGAAACTCTTCTTACCATAGTATATTTTTTAAGTACTGCAGTTATTTTCTTTTCTTTTCTACTAGACAAGGGACTTTGTCTTATTAGTTTTTGCATTTCTAACTCTTGGTACAGGGCCTATGACACAGTAGAAGCTCAATAACTGTTGAAAGAGGAGTAAAGGAGGTAATTGGGATATCCTTATAAACTCTAGAGATGTTCAGTCAATCTGCTACCACAGGCTACTTAACTAATTTCAGTCTTACTGCCTTTTCATATTGCGTTGCTAGGATGTCCAGACTTGTCTATTTTTCATTCATCTATTCAGCAAATGTTTATTGACTCATTTCTCTGTAGTAAAAATACTATTCTGATGTTTCCTTTCTTCAGCATCATGTTAGGCTCTTCTATCCGTGTAACTTAGCCATTTCTGAAATAGTGAAAAATCATTAACTAGCTAGATTTCAGAAAAATAGTCCAAATAATTCTATTTAATTCTTACTAGAGATTGGTTGTTCAAAATTCTGCAGACCATAATGACTTCAACAAATAAATCAGTTGAATTACAACTACAAGTGAAACAAAATGCAGAAGAACTACAAGACTTTATGAGGGATTTAGAAAACTGGGAAAAAGATATTAAACAAAAGGATATGGAACTAAGAAGACAGAATGGTGTTCCTGAAGAGGTAAATCAAGAATTTCTAATTAAGCATTTGGTGAAATTATGTATTTTAATATAAACAAAACCTTTTAAAATGTTTTGTGAAAATACTGAAATTTTAGTGATTAGCTTCACTGTCAACATTTTAAAAACTTCTGCTTTAAAAAAAAATCTTTGTAGTAATTGTATTAATAATATTAGAAGACATTTTAAGACTTAGCAAATAGTTACTGAAAGGAAGACCATGTGCTAGTTCTTAAAGGTAAAGAGTAACATCATAAAATATGTAGGTATGTGTTTCGGTTTGCTAAAGCTGCCTGAATGCAATACCAGGAATAGGTTGGCTTTTACAATGGGAATTTATTAGCTTACTAATTACAGTTCTTAGGCCATGAAAATGTCCCAATTAAGGCATGAACAGGACGATACCTTCTCTGAAGTCAGGCCACCGGCATCCAAGACACTTCCGTCACATGGGAAGGCACATGGCTAGCATCTGCTGGTCCTTTTCTCCTGGGTTTCATTGCTTCCAGCTTCTGGCTTCCTCTCTGAGCTCCTCTGGAGGCTTTTTTTCTTAGCTTCTCCCAGGCTTTTTCTCCATGAACGCTCTTGGTTTTATTTCTTTTAAAGACTCCAGTCAGAGGATTAAGACACCCCCCCCATCCCCCATATGGGGTGGATCATATCTCAACTGAAATAACCTAACCAAAAGGTCCCACCCACATCAGGTCCACAAGAATGGATTAAAAGAACATGGCTTTTTCTGGGATACATAACAGCTTCAAACCAGCCCAGTTTATATAGTTAACGATATGTTAACGTACAGTGTTGGCATAAAAATGCACATAGTACCAAAACTCAGCCAAATATTTTTCTTAAGACTGCATTTGGATAGGTTTTTTTTTACTATGCGTGTTGACCTGGAGAAATTCAGTTGCCTTTGTACTATTACTAATTCATTATACTAAGGCTGAAGTTCAAGTAGCTTGTGAAGTTTGAATTTAAGGTTTCAAATTAAATTTATAATTAGAATTTCTAGATAATACATTACTTGTGACTGAACATCAGATTCATCAAAGGATGAGTTAAATTTTTCAGGCATAAATTTTAATTATAAGATGGTAAATTGGTATTTTTAAATGCTTAAATTTAAAAATTGCATAGTTTTGAAAATATAATTCAGTGAGCATTTCAGGCATCACTAATTATACAAAAAAGTGACATAGCAGTGCTCAAAACTTTGTTTTTTTTTTTTCCCTGCCCAAGAATTTACCTCCAATTCGAAATAGGAATTTTAGGAAAAAGAAGAAAGGCAAAGCTAAAGAATCTTCTAAAAAAACCAAAGAGGAAAACACAAAAAACAGGATAAAATCTTACGATTATGAGGCATGGGCAAAACTTGATGTGGTAAGTTAATCCAGTCATGCACTTCTTAATATTTAAATAAAATTTTCTTGGTGTTATACAGTAGTCATGGATTAAATAAAAAATAATGTAGCATTCTTTCAGCCTATTTTTTTCTCTTATAAACTACTTCATGTAAATTAAAAATTTAATTACATAACTCTTCAAGTATGTGGATTTTTTTTCTTCTGCAGTCCTCTTCTGTAATTGATGGCTAACACAGTCAGGGTTCTTTTCTTCTTTTTTTTTTTCTTTCTTTTTCTTTTTTTTCTTTGCAAAAATAGTACAGTAGTATTCCTCATCCAGTTTCCTCCAGTGGTTACATCTTGCTTAACTGTAGTATAACATCAAAACCAAGAAACTGACTTTGGTAAATGTGTGTATAATTTTATGGCACTTTGTCCCCTGTGCAGATTTGGGTAATTACCACTGCAGTCAAACACAGAACTATTGCATCACCACAAAGATCTCCCTGTGCTGTTCCTTTATAGTTACGCTCACCCCTCTCCCCTCTACCATCCCTAAACAGCCAAGATTCTAAGATAGTAATATTCCCAAGAAAGAATGACTCTGCCCAAACCTTTTTTAGACTGAAGGACATGTATAATACTATTAAAAGAAACTGCTTTTTTGTCTAGTCTTAGGTCAAGGCCTGCCTTGATCCCAGGAAAGTGGGCTTCACTTTTCTAGATCAGGGATAGCAAGTGGGTGGTGCATGCCTCCCATCTCCCACACGTGACACACAATGTAACCTGCAAATTAATTTCTACCAATACTCTGACTCAGAACCCTCCACCCAGTACTCCAAGCAGCCACTGTCAAGAAGTCAACCTTTGAAAGGGAACCTGTTGACCAACCTTATTCTGTTTTTTCAATTCATTTTTATTGAGATATATTCACATACCATGCAGTCATAAAAACGTACATTCAGTTGTTCATAGTACCATTATAGGGTGTGTTCATCACCAAAATTAATTTTTGACATTTTCATTGCCACACACACACAAATAATAAGAATAAAAATTAAAGTGAAAAAGAGCAATTAAAATAAAAAAGAACACTGGGTTTTTGTTTTTGGTTTTTGGTTTTTTTTTTTTTGCCCCCATTTTTCTATTCATTCATCCATACACTAGACAAAGGGGAGTGTGGTCTATATGGCTTTCCCACTCACAATTTCACCGCTCATAAGCTACATTTTTATGCAATCGTCTTCAAGATTCCAGGGTTCTGGGTTGTAGTTTGATAGTTTCAGGTATTTACTACTAGCTATTCCCATTCATTAGAACCTAAACAAGGTTGTCTATATTGTGTGTAAGAGTGCCCACCACAGTGACCTCTTGGCTTCTTTTGGAATCTCTCAGCCTTTGGAACTTATTTCATTTCCTTTCACATCCCCATTTTGGTCAAGAAGATGTTCTCCATCCCACGATGCCAGGTCTAGATTTTTCCCTGGGAGTCCTATTCCACGTTGCCAGGGAAATTCACCCCCCTGGGTGTCAAATCCCTCTTAGTGGGGAGGGCAGTGATTTCACCTGCGAAGTTGGCTTAGCTAGAGAGAGGGCCACATCTGAGCAACAAAGATGGCCAACCTTACTCTGTACTGACCCACTTTAAGCATTCATTTATTTAGGTGTAGGGGTTGTGATAACCAAATTTGGAATAAACATTCCTTTTTATTATTTTTTACAGTGTTTATTATGTAGTACTTAGTTCACACAAAGAATATTTAGATACATGTATTGTAAAGCATAATAATAAAATGAATACATGAACTTACAGAGAATTTTTCCAATATTGAAGCTACCAGTGCATTCCTTCCCTAGCCCATCTTCTTTTTTCCCATCTATCTCTGGATACTATATTATGATTTTTATGTTTATTATTTTATTTGTATTTTTCTATATGACATTTTTATTACAGTATAACATACATACAATAAAGTCCATAAGTTTTAAGTGTACAACTTGATGAAGTTTTACTCGTGTATACACCTGTGAAACCACCATCCAGATCAAGATATAGAACATTTCCAGCATCCTGTTCAGTTGATACCCCCCAAAGGAAGCCACTTTCTGACCTCTAATACTGTAGATCAGTTTTGCCAGTTTGGGAATTTCATATAAATGGATCATACAGTATCTACTCTTTTGTGTTTGGCTTCTTTTGCTGACATTATGTTTATGAGACTGATCCATATTGTGAGTAGCAGTAGTTTGTTCTTTTTCATTGCTGACTGGAATTCCATTGTGTGAATATACAACAGTTTTTCTATCTGTTTTCCTGTTGACATACATTTGGATTGCTTTCAGTGTTTGGTTATTATGAATAAACCTGCTATAAACATGTTTTGTACATGTCCTTTGGTAGTTGCTGGGTCATAGTTTATACATATTTTTAGCTTTAGATGATACTGCCAAACAATTTTCCAAATTAGTTGTATTTTTCTTAATGAAATCAAAGGCAAAATGACTCGAGAACTGGCACTGTTATTTAAATAGTTGGCCATCTGCTTCAATATTGTCTCAGTGTAAGAAAAGTATAATACTATTGCTGTTGAAAATGCTACTTTGGGAGCATACAGTTTATTCCTTCTTCACAGCATACTAGTCTGCCTTCATTTTTGTAATTATTATATAGCCCATTCCTTTTTGTGAGTCGCTATCTTATAATGCTTTTTCCTCAAAGTCATCGCTCAGCTAATTTCATATATAGACACTTGATACTGTATTTACTCATTTAACAGGTATTTATTGAATTCCTGCTTTGTGTGGACACTCATCATGATTGTACTACATTGCTGGACATTGTCATTTTAGTGGATCTGTATAAGACACAGGTGTTTACTTAGTATTCCATTTTAGTTCAGATCAAAGCAACTGCTTTAGTGTCCTGCCGCCAATAGTTTCCTACACATTGCAGCACAGTAGGGTTGTACAGTTTTGGCCTCAGTGTTGGTAGGCTGGTGGTGTTCCTAGGATCCTCATGCTGAAACCCAGAGCTAAATTTCAGGTCATATTTTAATGTTCATTCAATGAAACTATAAACATGGATTTCGTTTTGTTATTTTTTGATTTATAAACAATTTACTTTTTGTTACATAAATAATTTAAAATAATATGGCATTTGTTACATGCAAAAAAGGGTTCTACTTATATAATCATTAAATATTTTAAGTGAACTTTAATGAACTTTTCAGTACTTACTGATTTAAAATATCTTACTAAAAATCATTCTTTTATCTTATGTGCTAAAATAATGACATGATTTTTAAAAATCCTGATGAGGTCCATGAGATTATTTATTACCATGAAAAGAATGTCTGAGTCAAAAGAGATTAGGAATTACTGGACTGCTTATTACATTTTTTTCTTTGGTGGAGTCAGCTATATTTTGGAATATATAGTGATTGAGAGCTCCCTGGAGGAGCCAGACTGCCTGGATTCAAATCCAGAATTGGCTGAGTGGCTGTGAGTGAGTTAACTGTTTTGGTTCCCTTAAATGAAAAACATGTAAATTCTTATACCTCCTTCATAGGTTGCTCTGTGGATCAGGAGTGAATAGTGTTCTATTAGCAGTTTTTGTTGTCTTAAAGAAGAAAGAATATTTTAGAAAAAACCCTTTCTCTGCTATTGGGTGTTAATTACATTAGTTTAGGGTTGTTTGTGAACTTCTCATGAGTAAAGCCGTAATATTTCATTGCTACTAGTTTGTGATTTAAGGGTGATTTGTAGAACCTATTGATAACTTATTGATAAGTTCAAAGCCATAGTCCTTAAGTATTTCAGTTTTGGCTTTCTAAACAAGAGTACCTTTTTCTCTGGATATAATCTTAACAATGAAAGGTTATTTGGATTTTTCTTTAATAGGCACTTAGGTCCTTAGGTTGTATGTAACAACTTACGCTCTTTCAGTATACTTTTTTTTTGAGTATGTCTTTTAAATTATGAATACTGTTCTCCAACTTTTGATTTCAGGACAGTATCCTTGATGAGCTTGATAAAGAAGACAGTACCCATGATTCTGTGTCTCAAGAATCAGAGTCAGAAGAAGATGGGATTCATGTCGATGCACAAAAGGCTCTTGCTCTAAAAGAAAAGGTACTTTTTAGCTTTAGGTTCTTTTAGGTAAGCAGGATATGTAGGAAAATGAGTGTGGTTCCTAAGAGTTCTTCAACATAATTTGCGGGGGGGGGGGTGGTTGAAACTTTGATTTGTTATTGGCTCCTTCCCTGTCGGTAGGCAGTAAAGCATAGTGGTTAGGAGTACATGTCTGAAACCAGACTACCCGAGTTCAAATCCTGTGACTTTGGGCAAGTTCTTCAGACTGCCTGTGCCTCAGTTTTCTCAGCTGTAAATGCGATGATTACTATTCTGTATAGTGCTAAACCTCAATGGATTGTTATGTTTATTTAATGAATTATATTATATGTAAACTGTTTGGACTGTACCTGGAGTTGTTCCAGGGTTTTTAGTAGTGGACTGAAGTAACTTGAAATCAGCAAATAATTCTTGGCATGAATATTATATTCCACCCTTTCCTATCACAGACCATCTTTGGTTACTATCTGGAATGTTCATCATCTCCCTGAGGGTTGCTTCATTATTATTATAACCAGCTATATTGATTTCCATAGAAGTGAAACTTTTCGGATTAAATTTCATCTTGATGCTTTCCTTTTTTACATTTCTTTAGGTTAATATTGTCAATAAAACATGTAATGCTAGTTATGTTATTTTTCTACAAGGGCTCTCGGGCTGTACCAATACAATGACTATATAGTGAATTTCAGCACTTTTGGAAAGACCATTTGCTTAATTCTCTTTTCCTGGTTCTTGATCTTGATCACACAGCTAATGAGCTGAAAAAGAGATGCATAATAGTGAAAGAAAATGGTTCTGGAATTCTGTGCCAGCATATTACTGACTCGTGCTTTTTCAGGGCAATAAATACTTCAAACAGGGAAAATATGATGAAGCAATTGAATGCTACACCAAAGGCATGGATGCTGATCCGTACAATCCTGTATTGCCAACAAACAGAGCATCAGCATACTTCAGATTGAAAAAGTAAGGAATTTCCATAATGTACGTGAATGTTTTATGTGTATATGAAGACTAATTTAAAAAAAAAGTCTTGGTTGATAAAGTGTGTGGGAAAGACTAAAATGTAATACTTTTTTTCCAACTGTAAGTTCTTATTGCTTATTCCCTTTTATCAAGTTGTTTTATTTTAGCCATTTAAAATTTTAAGCATTAGCATTTTCAAACCATGCTCCAGTAGTTCACTTTACTGAGGTGTTCCTCTTCTAAAAATTGAGTATGATTTTTTTTTTTACTTAATTCATGAAAGAAAAAAAGTGGACAAAAATTTTTAGAAATTAATTTCTTCCTATTATTTTGGGAAAAAAAAAAATTATATAGAGGTTGTTTCAGTTTGCTGAAGTTGCCAGAATGCAATACACCAGAAATGGATTGGCTTTTGCAATGGGGTTTTATTACTTCACATATTTACAGTTCTAAGGCCATGAAAATGTCCTTATTAAGGTATCAACAGGACGATACCTTCCTGCAAGGAAGGTACTTTCATTCCTGGAAGGAAGAAAGGCCAATGACATCCAGGGTTCCTCTGTCACATGGGAAGGCACGTGGCTGGCTCTGCTGATCCCTCTCTCCTGGTTTAGCTTCTGCTTTCAGTGGCTTCCTTCTCTCCTGGGTTTAGATTCTGGTTTCGGTGGCTTTCTCCAAAATGTCTCTGGGCTTCTGTCTTAGTGTTTCTCTTAGCTTCTGTGCCAGTTTGGATGTATTATTGCCCCCAAACACCATGTTCTTTAATGCAGTCTTGTGGGGGCAGATGTATTAGTGTTGATTAGGATGAAACCTATTGATTGTTTCCATGGCAGTATGACTCAGTCAGCTGTGGGTGAGGCCGTTGATTGGATTATTTCCATGGAGGTGTTGCCTCGCCCATTTAGGGTGGGTCTTAATTAAATCACTGGAGTCCTATAAAAGAGTTCATAGACAGAAGGAGCTCAGAGCAGCTGAGAGTGACGTTTTGGAAAGCACCTAAGAGAGACATTTTGGAGACAGCCGTTGAAAGCAGACTTTTGCTGACACTTTGGAGATGCTAGCCCAGAGTTTGTTCCGGAGAAGCTAAGAGAGGACAAAACACCCCAAGAGCAACATTTTGAAGAATGCACAGGAGCTGAGAGAGGAGCTGGAACACAACCCGGGATCAGCAGATGCCAGCCACACGCCTTCCTAGCTAACAGAGATTTTTCTGGACACCATTGGCCTTCCCTCAGTGAAGGTATACACATGTTGATGCCTTAATTTGGACATTTTCATGGCCTTCAGACTGTAAATGTGTAACCAAATAAACCCCCTTTATAAAAGCCAATCCATTTCTGGTATTTTGCATAACGGCAGCATTAGCAAACCACAACAGCTCCTCCCCCCCCCCAGAGCAAACTCTGTATTACATATCCTAGCTTCTCTCCAAAATGTCTCTCAGTTTCTCTGGACTCTCTCTCTCAGTGAGCTCTCTTAAAGGACTCCAGTAAAGGATTAAGACCCACCTTGAATGGGTGGGGTCACGTTTCCATGTAAACAACCTAATTAAAAGGTCCTGCCCACAATAGGTCTGCCCCCTCCAGATTGGATTAAAAGAACATGGCCTTAATGGGGTACATAATGGATTCAAATGAGCACACAGGTACCTCATTTTATTGCACTTTGCAGATACTGCATTTTTAATAAATTGAAAGTTTGTGGCAACCCTGCATCGAACAAGTTTACTGGCATCATTTTTCCAACAGCATGTGCTTGTTTCATATCTCTGTCACATTTTGGTAATTCTAGCAATATTTCATACTTTTTCATTATTATATCTGGTATGGTGAACTGTGATCAGTGATATTTGATGTTATTATTGTGATTGTTTTGGGGCACCACAGATTGCACCCATATAAGAATGTGAACTTAATTGATAAAAGTCATGTGTGTTCTGACTGTTCCACCAACAGGCTATTCCCAGTCTCTCTCCCTCTTTTTGGACCTATTTCCTGAGACTCAACAATATTGAATTTAGGCCAATTAATAACCCTACAATGGCCTCTGAATGTTCAAATGAAAGGAAGAGTTGTGTGTCTCTCACTTTCAATCAAAAGCTAGAAATAATTGAGCTTAGTGAGGAAGGCATGTCGACAGCTGAGATGGACTGAAAGCTAGGGCTCTTGTGCCAAACAGTTAACCAAGTTGTGAATGCAAAGGAAAAGTTCTTGAAGGAAATTAAAAGTGCTACTCCAGTGAACACATGAATGATAAGAAAGTAAAACAGCCTTATTACTGATATGGAAAGGTTTTAGTGGTTTGAATAGAAGATCAAGTCAACCACAACATTCCCTCAAACCAAAGCCAAATACAGAGCAAAGCTCTATCTCTCTTCAATTCTAAGGCTGAGAGAGGCGAGGAAGCTGCAGAAGAAAAGTTTGTGCTAGTAGAGGTTGATTCATAAGGTTTATGGAAAAAAACCATCTCTTTAACATAAAAGTGGAAGGTGAAGCAGCAAGTGCTGATATAGAAGCTGTAGCAAGTTATCCAGAAGATCTAGTTAAGATAATTGATGAAGGTGGCTACACGAAACAACAGATTTTCAGTGTACAGAATACAGCCTTCTATTGGAGGAAGGCGCCATCTAGGACTTTCATAGCTAGAAAGGAAGTGTCATTGTCTGGCTTTAAAGCTTCGAAAGGACAGGCTGACTCTCTTGTTAGGGGCTAATATAGCTGGCGACTTGAAGTTGAAGCCAATGCTCATTTACCATTCTGAAAATCATAGAGCCCTTAAGAATTATGCTAAATCTACTCTGCTCTATAAATGGAGCAAAAAAGCCTGGATGACAGCACATCTGTTTACAGCATGGTTTACTGAATATTTTAAGCCCAAAGAATTCCTTTCAAAATATTGCTGCTCACTGACAATGCACCTGGTCACCCAGGAGTTCTGATGGAGATGTTCAATAAGATTCATGTTGCTTTCATGCCTGCTAACACAGTATCCGTTCTGCAGCTCATGGATCGAGGAGCCATTTAGACTTTCAAGTCTTATTACTGAAGAAATACATTTTACAAGGCTGTACCTGCCATAGGTAGTGATTCCTCTGATGGATCTGGGCATAGTCAATTGTAAACCTTTTGGAAAGGATTCACCATTTTAGGTGACATTAAGAAAATTTGTGATTCATGGGAGGATGTCAAAACTAAACATGAATAGGAATTTGGAAGAAGTTGATTGTAACTCTCATGAATGGTTTTGAGGGGTTCAAGACTTCAGTGGAGGAGGTTAACTACAATGTGGTGGAAATAGCAAGAGAGCTAGAATTAAAAGTGGAGCCTGAAAATGTGACTAAATTGCTGCAATCTCATGATAAAACTTGAAAAGATGAGGCATTGCTTCTTATGGATGAGCAAAGAAAGTGGTTTTTTTGAGATGGAATTTGCTCCTGGTGAAGATGCTGTGAACATTGTTGAAATGGTAACAAAGGATTTAGAGTATTACATAATCTTGGATGATAAAGCAGTGGCAGGGTTTGAGAGGATTGACTCCAATTTTGAAACTGAGTAAAAAAATGCTAACAAACTGCATCACATGCCACAGGAGAAATCTTTCATGAAAGGAGGAGTCAATCGATGAAGCAAACTTCTTTTGTTGTCTTATTTTAAGAAATTGCCACAGTATCCCATCCTTCAGCAACCATCACCATGATCAGTCAGCAGCCATCAACGTCAAGGCAAGACACTCCATCGGCGAAAAGATTATGACTTGCCAAAGGCTCAGATGATGGTTAGCATTTTTTTAGCAATAAGGTGTTTTTAAATTAAGATTGGTACATTGTTTTGTTAGACATAATGTTTTTTAAAGACACTTTAATACACTGCAGTATAGTATAAACATAACTTTTATATGCACTGGCAAATCAAAAAATTTGTGTGATTTGCTTTATTGTGGTGGGTCTGGAACCAAACCCTTATCATTTCCACAGTATGCCCGCACATTTTGGAATCATCTTGCCAAATTCCTTGGGAAACCATACTAGGATTTTGATAAGAATAGGATTTATAAATCAGTTGGTAGAGAATTATATTATTATGTTCTGTGCCTTTTTTTTTTTAATTTAATAAATTTTATTTTGAAATAAATTCAATCTTATAGGAACAGTTGCAAAAACAGTACAAACCCCATACATAGAACTCCATCATACCCCAACCCTCCTCCCCCAATACCCCGATCCACCACCTTTAACATACTGTTACACCACCATTTCTTTCTTTCCCTCCCTCTCTCCCTCCCTCCCTCCCTGTCTATCATCCATCGTCTATTGCTGTCCTCTGACAGCAAGCTGCACATATCTTTGAATAAACAATATAATTCACATATACCTTTCCCATGGACAAGAACCTTCTTTTATGTAATCTCATTAAGCGCAGCTAAGAAGTTCAAGAAATTCAACATTGATATGAAGCTTACATTCTGTATTTCCTTTTTTTTTTTTTCTTGTGTCCCATCTGTGTCCCTTTGAGCCTCCTCTCCTCCATCCTCAGATTCCATCCAGGATCATCCTTGGCATTTAATTGTCATCTATTTAGACTGTCTTTTTTTTTTTTTTTTTCAATTGTGGAAACATATATATATAGCCTAAATCTTCCCATTCCACCCCCTTCCTAGCATTCCATTAGTGGGATTAATCACATTTAAAATGTTGCAATGCCATCACCTTCCCACCATCTGTTTCTAGAAGTTTCCCTTCACCCCAAACAGAAACCCTACTCTCATTTCTTAAATCCCCATTGCCCCTTCCCCCACTTCTCAGAACCCCTACTCTACTTTTCATCTCTATGGTCATATTCTCTGATACTTTCTTTGTATTTACTGTGGGGCTTAAATTTAACATCTTAAATCTATAACAATCTTGTTTTTCGATACCAACTTAACTTCAATATGACACATAAACTATGTTCCTACACTCCATCATTCCCCCACCTTTATGTAGTTCTTGTCTAAAATTACCTATTTTACACTGAGTCCAGAATCACTGATTTATCATTACAGTTTATGTATTTTAGCTCCTGTAGGAAGTAAGTAGTGGAGTTATAAATAAAAAATACAGTAGTATTGGTATTTATATTTACCATGTGATCTTTACTGGAAATCTTTATTTCTTCATGTAGTTTCAGTCAATTGTTTAGTGTCCCTTCCTTTCAGTCTGCTCAACTCCCTTTAGCATTTCTTTTAGGACTGATTACTGGTGATGAAGTCCCTCAGCTTTTGATTATTCGGGAATGTTTTTGTCTCCCCCTCATTTTTATCCACCAGGTGTTTGTGAATTCTCCAAGTCTCTGATGGTTATTGACTTCTATTTGTATACCATTGTGGTCAGAGAATGTGCTTTGAACAAATTCATTTTTTTTTTTTTTTAATTGAGGCTTGTTTTTATGTCCCAACATACGGTCCATTCTGGAGAAAGATCCGTGACCACTAGGGAAGAATGTGTGTCCCAGTGACCTGGGATGTAATATTCTATATCTGTCTGTTAAAATTCTCTATCTCTCTCTCTCCTTTCTTTGTTTCTCTGTTGGTAGGGGTTCCCTTTAGTATCTGAAGTAGGGCAGGTCTTTTATTGGGAAAATCTCTCAGCATTTGTTTGTTTGTGAAAAATTTAAGCTCTCCCTCAGATTTGAAGGAGAGTTTTGCTGGATAAAGTATTCTTGGTTGGAAATTTTTCTCTCTCAGAATTTTAAATATGTCATGCCACTGCCTTTTCACCTCCATGGTGGCTGCTGAGTAGTCACTACTTAGTCTTTTTTTTTTTTTTTTTTTAATCTTCATTTTATTGAGATATATTCACATACCACGCAGTCATACAAAACAAATCGTACTTTCGATTGTTTACAGTACCATTACATAGTGGTACATTCATCACCCAAATCAATCCCTGACACCTTCATTAGCACACACACAAAAATAACAAGAATAATAATTAGAGTGAAAAAGAGCAATTGAAGTGAAAAAGAACACTGGGTACCTTTGTCTGTTTGTTTCCTTCCCCTATTTTTCTACTCATCCATCCATAAACTAGACAAAGTGGAGTGTGGTCCTTATGGCTTTCCCAATCCCATTGTCACCCCTCATGAGCTACAATTTTATACAACTGTCTTCGAGATTCATGGGTTCTGGGTTGTAGTTTGATAGTTTCAGGTATCCACCACCAGCTACCCCAATTCTTTAGAACCTAAAAAGGGTTGTCTGAAGTGTGCATAAGAGTGCCCACCAGAGTGACCTCTCGGCTCCTTTTGGAATCTCTCTGCCACTGAAGCTTATTTCATTTCCTTTCACATCCCCCTTTTGGTCAAGAAGATGTTCTCCGTCCCACGATGCCAGGTCTACATTCCTCCCCCGGAGTCATATTCCACGTTGCCAGGGAGATTCACTCCCCCGGGTGTCTGATCCCACGTAGTGGGGAGGGCAGTGATTTCACCTTTCAAGTTGGCTTAGCTAGAGAGACAGGGCCACATCTGAGCAACAAAGAGGCATTCGGGAGGAGGCTCTTAGGCACAACCATAGGGAGGCCTAGCCTCTCCTTTGCAGCAGCCGTCTTCCCAAGGGTAAAACCTGTGGTAGAGGGCTCAACCCATCAAACCACCAGTCCCCTATGTCTGTGGTCATGTTAGCAACCATGGAGGTGGGGTAGGCGAATACCCCTGCATTCTCCACAGGCTCCTCAAGGGGGCACTACATCTTTTTTTTTTTTTTTTTAACTTTCCCTTCTTTTTTAAATCAACTGTATGAAAAAAAATTTAAAAAGAAAACAAACATACAATAAAAGAACATTTCAAAGAGACCATAACAAGGGAGTAAGAAAAAGACAACTAACCTAAGATAACTGCTTAACTTCCAACATGTTCCTACTTTACCCCAAGAAAGTTACCTAATATAGCAACATTTCTGTGAACTTGCTCCTAGTATATCCATCAGAAATTAACAGACCATAGTCATTCCTGGGCATCCCCAGAACGTTAAATAGCTTATCTGTTCTTCTTGGATTATTGTTCCCCCTTCCTTAATTGTTCTCTATTGCTAGTTCCCCTACATTCTACATTATAAACCATTTGTTTTACATTTTTCAAAGTTCACATTAGTGGTAGCATATAATATTTCTCTTTTTGTGCCTGGCTTATTTCGCTCAGCATTATGTCTTCAAGGTTCATCCATGTTGTCATATGTTTCACGAGATCGTTCCTTCTTACTGCTGCGTAGTATTCCATCGTGTGTATATACCACATTTTATTTATCCACTCATCTGTTGAAGGACATTTGGGTTGTTTCCATCTCTTGGCAATTGTGAATAATGCTGCTGTGAACATTGGCGTGCAGATATCTGTTCGTGTCACTGCTTTCCAATCTTCCGGGTATATACCGAGAAGTGCAATCGCTGGATCGAATGGTAACTCTATATCTAGTTTTCTAAGGAACTGCCAGACTGACTTCCAGAGTGGCTGAACCATTATACAGTCCCACCAACAATGAATAAGTGTTCCAGTTTCTCCACATCCCCTCCAGCATTTGTAGTTTCCTGTTTGTTTAATGGCAGCCATTCTAACCGGTGTTAGATGGTATCTCATTGTGGTCTTAATTTACATCTCTCTAATAGCTAGTGAAGCTGAACATTTTTTCATGTGTTTCTTGGCCATTTGTATTTCCTCTTCAGAGAACTGTCTTTTCATATCTTTTGCCCATTTTATAATTGGGCCGACTGTACTATTGTCATTGAGTTGTAGGATTTCTTTATATATGCAAGATATCAGTCTTTTGTCAGATACATGGTTTCCAAAAATTTTTTCCCATTGAGTTGGCTGCCTCTTTACCTTTTTGAGAAATTCCTTTGAGGTGCAGAAACTTCTAAGCTTGAGGAGTTCCCATTTATCTATTTTCTCTTTTGTTGCTTGTGCTTTGGGTGTAAAGTCTAGGAAGTGGCCGCCTAATACAAGGTCTTGAAGATGTTTTCCTACATTATCTTCTAGGAGTTTTATGGTACTTTCTTTTATATTGAGATCTTTGGTCCATTTTGAGTTAATTTTTGTGTAGGGGGTGAGGTAGGGGTCCTCTTTCATTCTTTTGGATATGGATATCCAACTCTCCCAGCCCCATTTGTTGAAAAGACGATTATGACTCAGTTCTGTGACTTTGGGGGCCTTATCAAAGATCAGTCGGCCATAGATCTGAGGGTCTATCTCTGAATTCTCAATTCGATTCCATTGATCTATATGTCTATCTTTGTGCCAGTACCATGCTGTTTTGGCAACTGTGGCTTTATAATAAGCTTCAAAGTCAGGGAGTGTAAGTCCTCCCACTTCGTTTTTCTTTTTTAGAGTGTCTTTAGCAATTCGAGGCATCTTCCCTTTCCAAATAAATTTGATAACTAGCTTTTCCAAGTCTGCAAAGTAGGTTGTTGGAATTTTGATTGGGATTGCATTGAATCTGTAGATGAGTTTGGGTAGAATTGACATCTTAATGACATTTAGTCTTCCTATCCATGAACATGGAATATTTTTCCATCTTTTAAGGTCCCCTTTTATTTCTTTTAGTAGAGTTATGTAGTTTTCTTTGTATAGGTCTTTTACATCTTTGGTTAAGTTTATTCCTAGGTACTTGATTTTTTAGTTGCTATTGAAAATGGTATCTTTTTCTTGAGTGTCTCTTCAGTTTGTTCATTTCTAGCATATAGAAACATTACTGACTTATGTGCATTAACCTTGTATCCCGCTACTTTGCTAAATTTGTTTATTAGCTCTAGTAGCTGTATCATCGATTTCTCAGGGTTTTCTAGATATAAGATCATATCATCTGCAAACAATGACAGTTTTACTTCTTCTTTTCCAATTTGGATGCCTTTTATTTCTTTGTCTTGCCGGATTGCCCTGGCTAGCACTTCCAGCACAATGTTGAATAACAGTGGTGATAGCGGGCATCCTTGTCTTGTTCCTGATCTTAGAGGGAAGGCTTTCAGTCTCTCACCATTGAGTACTATGCTGGCTGTGGGTTTTTCATATATGCTCTTTATCCTGTTGAGGAAGTTTCCTTCAATTCCTACCTTTTGAAGTGTTTTTATCAAAAACGGATGTTGGATTTTGTCAAATGCTTTTTCAGCATCTATTGAGATGATCAATTGATTTTTCCCTTTTGACTTGTTAATGTGTTGTAATACATTGATTGATTTCCTTATGTTGAACCATCCTTGCATGCCTGGAATGAACCCCACTTGGTCATGGTGTATGATTTTTTTAATGTGTCTTTGGATTCGATTTGCAAGTATTTTGTTGAGGATTTTTGCATCTATATTCATTAGGGAGATTGGCCGGTAGTTTTCCTTTTTTGTAGCATCTTTGCCTGGTTTTGGTATTAGATTGATGTTAGCTTCATAAAATGAGTTAGGTAGTGTTCCATTTTCTTCAATGTTTTGAAAGAGTTTGAGTAAGATTGGTGTTAGTTCTTTCTGGAAAGTTTGGTAGAATTCCCCTGTGAAGCCATCTGGCCCTGGGCATTTATTTGTGGGAAGATTTTTGATGACTGATTGGATCTCTTTGCTTGTGATGGGTTGGTTGAGGTCTTCTATTTCTTCTCTGGTCAGTCTAGGTTGTTCATATGTTTCCAGGAAATTGTCCATTTCCTCTACATTATCCAGTTTGTTGGCATACAGTTGTTCATAGTATCCTCTTATAATTTTTTTAATTTCTTCAGGATCTGCAGTTATGTCACCTTTTTCATTCATTATTTTGTTTATATGGGTCTTCTCTCTTTTTGATTTTGTCAGTCTAGCTAGGGGCTTGTCAATCTTGTTGATCTTCTCAAAGAACCAACTTTTGGTGATATTTATCCTCTCTATTGTTTTTTTGTTCTCTATGTCATTTATTTCTGCTTTAATCCTTGTTATTTCTTTTCTTGTACTTGGTTTAGGGTTGGTTTGCTGTTCATTTTCTAGCTTCTTCAGTTGATCCATTAGTTCTTTGATTTTGGCTCTTTCTTCCTTTTTAATATATGCGTTTAGTGCTATAAATTTCCCCCTCAGCACTGCTTTTGCTGCATCCCATAGGTTTTGGTATGTTGTGTTCTCATTTTCATTCGTCTCTATATATTTAGCAATTTCTCTTGCTATTTCTTCTTTAACCCACTGATTGTTTAGGAGTATGTTGTTTAACCTCCAGGTATTTATGAATTTTCTAAGTCTCTGATGGTTATTGACTTCTAATTGTATTCCATTGTGGTCAGAGAATGTGCTTTGAATAATTTCAATCTTTTTAAATTTATTGAGGCTTGTTTTATGTCCCAGCATATGATCTATTCTGGAGAAAGTTCCATGAGCACTAGAAAAGTATGTGTATCCTGGTGATTTGGGATGTAATGTCTTGTATATGTCTGTTAAATCTAATTCATTTATCAGATTGTTTAGGTTTTCAGTTTCCTTATTGGTCTTCTGTCTGGTTGATCTATCTATAGGAGAGAGTGATGTGTTGAAGTCTCCCACAATTATTGTGGAAACATCAATTGCTTCCTTTAGTTTTGCCAGTGTTTCTCTCATGTATTTTGTGGCCCCTTGATTGGGTGCATAGACATATACGATTGTTATTTCTTCTTGCTGAATTGCCCCTTTTATTAGTATGTAGTGGCCTTCTTTGTCTCTCAAAACATGCCTGCATTTGAAGTCTATTTTATCTGAGATTAATATTGCTACACCCGCTTTCTTTTGGTTGTAGCTTGCATGAAATTTTTTTTTCCATCCTTTCACTTTCAGTTTCTTTGTGTCCCTGTGTCTAAGATGAGTCTCTTGTATGCAACATATTGATGGTTCATTTTTTTTGATCCATTCTGCAAATCTGTATCTTTTAATTGGGAGTTTAATCCATTTACATTCAACGTTATAACCGTGAAGGCATTTCTTGAATCAGCCATCTTATCCTTTGGTTTATGTTTGTCATATTTTTCCCCTCTCTCTATTAATATCCTTTATTAATTATCTCTTTAGTACTGAACCTTTCTCCAGGTCTCTCTGTCCTTTCTTTGTTTCTCTGTCTGTAGGGCTCCCTTTAGTATCTCCAGTAGGGCAGGTCTCTTGTTAGCAAATTCTCTCAGCATTTGTTTGTCTGTGAAAAATTTAAGCTCTCCGTCAAATTTGAAGGAGAGCTTTGCTGGATAAAGTATTCTTGGCTGGAAATTTTTCTCACTCCGAATTTTAAATATATCGTGCCACTGCCTTCTCGCCTCCATGGTGGCTGCTGAGTAGTCACTACTTAGTCTTATGCTGTTTCCTTTGTATGTGGTGAATTGCTTTTCTCTTGGTGCTTTCAGAACTTGCTCCTTCTCTTCTGTGTTTGACAGTGTGATCAGTATATGTCTCGGAGTGGGTTTATTTGGATTTATTCTATTTGGGGTTCGCTGAGCATTTATGATTTGTGTATTTATGTTGTTTAGAAGATTTGGGAAGTTTTCCCCAACAATTTCTTTGAATATTCTTCGTAGACCTTTACCCTTTTCTTCCCCTTCTGGGACACCAATGAGTCTTATATTTGGACGTTTCATATTATCTATCATATCCCTGAGGTCCATTTCGATTTTTTCAATTTTTTCCCCATTCTTTCTTTTATGCTTTCATTTTCCATTGTGTCATCTTCGAGGTCACTGATTCGTTGTTCAGCTTCCTCTAGTCTTGTACTATGAGTGTCCAGAATCTTTTTAATTTGGTCAACAGTTTCTTTAATTTCCATAAGATCATCCATTTTTTTATTTAGTCTTGCAATGTCTTCTTTATGCTCTTCTAGGGTCTTATTGATTTCCTTTGTCCCCCGTACTATGGTCTTATTGTTCATCTTTAGT
The DNA here is from genome assembly GCF_015220235.1 of Choloepus didactylus. Classification (NCBI taxonomy): domain Eukaryota; kingdom Metazoa; phylum Chordata; class Mammalia; order Pilosa; family Megalonychidae; genus Choloepus; species Choloepus didactylus. The sequence goes on from NC_051314.1 coordinate 89,050,726, forward strand.
TCTTTGAGTAGCTGCTCTAGGTGCTGTGTCTCTTCTGATCTTTTGATTTGGGTTCTTGGGCTTGGGTTATCCATATCGTCTGGTTTTTTCATATGCTTTATAATTTCCTGTTGTTTTTGGCCTCGTGGCATTTGCTAAACTTGATAGGGTTCTTTTAGGATTTGTAGACCAATTGAAGTCCTTATCTCTAATTTATCAGATCTACAGTTTCGTGGAGTACACTTTCTCTAACTAACCAGCAGGTGGCGTCCACGAGCCACCTGTTCTCCACAAGCCAGTTCTCCCCTGCTTAGCCTTTTTGGTGAGTGGGGGAGTGAGTCTTGTGGGGTCCAATTGGTGTACCAAGCTTGCGTGTGTAGTTGGTGTTGCCTGCCCTGTATATGGGGCGTGTTTCTGGGCAGTCAGGGAGGGGGGGGTGGCTCTAACAATCAAATCTCCCTGGTGATCCTACAGTTTTAAAGCTGCTGCAATAGTCTAATCCTTCAGTTCAGTCCTGCCACAGTTTGTCTCTGCCACTGACCCTCAAGTCCTTGGTATTGGCGTATGGCTCCTGAGACTTGCAAGTGGGCCCCTCTTCCAGGCCGTGCACCCCGGGTCCTCTGTTGAGGGATGACTGTGCTATGTCACAGGTGAGTGCTGTCCCCCCAGTGCAGTTCTGGGCTGCTGGGCTGTGTAGGGAGGCTCCCAGTCTGCTGAAATGATGGCTGAATGGGGCTTTGTTAATTCACACTGCTCTGCCTTCCCAACTCTGGGACAATCAGCTGAGGTTGCAGGGAAGGCTAATGTCCACGCCCAGTTTTGTGTTGTGTGCCTGTTATTTGAAGCACTTCCGTCACACTGGGTTGTCTGGGGCAGTTCTGGGCTATGGGGCTGGCGATGGGCAGGAGTGTTTGCTGTCTACCAGGATGATGGCTGTGAGCGGACACCCCCCTTTTCTTGGGAAGTTGTGGTGTTTAGTGAATTTTCTCAGCCACTGGATTATTGCGTTTTGTCTCAGAGCTCTCCTAGTTCTGCTCTTGACTTGACCTGCCCAAATTGCAAGTCTTTGAAGCTTTCTGTATTGGGCTTCTTAGAGTAATTGTTTTAGAAAAAGAAAAAAGGATTAAAAAAAAAAAAAAAGGGCCCTCCTCAGAGATCTAATGGGTTATTGAAATGCTAAGAGACAAAGCAACCAGGGCCATTAAGGAAAGGTCCACAGGGCAGAGAGATCAGCTTTTCTTCGGGATTTGCATATGCGCCTCAGGGCCTGAGCTCTGCCCTTCCCCTTTCTATGTTCACCAGAACTCCAAAAATCCTCCGCTTTTATTTTGGAGTTTTTCGTGTTGTTTTTTTTTTTCTATGCCTGTCTCCTCTCTGCTGGGCTGGCTGCTCTCAGATTCTCTGGTGTCTGGTCTCAGTCTATCTATGGTTGGAGTTTGGATCAGTAGAATGAGTTTCCGATAAGGGCTGCCACTGCAGTTCTGCCTTCTCCTTCCCGGAGCTGACAGCCCCTCCTCCCACGGGACTGAGCCTGGCAGGGAGGGGCGCGGGTCCCCTGGCCGCAAAAACTTACAGATTTCGCTGATCTCAGCAGTTCCACGTTTTCATGAGTGTTGTATGAAGTATGCCCAAAGTCAGATTGCTCTGTGGTGTCCAGTCCACGCAGTTCCTGGCTTTCTACCTACTTTCCTGGAGGAGTAACTAAAACATACAGCTCACCAGTCTGCCATCTTGCCCCGCCTCTCACTACTTAGTCTTATGTTGTTTCCTTTGTATGTGGTGAATTGCTTTTCTCTTGCTGCTTTCAGAACTTGCTCCTTCTCTTCAGTATTTGACAGTCTGATCAGAATATGTCTTGGGGTGGTTTATTTGGATTTACACTATTTGGAGTTCGCTGGGCATTTATGCTTTGTGTATTTATATTGTGTAGAAGGTTTGGGAAGTTTTCCCCGACAATTTCTTTGAATACTCTTCCTAGACCTTTACCCTTGTCTTCCCTTGCTGGGACACCAATGAGTCTTAAATTTGGACGTTTTATTTTATCTATCTCCCTGAGGTCCACTGCTATTTTTTCGATTTTTTTCTCCATTCTTTCTTTTGTTCTTTCATTTTCTGTTCTGTGGTCTTCAAGGAGGCTGAGTTGTTGTTCAGCTTCCTCTAATCTTGTATTATGAATATCCAGGGTCTTTTTAATTTGGCCTACAGTTTCTTTAATTTCCGTAAGATCTTCTATTTTTTATTTACTTTTGCGATACCTTCTTTATGGTCTTGGGTCTTCTTTATGTCTTTTATATCCTGTGCCATGCTCTTCTTCAAGTCCTTTATATCCTGTGCCATGCTCTCGTTGCCTGTCTGTAGTTCTTTGATTAATTGTGCCAAGTATTGTGTGTCTTCTGATCTTTTGATTTGGGTGTTTGGGTCTGGGTTCTCCATATCGTCTGGTTTTATCATATGCCTTAAGATTTTCTGTTGTGTTTGGCCTCTTGGCATTTGCTTTACTTGATCTTTAATTTGTCAGAATTGCAGTTTGGTGGCGTACACTCTCTCCAACCAACCAGCAGATGGTGTCCGTGAGTCGCCAATTCCCCTCAAGTCAACTCTCCCCAACCCTGTCTTGTGGTGTATGGGGATCTGACCCCCATGGGGTCCACTTGGTGCACTTAATTTGGGTATGCTGTCAGTGCCGTCCGCCCCGAATGAGGGGCGTGCATCTGAGCAGTTAGGGAGGAAAGGCAGCTTTAATAATCAAACCTCCCAGGTGGTCTTGGAGATTTAAGGCTGTTCTCTGCCGCTGACCCAAAAGTCCTTGGTATTGGTGTAGGTTCCCTGGGATTTCCGAGTGGTTCCCCCTTCTCTCCTGTGCTCTTCCAGGACTTCTGCTGAGGGAGGGAGGGCTGTGCCATGTCACAAGTGCACGCCGGCCCACCAGGGAAGCCCTGGGACACCAGGCTGTGCAGGGGCATTCCCAGCCCACTTCAAAGACTGTTGAATGGGACACGTTAACTTCCCCCTTCTGTACAGCTCCACCCTCCCAACCCCGGGACAGTCAGCCGTGGGTGTATTCAAGGCCACTGTCCACGGCTGATATTGTGGTGTGTGAGCGGTGCTGCGGGAAAGACTCCCTGTCACACTTGGTTTCTTGGCGCGGGTCTGTGCTGTGGGTTCTGCCCTGGGCAGGAGTACCCCTGCCCACTGGGGAGATGGCTGCAAGTCATGCGTTTTTTTCTCCTTTTTAGCCTGTAATTCTTGACTGGTGTGAGGAAGTATGGCCATGTTCCCCCAGGCTCTGGGGTCTGGTTCTGAATGGAAAGCGCCCCACCCCTTTCCTCTTGGAGAAGATAGACCCCCTAGGGGGAGGTCATTAGCATTTCATTGGTCTCTTTCTCTGCTTGTGCTATCTCCACCCTTCTCTGACTCACAGCACTGGGAACTGAAAATGGCTGGGGCTTTCTCCACGGAGCCAAAAAAGAAACAGATAGTCCCCTTCAGACCTAGTCCAAGGCGACCCTTCGGCTCTCCAAGGTCAGTCGTTACCCAAAGCCTCTATTTTTCAGGGATTTGTATCTGTAGTGAGCAGTTCACACTCGCTACTTAAAACCCCAGTCGGAGCTCAGCTGAGCTATATTCGCCTGCTGGGAGAGAGCTTCTCTTTGGCACCACGAGGCTTTGCAGCTTGGGCTATGGGGGAGGGGGTCTCACGACTTGGATCCGCAGGTTTTACTTACAGATTTTATGCTGTGATCTCGGGCATTCCTCCCAATTCAGGTTGGTGTCTGCTGAGTGGACGGTCTCGTTTGCCCCCCCCCCCCCCGCAGTTATTCTGGATCATTCATTAGTTGTTTCTGTTTTTTTTCAGTTGTTCCAGGGGGACTACTTAGCTGCCACTCCTCTCTATGCCACCATCTTCCCTCTATCCTCTGTGCCTTCTTATAGATGAATGTGAAAGACCTAAGAAGACAAGTCTTTCATGTCTTTGCAGACAGTCTCACAGTGTTCTGCATACGGGTCTTGCACATCTTTTGTTAGATTTATTTCTGTTATTTGTTGTTGGTCTACAGTAAAGTAGCTATGTAGCTAAACTTTCATTATTTTATTATTTCTAATAACCTTTATAGATTGTTGAGTTTTTTATGTAGACAATCATATCACCTGAAAATACTTTTTATTTCTTTTTCTTGCGAAACTGCATTAGCCAGGTCCTATTTTTCCCAATTCTGAAACAGACAAACAAACAAACAAACAAAAAACTGATAGAGTATTTTTGTTCCTAGCTTTAAAGGAAATGTTACTGACATTTCACCATTAAAAGTGAAATGTGCTGTTGGTTTTTTGGTGTGTATCTTTTATCAAGTTAAGAAAGTCTCTTATATTCCTGATGTAACAGTCAGGGTCCAGACAGTGAAACAGAAACAATGTAAATATTTCAAACTGTTTTTTTTTTTTTTTTTTTTTTTTTTTAAATATGGAGATACCAGAGTGTTGGAAAGATAGCAGTATTAAAACAGAGAAGATAAGGTAACCCTAAAATTATGACTGTTAAAAGCTGCTACCACTCCTAGGAATAAGAGAATGGATGGTGTTATCAGCCCAGGAGTGTACTCTCTACTACCACTTTTGGAGACTGCTACTGAAAACATTCATACTGCTTCATAAACTGCCAAGGACTGCAGGAGGCCATAGCCCTCTGTTACTGGGGTCCTTGCCAGGAGCAGAAAGAGGAAGAACTATGGCCTCTCCTCTCCTGCCTTCTAATCTCCTGTCAGTGCCTCCCATTGGCCAAACTTAACCTTAACCAAAGGAGTCTGAGAACATATTCTATGTATAGAGAGAGCAGAGTTTTGTAATACAGTACTGACTCTGAGAGCAAACAGGCAGATGATAGGCATATATAGTTTGCTGAGAGTATTTTCTTTCTTTTAAATCACTTTTTGGATCTATTGAAATGATCGTAAGTTTGTCTTATATTTTATCCTCTTTTAAGGTAGTAAATGACATAGATTTTTCTCATGTTAAACCTCCTTTGCTTTCCTGGGATTAACTCTCCTTAATATCATCTTCTTTTTCTATATAACTGTGTTAATTTGCTAATAGAAGCAGTTCTTCCTTTGTATAAATATGCATGATTTCAGTTACCATGGTTTAGTTGAATAAAACCAGTCTCCCAACAAACGCAGATTAAATTTTAGTTACTGCAATGTATTAACTGTGAGTAATAGCATAAAGTACAAACTTTGCTACTTGCATTTCAGTCCACAGATCATTATGTAAATAACAGATGTGCATCATGATCAGTGACCAGTCATGTTGCTTCTTTCAGAATCTGCCACTTGGTTACCACACATTTGTTACTCAGTTTGCTCACAGACAGCCAAGTATGTGGTTACGTTACCTTCTCATTCACCAATGATAGAACCACATGACATTTTACAAAAAATAGATAATGAAAAGAGGGAATAGGCCAACAAGGGGAAATGTGCAGCACAGAAACAAAAAGCGATAATGCCAGAAGTGAAATTTGAATCTAATATAAGTGGAGTTATAGAATAAATAGCTGACTGTCGGAATGTTGACACTGCCACTTTCAGAGATACTCTAGCTACACACCACAGGAACTTAGTGAAGACTAATTTAGTTGACATTGGTGCAGAAAGTTGTGACAAAAGGATGACGATATCTCAGAGGAAGTAACACCAGCAAAAAACTTCACATTAAAGGGAATTTTGGAGATATTTCACAACATTGAAAGTGCAGAAGATAAAATGTTGGCAATGATCCAAACTTAGAAAGGATTTTGACTATTGCCAAGGCGTAGAAAAGATGCTTGCTTCTTACTCTAAGTTGTATGACAACAAGGCGGCAAATGCTGTTCAAACTATTCTTGATACATTTTTTTTTTTTTTACACATAAATAAAGCACTAAATTATAGTCTATTAAATAATTATTTTAATGTTGTTTTCATTTTTCTATTCAATTTTGGCCAGAAGTAAGAAAGTTTTTAATGTTTTGACATAAGTTTTAAAGGTCACACAATTGTAATTTTGCCCATTTATTATTAAGATTCCTTCGCATGATTTCAACTCACATGGTCATAGTTACAGTGCTGCATTATAGGCAGGCAGTCCTCACTTTGCACAATATTTTTGTTTAGGATTTTTACATCTTTGTTCACTAGTGAGATAGCCTTTTAATTTTCCATGGCCATTCAGTTCCTGTCTGATGTGGGTATCAAGGTTATGCTGGCTTTCGCTGAATGATTTGAGAGTATTGCCTTTTCTCTTTTTGTGGAAGTGTTTGTATAAGAATAGAATATCTCTTCCTTGAAGACTTTGGAGAAGTTGCCTATAAGACCATTTGGACTGGTGTTCTCTTTTAAGGAAAGAAAAACGAACTTTTTAAAAGTTAAAAAGTGAAACTATCCTTTCCCATTCTTTCCTGAGGATGAAACTGTCCTTAAGGAATTAAGGAGAAATAAAAGACTTTCTCAGACTAAGAAAAACTAACAGAATTTTTTAATCAGGCCTGTTGGGGATTGAATTACCCCCCACCCCCTCACAAAAGCCCCCAACTCCTGGTCCTGTGGGTGTGGACCCATTGTAAACAGGATCTCCTGAAGATGTTATTTCAGTTAAGTTGTGGCCCTTCTGAATCAGGTTGGGCTTTAGTGTGGATTACTGGAATCCTTTCTAAGCTGAATGAAATTAAGAGGGAAGAGAGAGAAAGCCATGGGAAAAAGCCAGAAGTCAGCAGAACCTGGCGGTGAAAGGAGAAGATAGTATCGTGTGCATTGCCATGTGATGGAAAAGCCAAGGAACAAGTATCACTGGTAGCCTGCCCCAGAATACCACTGTCTTCAGGGAGAAGGCATTGCTTTGGTGATACCTTGATTTTGGACTTCTAGTGAGCCAATAAATTTTCATTGTTTAAGCCAACACATTGTATGGTATTTGTTTCAACAGCCAAGAAGCTAAAACACCTTCCTTTAAAGATTGGCTAAAGGAATTTCTTTATTCCTTTATTTTAGAAAATAAATTATTAAAAAAAAGAATCTTGGCGCATCAGTAAAGAAGAAAGAACAATGAAAACAACAAAAATATAGGTTCATACAATAGACCTTCTTTTCCTCATGGGTTTTATAAATCATGTTTGACAGTTGAAAGAAAAGTTTTAATACCATCTGATACTCAAGACAATGATATTTAAAAGTGGGGAAAATAAGGGAACCTAAATGAAGTGAGATTTCCACACTTCCTTCGAAGTAGTAAAATACCTGTAGACAGTGATAAGCCACATATATATATTGTAATACCCAGAGCAGCCACTATGATTGCTATGCAGTTAGAGGCACTCAGAAACATTATAAATAAGTCAAGATGAAATCCTAAAAAATCAAGTAACCCATAGGAAAGCAAGAAAAGAAAAACAGGATCAAGAATTGAGGAAACAAACAGAAAACCTAGTAAAATGTCACTAATCACTAAGAAATGAATTATTATTTCAAAAGTGGTGTGAATAACCATCAAAAGACAGATTTACAGAATGGATAAGAAAATGACCAAACTATATGCTTTTTACAAGAAACTTACTTTAAATTCAACAATATAGGTAGGTTGTAAGTAAAAGGATGGAAAAAGATACACAAATATTAATTTTAAAAAGAAACAAGAATGACTATTAATATTTGATAGTAAAGAAAATCAGAGTAAAGAAAATCAGTGGAGACAGAGAGGGATATTACATAATGACCAGAAAGGGTCAATCAACCAGGAAGACACAATGATTCTAAATGTATGTACCAGATAACAGAGGCTCAAAATAAGTGAAGCAAAAACTGATAGAATTGAAGGGAAAAATAGACAAATCCACAATTATAGTTGCATAACACCCCGCTTAACAACTGATAGAAGTATGTCAGAAAATCAGCAAGGATATAGGAGATCTGAATAACACAGTCAACCATCAGAATCTAATTGATATACCCGACAATAGCAGAATACCCTGTTGGTTGGTTTTTTTTTTTTTGTTATTGTTGTTTGTTTGTTTTTAAGCACCAATGGAACATTCACCAAGATTGATTATATCCTGGGACATGAAACAAACCTCAACAAATTTAAAAGAGTTAGGATCATATAGTGTATGACAGTGGAATCAAACTAGAAGTCATTAATAGAAAGAAAATAGGAAAAGATCTGTAAACCTGCGGAAACAAAACTCTTTTCAAGCATCCATGGGTTGAAAAAGAAGTCAAAGGAAATTAAAAAAAAAAAAAAATACATAGAACTGAATGAAAAGAAAGCACATTAAAATATATGGGCTGTGGCCAGAGCAGTGCTAAGAGGGAAATTTATAGCACTAATTGCTTACATTAGAAATGAGGAAAACTCTTCTAAGTTGCTATATCAAGACAATAGAAAAAGAAGTGCAAAATAAACCCAAAGCAAGCAATTTGGAAGGAAATAATAAAGATAAGGGCAGAAATCAGTGAACTGGAAAACAGACAACAACGAATAGAGAAAAACCATGAAACAAATCTGGTTCTTTGAAAAAATCAATAAAATTGATTAACAAATCACCAATATCAGGAATAAAATAGAGATATCATTACAAATCCTATAGCATTAAAAGATAATAAAGTAATTCTGTGAACAACTTTATGCTCATAAATTTGACAACTTGGAAGAAATGGACTGATTCTTTGCAAATCAAACACTGCCAAAATTCAACCAAGATGACATAGGTAATCTGAATAGTCCTATAACCATTAAAGAATTTGAATTTGTAATTAAAAAGCTCCCAAATAAGAAATCTCCAGTACCATATGGTTTCACTGGAGAATTCTAACAAAGATTTAAAAACAGAGTTAGTACCAGTTTTATACAGTCTTAAACAAACAAACAAACAAACAAACAAATGAACAAAAACAGAAGAGGGGGGCATGTCTTGACTCATTTTATGAGGCCTAAATTACTCTGATGCCAGAACCAAAGACAGTAAAAAAGTAAATCTGTAGACCAGTATCTTAAATGAATTTAAACACAACATATTCGACAAAATATTAGCAAACTAAATCCAACAGTGTATAAAAGGAATTATACACCATGACTCGGGGTATGGTATGAAAGGTCGGTTCAGTATTTGAAAATTAAATCAGTATAATCCATCACATCAACAAGCTAAAAGAAGAAAAAGAAAATGGTCATATCAATTGATGCAGAAAAAGCATCGGAGAAAATCAAACACCCATTCATGGTAAATAAAACAAAAAACAAACTCTCAGAAAGTTAGGAATTGAGAGGAAATATGATAACTTGTTAAAGGACAGCTATGAAAATCTAAAGCAAATATCATGCGTAAAGGTAAATGATAATGATTTTTCCCTTAAAATTGGGGACAAGGCAAGATGACCATTCTCACCACTCTTCTACAACATATTATTGGAACTTTTATCCATTGCAGTAAGGCAAGAAAAAGATATAAAAGGCATACAGATTGGAAAGGAAGAAGTGAAACTGCCTATTTGCAGATGCCATGATTATCTACTTAGAAAATCCCAAGGAATCTACAGAAACAGTTCTAGAACTAATAAGTGAGTTCAGAAGGTTGCAGGAAATAAGATCAACACATAAAAATCGATAACATTTTTATATACTAACAATAAGCCTGTGGAAACAAATTAAAAATACACCACCATTTACAATTACTGTAAAGAAAATGAAATATTAGATATACACTTGATAAAACATGTATAGCACCTGTACACTGAAAATTACAAAACAGCATTGAAAGAAATCAGAGAAGACCTGAATAAAGGGAGAGATACACCATACCATGTTCATGGATTGAAAGACACAGCATAGTAAAGATGTGAATTCTTCTCAAATTGACCTGTAGGTTTAATGCAGTTCCTATCAAAATCCCAGAAAGGTTTTTAGTATTAATAGATTATTCTGAAATTTACATGGGAAGACAAAGACCCTAGAATGGTTAAAGCAGTCTTTACAAAGAAGGATAAAGTGGGAGGAGCCACCCTACCCAATAGAAAAGCCTACTGTGTAGCTACAGTAATCAAGATGGTGTGATATTAGTGGAGAGAAAGAGCCATAGATCGATGGAACAGAATAGAAAACCTAGAAATAGACCCACAAAAATATGCCCAACTGATTTTTGACAAAGGTGCAAAAGCAATTCAGTAGAGGAAAGATAATCTTTCTAACATGGTGCTGGAGCAATTGGACCTCCAAAGGCAAAAAAAATGAACCTCAACCTAAACCTTACACCTTATATTAAAATTAACTCAAAATCATCATGGACTTAAATGTAAAATGTAAAATTATAAAACTATTAGGAAAAAAACTGTAGGAGAAAATCTTTGAGATCTTGGTCTAAGCAAAGACAAAGCATGATCCATAGAAGGAAAAGTTAATAAACTGGATCTCATCAAAATGAAAAACTTTTGCTGTCCAAAAGCCTGTGGAGAGGGTGAAAAGACAAACTAGAATCTGGGAGGAAACCACATATCTGACACAGGGCTTGTATCTTTAATATATAAAGAACTCTCAAAACTCAGCAGTGAGTATCTCAATACATTTTGCAAAGAAGTCACATTTACTGGCAGTTTAAGAAATAATAAAATGAATACTTGGATTAAGAAACAGAACTTTAAAAAAAATTCAACAGTGAGAAAACAAACCTTCCAGTTAGAAAATGGATATGAACAGACTTTTCACTAAAGATGGTATAGACATGACAAATAAGCATGTGAAAAGATGGTCAACATCACTAGCTATCAGGGAAATGCACATTAAAACCACATGAGATTACATTATCAGAATGGCCAAAATAAAAAGATAGTGGCACACCAAATGCTGGGAAGGATGCAAAGAAGCTGAATTACTCATACATTGCCAGGGGAAATATAAAATGATAGAACCATTCTGGAAAACAGTTTGGCAGTTTCTTAGAAAACTGAACATGCAGTTATATGACCCAGCAGTTGTACTCTTAGACATATGTCCCAGAGAAATGGAAACCTATGTTCACACAAAAACAGGTACATGAATGTTCATTTCATACAGCTTTATTCATACTAGCCAGAAATTGGAAACAGCCAGATATCATTCAATAGGTAAATAAACATACCATGGAATACTACTCAACAATTAAAAAATAATTAACCTATAGATGACGTAAACCACTTGGATGAATTTCCAAGGAATTATGCTGAGTGAAAAAAGCCATCCCAAAAAGTTACATGTTGTATGATTTCATTACATTTTAGAAATGGAGAACAGATTAGTGGTTACCAAGGGAAATAGGGGTGGCTATAAAGGAGCTACGTGAGGGATACTTGTGATGGAACAGTTCAGTATCTTGACTGTGGTGGTAGATACATGAACCTGTGCGTGTGATAAAATTATATAGAATTGAACACACACACACACAACAAGAAAAACAGGAAATTTGAATAAGATTTGTGGTTTGTATCAATGACAATATCTTGGTTGTGATATCATACTATAGTTTTTCAAAATGTTTCCATTGGGGGAGACTGGATAAAGTGTACGTACGATCTCTTTCTATTATTTCTTAAACTTCTGTGAATCTGCATTTATCTTGGTAAAAATTTTAATTAAAAAAAAAGAATATGGAACAGAATAGAAAGCTCTGAAGTAGACCCCCACAAATATAGTCACCTGATCTTCCACAAAGGAGCAAAGGCAATTATATGGAGAAAGGATAGTCTTCAACAATTGGTGCTGGAACAAATGGACATCTACATGCAAAAAAAAAAAAAAAAAAGAATCTAGATATGGACCTTGGACCTTACACCTTTCACAAGTATCAACTTAAAATACACAAGAGACTTAAACGAAAATTACAGAACTATACACCTTCTAGAAGATAATATAGGAGAAAATCTAGTTGATCTTGGGATTGGCAATGATGTTTTAGTTACACTACCAAAAACACGTTCCATGAAAGAAAAAATTGATAAGTTGGATTTCATTAAAATTAAAAACTCCTGCTCTGTAAAAGACACTGTTAAGAGAATTTAGAGATAAGTCACAGACTGGGAGAAAATATTTGCAAAACTCATACACAAAGAACTCTTAAAACTCACCAATAAGAGCTCACATAAGAGATGAACAGACACCTCACCAAAGAAGATGTATAGATAGCAAATAAGCATATGAAAATGTGCAACATTTTGTGTCATTAGGGAATTGAAAATTAGAATAATGGTATACTACTACACACTATTAGAATGGATAAACTCCAAAAAATTGATAATAACAAATGCTGGTGAGAGTATAGAGCAACAGCAAGTCTTATGCATTTCTGGTAGGAATGTAAGATGGTACAGCCACTTTGGATGACAATTTGGTAGTTTCTTACAAAGCTAAACATAGTCGTATCATGTGATCCTGCAGTTGTGCTCCTAGGTATATACCCCAATTAACTGAGATCTTATCCACATAAAAAACCTGCACACAAATGTTATAGCAACTTTATTCATAATTGCCAAAAATTGGAAGCAACCAAGATGTCCTACAATAGGTGAATGGTAAACTTTATATATCTGTACAATGGAGTATTGTCCAGTGATAAAAAGAAATGAGCTATCAAACTTTTAAAAGACATGGAAGAACCTTAAATGCATATTGCTAAGTTGAAAGAAGTCAGCCTATAAAAGCTACATACTGTATGATTCCTACTATATGATATTCTGGAAAAGGCAAAACTACATAGACATCATAAAAAACATAGATAGTTGCCAGGACTTCTGGGGCAGGGGTGGGTAGAAGAGGATGGGGTGAATAGGTGGGGCACAGGGAATATTTAGGGTGGTAAAACTCTTACAGGCGATACTGTAATGATGGATTCGTGACATTATGCATTTGTAAAACCCACAGTACTGTACAACACAAAGTTGATTCCAGTGTAAACTGTGGACTGCAGTTAACAAATGTACCACACTTAATAATGATTGTAGGGTATGTGAATATATCACAATAAAACTGAATTGGAAAAAAAAATAATAGACAAAACTTTGGGAGGGGGGAAGGTATATGGGAACTCGACTATCTGTTCAATTTTTTTAATAAGCCTAAAACTGCTCTAAAGTTAAAGCCTGTTAATATGAGTGAAATAAGCCAGATACCAAAAGACAGATATTGTATGATTCCACTTATATAAAATAACTAGAAAATGCAAATTAATAGGGCCAGGAAGTAGATACAGGTTATAAGGGTGGGGAATAGGGAGCTCATGCATAATGGATTCAGGGTTTCTCTTTGGGAGTGATAGAAAGTTTTGGTAATGGATGTTGGTGATGCTAGCAAAGCATTGTGAATGTAGTTAACACTTCTGAATCCTATGCTTGGGAGTGGTTGAGATAGGAAATTTTATGTTGTATATATGCTACTACAATTAAAAAATGAAATGCATTAATTAAAAATATATGGAGAATTTTGGCCTAAAAATAAGAATTGGGTTAAATAACAACAGAAAGTCAGTTCAAATATACTTTATTTTTCACAAGTACAAATTACTGTTTTTAGTAGGCTTAATAAATAAAAGGAGGTGGGAAACACTTTCAGGTGGGAAGTAAATTTCTTTTTCAGGGATTTTAGAAATGAATTTCAAAGTTTTGATTTAGTGAATGATTTTTATTAACTTCACTTTATTTTAATTTCTTTAAATTGCAGATTTGCTGTTGCTGAGTCTGATTGTAATTTAGCAATTGCCTTGAATAGGAGTTATACAAAGGCCTATGCCAGAAGAGGGGCTGCTCGATTTGCTTTGCAAAAATTAGAGGATGCCAGAAGAGGTATTACTGTTTTCGAGGTTATCATTATCTAAAAAATTCTTTAACAGTTTAATTTAACAGACACTATACACAGAATGCTGGGTAATCACAGTTACTACCTTCATAGAGCTGTCTGTATTTAAACAAAACTCACTTTTGCAATTTAAAAGGCATCTTGATATTTTGGGAAGAATATGTTATTTGGTACCAATCAGACCTTGATTCAGACTCTCATTCTACAATGTACTAGCTTTGTGACCAGGGATAGAATATGTATCTCTTCTGATTTTCAGTTTCTAATCTGTAAAATAGGGATTAAAACATCTTGTTGGCCATCGTAAGTCCTTATTTATTTGCAAATTCTCAGAATTTTAATGTCCCATAAAATAGGTTTATGTATTGTAAATTAAAGAATATGAATAAAGCTGATTCCTAATAGGATTCTGCTATCTGTTTGTTTTATGATGCACAGCTTATGAGAGGAAGTGTGATTCTTGGAGCTGGTGGAGGAAGAAGGGTGGGTTGTGGTAGGATTCTGTCCTGTGGGAGAAAGGAAGAAAGACCAGTAGCCTAATGTAACTATTTCTTAGCTCGCCTTTCATTTTGCTATTAAACAGTTGACTAGTTGTCACATGTAGCAAGTTTTTATTGTTTTGCATAGTTTTTTCAAGTTTTCCAAGCAAACGCTTATACAGATTTTAAAACATCTTATCTTTCAAAGATTCTTTATCTTCTATTCTACACAGATTATGAAAAAGTATTAGAACTGGAGCCAAGTAACTTTGAAGCAACAAATGAACTCAGGAAAATAAATCAGGTAAACTATAGTTATTTAAATTAAGTGCATTATTTATGACCTTTATTTGGTGAAGTAAAGCTTTTTATATAGACTTTGTACTGTAAATTACTTTTCATATATATAGATTTTTTTTAAATTCTTTGTACTAGAGTTTTACTAAATGAATTTACAAGCTAGAGGTAGTGTGATGATACTTAATTGATCAACATTATTAAATTTTTTAGCAATGAGGATATATTTATTACTTAAATGTAAAATTGGTCATCAAGTAACACTGAGTAGTTACATAGTTCCTTTGTATTGCCTTTAAGTTAGAGTTATAATTTTTTTGCCATCCACTGAAACATTGGGTAAAAAGCGACAGTGATAAGGGAAAATCTTCTTTTAAATGTTACCATTACTTATGACACATAAAATCTCTTGATGAATACTGTCAATTTATTATATTTGTGAACTGCATTATTTTGTATAATTTTGTATTTTGTCTTAGGTCATATGGTGACTATGAATATTTGAGGAATTTGGTGATAGGGTCTTAATTACCTGTTTTATGTTTGAAAACAACTCCTGGAACAGTGCTTGACCTACGTAGGAATTCAGTAAATATATGTTAAATCAGTAAATGAATAAATAAATAAATAGTCCACCTTTAGTGGACTCTACTTATTTTAATTGGAATAAGATGCCTGTTAAATTTGTTATATACTTTTTTGCTGCTTTAATAAGTAGACTCTGAATTAGAGTAGAATATGTTATTTCAGTTATCAGTTTGAAATGCGGCTGAAATTCTAATGAGTAATTTAGTATTCTAAGGTCAAATATGCATGCACCTTGGTTTATTTTAGTTGACTGCTATGTTTCCTAGGCTTTAACATCCAAAGAAAATGCATATCTAAAGGAAGCTGATACAGTGATTAAGTCAACTGAAGGAGAGAAAAAACAAATTGAAGAACAACAGCATAAGCAGCAGGCCATTTCAGAGAAAGATCTGGTAATCCAAATTCTAGTAAATAAAGAATATATTTTGCTGAGTGTTTACTCTTATTTTCTTTTATATCAGTTAAGTTTCTGCCATCTCTATATTACATTGAAATTCTTGAGTCATCAGACACGTAGTAACTGGAAACTACACTAAAAACTCTGGAGCTTACAAATTCAAAATTTGAGTAATGAATGACTTAATATGTAAATTTTAAGAACATAATTACAGAAACATTTAACTTTAAGGAACAAACTGCCTTTGAATGTTTTAACATATATTTATATAGAGCTATTATAAATTTAACAAAGAAATAAATTACAGTTGATTCTTATAATTTTGTTTTTCATTAATTCACACTGGACCATTTCTGGTTGAAATTTCTCTATAAATTCTGAGTCGAGGAGATTCAATTAAAGATAATTTTAGCCTTTCATGGACCCATAGAGATTCCTGATAAATACTTAGGGGATGATTATTTACTATAATATATCTGGCTTGATTATAAATGAGCTGTGTTATCATGAAATCTAGTATACACATTCCAGTACAATTTATAATTTATCCTGTGTTTAGACACATTAATATTACCAAAGAGTGGGCTGTGTGATAATGGTACTGTGTTGTTTCACAAAAATTATTTGATTTATGAAATTTTTTGTCAAGTTTCTAAAATAAATAAAACAGTATATTTAGGCCTATGTGTATTAAAGTGAGTTTTAAAATATAAGCTTTTTGTAATATTCAATTAGTAAAATAGTGGTTGATGCTGCAAAGTAATATTGTATATGTATTTTTTTTTCCTTTTTAGTACTGAAAAGAGAGTAATACCATTAAAAAAAACAGTTAACCCAAACTAACAGATTCTCAAACATGTCTCATGGGCTAGATTTTTTAATAGTTAAAATATACTTTTATTACTGATCTAGTATTTATGAGTATCCTTGTAGTGTTTTTTAAAATTTGAATTTAGTACATTTTTTGCATTAAAAATTTTTTTCTCCATACTTTTCTCCAAAATGATAGGGGAATGCATTTTTCAAAGAGGGGAAATATGAACGAGCAATTGAATGCTATACTCGAGGTATAGCAGCAGATGGTGCTTACGCCCTTCTTCCAGCTAACAGAGCAATGGCCTATCTGAAGATTCAGAAGTAAGCATTGGTTGCATTTTAATGTTTTTCAGGGTGAAAATATAATTTACTGTTAATTGGCACATTACCTAAAAAATAAATTAAAATTTCATTTATATACTCTTGAGCATTAGATAAAGGTTAGTTAAGATTATGTATGTGTGCGCGTGTGTAGCATAGTACCAGGCATATGGTACATATTCAATAAATATTAGCTCTTGTTGTTAATAATATTTTCCCATTTTTAATAGTCTGGCATCATACAATTTAACATTTTTGTAATTGCCTTTTGTGTGTTAATCTGGATCAATGATGTAAAAATTATTTTTAACCTCAGAATCCTTTGGGAGAAGTCTTACCTGGAAGTGTTCTTTGTAAACATTATATATGTTTACAAAAATATACACCTAAACACAAATAGATACATGTTTATATATAAAAACATACATAATGTATAAAACAAAAATAGAAAATAAATAAAACAAGAGAACTGCTGTTACTAAAACTCCTGATTGATTAAATATACAACTAAAACTTGGTCCTGTGATATTAACCAGCTGTTACTGATTGTCTCCAAGTTGGACAATCAGTAAGATAATGTCTAATGGCAGAAACTGTTATCTATTCTTTGTAGCTCTTGTTAATAGAACTTTATATAATACTTTACACACTAATACTGTTAATAATACTTTACACACTCATACTGAATTTTAAAAAAACCTTGCTGATTGTTAGGGGCCCTTTTTTGTTGTCATCGATCCCTTTGGCAGTGTTATGAAGCCTGTGACACCTTCTTAAAATAATGTTTTTAAATGCATTAGTATACATCTAGGATTATAAAGGAAACCAATTATGAAAAAAATTAACAGTTGTAAATTAGTATATGTAATTTTTTTCCTTTAGTCATATATTATTTTTTTTAAATTGTAGAATATAACATATATACATAGAAGTAATAACTTTCCAACTGTGGCTAAGAGAATTCAAATAGAGTCAAGAGGCTGTTCTGGAGATTATGTCTATGTAATTTTTTTTTAACACTGCAAAATAAAAAATACATTTAAAATTCAGGCAAGTTGAAGCTAAAAAATTTTTTGAAGACATATTAATGTGAAGGGTCGAGTAAGTACTTTAGACTCTGGGGTCATCTTTGACACATCTCCTTCCCCATGTTGATCAAGAAACAAATGTGGATAGGGAATACCTGAAAGCAACATAGATGACTAGGTTACCAGTGTGATAACATTGACTTCACTCTTAGATATCTGAATGACAGCTTAGGGGCAGTTTCCCAATAGTTGGCCAGCTATGTCACAGAAGCATCTATCAAATAGGGATAGGTTAAATTACTGCTGTAATTCCAAAATAATATGAGCATAAATAATGTTTTGTGGTATCTGCAACAATTGAAATATGAAAATATCTGTGCTTTTTATTGGTGGTAAAGTCATAGGTACTGCTTTTACCTCTGTGTTTGTTGCCTACATATATAATTGAAAGAAAGCTAACTTTCATTTAAAGGTTAGGGAAAGTAAGGATGGAATTTTTTCCTATCAAGTTTTACGATCTCCTGAGGGACCCCAGATAAACAACCCCTGTTGTAGAAGTAAATTCTGGTTGTATATTTAAACTCATTTAAGCTAATAGATACAACTAGAGATATATCTACTGCATATATAGATTAGTCAGAGAAAAGATCATTGTAATCTCTTGCTAGCTTATGAAAATCTTGAGTTTTACTTATTCAGGGATTGTGCACTGATTTAAAATTGTAAGGCCTGCTTGGGTTTTTAGGTTTAACTAATGCCAAGAATAGTACCTTCTAACAGGTAAGAGACTATATTACATTTATGAGAGCTCTAATTTATTGAATTAGTTTTATTGCTTTGGTTGATAATTAAGTTGGTAGAGTTCCACTTTGCCACAGCTGCCATTATGCAAATACCAAATGGATTGGCTTTTATAAAGGAGATTTATTAGGTTATAAATTTACAGTTCTAAGGCCATAAAAGTGTCCAAACTAAGATAGCAACAAAAAGATACTTTCATTAGAGAAAGGCTGATGGCATCCAGAACACCTCTGTCAGCTGGGAATGCACATGGCTGGCATCTGCTGGCCCTTTGCTCTCGGGTTGCGTTTCAAAATGGCTTTCTCCAAAATGTCTTTGGGCTTCTGCCTCTCTTAGCTTCTCTCAGCTCTCTGATTGGTTCTACTGGGGTGTTTCTCTCTAAGCATCTGGGAGTCCTCTCAGCTTCTCTGGGGCAAACTCTGGGCTTCATCTCTCAGCATCTCCAAATGTCTTTCTGCATCTCCATGTATCTGGGTCTGTATCGTCTCTTAGCTTCTCCTGGGGGCAAACTCTGTATTACATATCTTAGCTTCTCTCCAAAATATCTTTCTCAGCTTCTCTGAGCTCCTTCTCTCCTTGAGCTCTCTTAAAGGACTCCAGGGATCTAATTAAGAACCACCTAGAATGGGTGGGGTCACCCCTCCATGTAAAGGACCTAATCAAAAAGTCTCACTTACAGTTGGGTGGGTCACATCTCCATGGAAACAACCTAATCAAAAGGTCCTACCCTAATCAGAAGATTAATAAGTCTGCCCCCACAAGATTGCATTAAAGAACTTGGCTTTTGTGGGGGACATAATAGATTCAAACCAGCACAAGTATGTTATAGCAAAGTTAGAGTATATTTTAAATTGAAAGAGATATGTGACTCTTATTTGTCCATCTTCCTTGTGTGTCTTTTAGATTGGCCTTTAATAAATTTTCTCTACTACATAAAGAAAACTTGTCATATATTATGGGTTAGATGAGGAACATAAAAAGGAGCAACTTTTGAAACTTGAATAAGGTCTTAGGTAACCAGCCTGTAACTTGAATTCTTACAAACTGTGTATCAAATTAGGGCTGAAGAGATTGATTGGTAGTGAGAAAGGTGAGAACCAGCAAAACGGTCCCATCTACCAGGGTGGGGTAGCTGTAGGGAGTAAGAAAAAATTTACGTACTTAGGCCAAGCAAACATGGTTTCTAGATGTGATAGTCTAGGATCATAGTTGGCATCAGGGAGATCAGTAATATGTGCTTGACTTACTATGATAGAATGTCTGTGAGCTGGAAAACTGGAAATGTGGGCTGGTAGATGGTTAGCTTCAGGAGGTCGGAACAGGTAGTAAGATAGAAATGGGGCTGGAAGTTTAGGGCAGTACATGAGCCCTTGAAGAGAATTAGAATTAATCAAAAACAAATCTGGGTCTCATTCTTAGAGGGAAAAGCATGGATTTAGGGATAAAATAACAAGAAAAGACCCAGTATTATTAGATAATAGATCTGGGAAACAGTGTTGAGAGTTGGTCAAAAGAATAATGTAGAATCTCAGTTGCTAGAACTGGAACCAGAGTTAGACTTGATTTAGCAGAGGGTTCACTTAATCCTGAGTAGGAATGGGATAGACACTAATGCTAGAGTAGAATTAGGGCAAGTGGGCCTAACTGAAAACCAGGGGTTAACAATATAGGGGTTATTCTATTTTTGACCCTAACCGTTTTTATTATTTTTAGTCTTGATGTAATTGTTTTCTTTGTCATCTAAAAGGTGTTTATAGATAGGATTTTTCTAAATTCAATTTACACTTGACATGCATGGGGACATTGATAATTTTAAAGGACTCTGGCAGTCAAAGAATCTTCTTCTACTTGTTTGGAAAGTTCGTATTTTTAGTATAATTATAGAATTTTCTTCAGACATATTATGAAACACAATTTGCTGAATATACAATTAAAATTATCTCCCTAGACATTTATGTTCTAAATTTTCTTTCAATTAGTATGGCTGGAAGTTTTCTGATTTACTTATTTGCAAACATTTATTTGTTTCTAAAGTGTGTCAGATGCTCTGGTAGTCATCATGGCAAGGTATTAAATGTACAAACATTAAATGTGCAGTTGTTTCTAAGAGACTTGAAGTTTAGATAGAGACGGAAAAGGAGACCTATATTATGAACACTGTGATAATATGCTGTGAGTGACATATGCTGTGGAAGTATGGGGTGGGAAGAACACTAATGCAGACTGAGTCCAGGTTGTGGAATTCATGAAAGTGTCTTGAAACAATTCAAACTGAATTTGATCTGAAGGAGTGGTATCAGTGAGATTAGAAAATGGTTGAATGTTCCAGTGGATGGTCAGAGATCTGGGAGAAAGTTCATGGTGCCTCTAGGAAAGTACAGCTGGTTCATATTATAGCTATTATGTGGGGGTCAGTGTGGCAGAGATGAGGCTGCAGTTAGGCAAGACCCTGGCTTTTTGTTCTGCAAAGGAGTTTGACTTTATCCTGAAGATTGTGGGGTACATGCATGTCTTTTGAATGGGAGAATGAAATAATCAGCCAAGTAGAAAACATTGGTAGGGGCATGGACATGCACATGCATGTGTACACACATTCTTCTTTCTCTCTTGCTGAAAAAGTAATTAAAGAATTCAGGGATGCTTAAGTTCTTTAGAAATTCTGATTTTGTTCATATAAGGTCTTGTTTTGAGGGTAGAATGACATTCATTTAGGCACTGGGGAGAATGTAATCATGGAGACTCTTTTCTTATAAAATCTTTATTATGAAACTTAAACTTTTATAAAGGTAGTACAGTAAACCACATGTACCCATTATCTAGTTTTAACAAGTCTTACCTTTTTTTGTCATGTTTGTTTTAGCTTTTTTCCTTTCTGTTACTTTAAAGCAAATCACAGACATTGTAACAGAAAAGACTTTTTATATATGATCACAATACCATTATCACTCCTAATAAATTAACAATAATTCATTAATGTCATGTTAATATATGAAAGGGTCCCAAGTTTTTTGTTTGTTTACTTTTACCTCTTCTTAGCTCTTGGTTATCATAGAACAGTGCCCTATCAGTCTGAATTTATTGCAGACTCCATGGTGGGGTGGAATTTATGAAAAGAGTCAGTTGATACATGATCACATACATAGTGAGTTCACCTTAATTTTGTGGTTCTTGTTTTCCCTTAGGATATACACTATGGGGAAATGTTAATGAAGTTTTATTAGAAAATTAATGTCAGTTTAATTGTTAATGTAGCATCTATGCAAATTGAGAGTTGGAGAGGAACTAGGTTGCCAGCAGTGGTATTGTTATATCTGTTCTATTCATATTTTACCATCACTAATTCCATCTTTCCAGCAGGCTCTTTACTGATTTTCCCTCCGTCTGGTACCTTCTCCCTTTTTACCAGATGATTCTAAGATTTTGGTGAGAGTGAAAAATAAAAATTCGTCTTTCCGAGTCTAGTGCGTGATCGCCCTCGTGGCGGGACACGACCCTCTTCTGGTCTGGTTCGCCTACCTACACAGGTGCTGGGACCACGCTGCTTGGCGTCCCCCACCCGAAATCTCTCCTGGCCCAGTTGGGTTGGCAAAAATCCTCTTCCTCCTGCCCTGGCTTTGCCTGTCGCCCTGAGCAGGCGGATCTAGATGCCTTCACCTGGGTGAGGCTGAGAGGGTGCACTGTGGAGGCGTCTGTGAGTTGTAGCCTGGACCGGGACAGTGATGCACTTCGTTGCAGGCTGTTGGGTGCCATTATGTGGTGCACTCTGAGGTTGGCCTTCTCAGGATCCCACCCCAACAGGAGGAGGAAGAAGGCATGGCCTCCGGGCTCCCAACGGCCTGGTCCCAAGAACCAGTGACCTTTGAAGACGTGACCTTAAGTTTTACCCCAGAGGGGTGGGGACTCATGGATTCCATGCAGAAGTCCTTGTACACGGAGGTGATGCTGGAGAACCACAGGAACTTGTTCTCGGTGGAACATTAGCTTTTCAAACCAGATGTGGTGTCTCGGTTAGAGAAGGCAGAAGAACTTTGGCCGATGGAGAGAGGAATTCCTCAAGATACCTTTCCAGGTTATCCTGGGGCTTTGCTGGACTCCCAGGAGGATCCTCTCCCTGCTGAGGACAGTGACTTGAATCCTTTGAAGAAGATTGAGCCCATAAAGATCTTCACACTGGATCAGAAGGTGGCCCAACCCTGAAATGCCCATATCCAAGCCCTCTATGCTGAAGATGGGGGCCTGAGCCAAGAAACACCCGGATAGCCCACTGGACAGCTGGGTATGCATCCAGCTGACCCTGAGGCTGCCTGCCAGAGGTTCCAGGAGGTGGCAGGTCCCGCAAGGCCCTGGCCCAGCTGTGTGAACTCTGCTGCCAGTGGCTGCAACCCAGGGTTCCCTCCAAGGAGCAGATGCTGGAGCTACTGCTGCTAAAGCAATTCCTGGGCATGTTGCCTGGGAAGCTCTGGTCATGGGTAGAATCGCAGCACCTGGAGGACTGCCAGGAGGCAGTGACGCTAGTGGAGTATGTGACCTGGATAGCCTAGGAGGAAGCTTCACCTGCTCAGGGCCCCACCTTGTCTCTAGAAATCACTGCTCAGCAGGAAGAAGAGAAGGAGGAAGAGGCAGCTGTGCCTTCCAGGACGTGGCCATGGACTTCAGCTGGGAGGAGTGGGGGCTTCTGGGCCCAATGCAGAAGACCAAGTACCACGACGTGATGCTGGAGACCTTCAGGCATCTTGTCTCTGTGGGTTGGGAAACTACACTGGAGAGCAAACAGTTAATTCCAAAGTCTGATGTTTCTGAGGAAGAATCTGCTCATGGCGTGAAAGTAGAAGAATTCTCACGGTAATTCCACTTTGGGAGACGCCTTACAAGGTGAGGTCCTAGAAGCCCTGGAAATAGAACGGAAACAAGTAGAGGTTGCTCAGGAGAAAACCCTCCCTCAAGAGGAAGACTGTGGCAACCCTGAATCCAGGGCAAACACCAGTCTCCAACCCAGCTACATTTCACCCCAAAAAACTTCTACTTGGAATTGTTTGTGCAAACGTGGTGCCCAGGTTAAACGCATGAAGCATAGTTCACATGTAAAAATTCATCAGGAGAGCTGCAAAGGGGAAAAAAGTGGAAAAAGAAAGCCTCTGGCCAGACTGCTCAGCAGATTAATTACATTTATGAGAATTCACAAGGGAGCCAAGTTTGCCAATGCAGTGAATATAGTAAAACTTTCCAGAATTGGGGATACATTTCTGTACATAAAAAAATCCACATGGGAGGGAGGCCCTATGTGTGCCGGATCGAGCTCCTCACTCATGCCGCATCAGAGGATTCATACTGGAGAGAAGCCGTTTGAGTGTTCCAAGTGTGAAATGGCCTTCAGCGATTGCTTGGCCATCTCCCAGCACCTGAGGACTCACACTGGAGCAAAGCTGTACCAGCCCAGGATTGCGGAAAAGCCTTCCTCCAAAGCTCCCACCTCATCAGGCATCAGAGGTTTCACACCAGGGAACGTACCTATGTGTGCAAGAAATGCGGAAAGGCTTTCAGCCAGAGCTCACGCCTTAACGGGCACCAGAAAATGTACGGTGGTGGCACATGCAAGAAGAAATACCTTCCCTTGTAACTGTTAAGTTGGCTGCACACTCTGCTTTTTTAAGCTGATCCTTCAGTGTGCTGTGACAGGCGTGGCTGGGATTTGGAACTGAATGTAAAGGGAGCATTGAATGAGGAAGTTCCTAGGACTGAAGGACAGCCAGGGACAGCACCCTGCACATCATAAGTAAATAGGAATACTGGTGTGGAGTTGTTGCTAATGAATGTAGTGACTGGAAAAAAAATTTAATTAATTTTCCATTCGATTTATCATAATTTGTTCATTCATTTGGTGGTTATAAATATTAAGGAACCTGAAAATGCTTATATTTTGAGTTTAAAAAGCCATATACCAAATAAGTTGTGCACTGATAATTGTATCTATAGTGAATTTTTTATGCGTATGGTAAGAACTAAAAGAGAACATAGATAGTACTTTATTTTCCTGTGGTAAAAAAACAAACAAAATTAGTCCTTCCCCTCACACAAAGATTTGGGAGTTAGTAATTGAAATTGTATGCATGTTTTTAAAATTGAACCCTGAGTTTACATGAAGTTTTTCTATAAGCTACATTTTTCCTTTTGGTAATTTTAACATATTCAATAGATATGAAGAAGCTGAAAAAGACTGCACACAAGCAATTTTATTAGATGGGTCATATTCTAAAGCATTTGCCAGAAGAGGAACTGCAAGAACATTTTTGGGAAAGCTAAATGAAGCCAAACAAGGTAAGACTATTTTTATGACAAGTGACATTCATCCTGATGAAACTCCGAAATCATAGAAGCAAAGGATTGCATAGCTTTCCCATGGTTCAAGGGTAAGAACTTAGAGAATATGTTTCTTTCTATAGTTCAGGTCTTTAGCAGATTTGTACATTTGAAGGAATGCAGCCTCCATAATGGAACTGATTATCCTTTACTTTAAGAGCACACAGTACAGTCTGGCTAATTGCAATCAGAATTAATGAAAAATTTGAGTTATAGGGAAAAAGGGGGGGAAAAGCAAGTAAGAAAAAGAAAAAAAGGAAAGGAATTAGCATTTAGAGAATAGAGGATAAAGTAAGATCTATAGTGGTGCCCCTTTTTGTTCTTGACGCTGGTTCGTTCTCTTAATTTTCCATGATCTGTCTTTTAGGGATTATTAATTTTACTGATCTTTTCAACTTGATTCTTTTGTGTGTTTTCTATTTCATTTATTTCTGTTATTTCCTTTAATTTTCTTTGGGCTTAATTTGTAATTCTTTTTCTGACTTCTTGAGATCAGTATTTTAGAACACTGATTTTCTGCCTTTTCTGATGTGTATGTTTAAGTTCTGTAGTTTCTAAGTGTGGTTTTAGCTGCCATTAGCTTTGATAAGTTTATTTTTATTTTAATTTAGTTCATATTTTTTCCATTATGATTTTTTTTCTTTGACCCATGGTATATTTAGAAATGTATCATTTAATTCCAAACACTCAGGTATTTTCTGGTTATTTTTGTTATTGATTTCTAGCTTTCTTCTGCTGTAGTTAGTAGTATGTAGTAGTATGATTTCAGTCCTTTGAATTTGTTGGGACTTGTTTTATGAGTTAGTTTATGGTCATTTTCAGTACATGTTCCAAAAATGTGTATACTGCAGTTGTTGGGTTTAGTATTCATGCCGGTTTAATCATTTGTTTTTCAGGTTGTTCAGTGTTTACTGATCTTTTTGGTCTGCTGCTTCTACCAATTACTGAGGGATGTTTGTTGGCATCTCACACTGTTAATTTGGGTTTATCTGTTTTTCCTTTTAATTCTGACATTTCATCCTTTATGTGTTTGTAGGCTATGCTGTTAGGTGCATTGAAATTTAGAATTGTTATAATTTCCTGATGGATTGGTTCTTTTATCCTTATGAAATGTCCCTCAATGTCTCTAATAGTGCTCTTTTCCATAATGTCTACATTGTCTGATATTAATAAAGCTTTTATCAGTTTTATTTTCAACTATGATATGTATTTCAGGTGTGTCTTCTGTAAACAGCTTATAGTTGACAGTTGCTTTTTAATTGGAGTGGATAGTTCCTTTACATTCAATGTAATTTGCTATATTTCAGTTTAAATCTAATTTGAACTGTTGTTTTTTATTTGTCTCATCTGTTCTATATTACCTTTTCCCTTCTTTCTTGCCTTCTTTTTGATTGTTATTCCAGTTCTCCCTATATAAGCTTAAGTTATACATACTTTCCTCT
This sequence comes from Choloepus didactylus, assembly GCF_015220235.1. NCBI lineage: Eukaryota > Metazoa > Chordata > Mammalia > Pilosa > Megalonychidae > Choloepus > Choloepus didactylus. Next base: position 89,077,073 of record NC_051314.1, read on the forward strand.
TCATTTAGTAGTTACCCTAGAGATTAGAACATGCATTTCTCACTTATTAAAGAATGACATCAAGGAGCCCCTAACCCCTTTGCAGACAGTGCAAGGACTTTGGAATGCTTTAACTCTGTGTAACTCCTCTTTTCCACCTTTTGTGCTAGTGTTGACATGTATTTTGATTTTCTGGGTAATTTTTAAACCTCACAAGACCTTATTGTTTTATACAGTCAGTATTCATTTAGGTTTACCCACATATTAACCCTTACCATTGTTCTCTATTCTTTCCAACATCTCTACCTACATTTAGGGATTATTTTCCTTTCTCCTGAAGAACTCCTTTTATTACTTCCTTTGGTAGAGGTCTGCTGGTAATAAAATCTCTCAATTTTTGAAATTTGGAAAATGTTTTTATTTTTCCTTTGTTATTGAAAATTATTCTCCCTGGCTGTAGAATGCTAAGATGGCAGTTATTTTCTTTAGCATTTTGAAGACGATTATTCCTTTATCTTCTGGAATCTATTGTTTCTTTGGACACTTGTCAGTCTTATTGCTGCTCATTCAAAGGTTATATGTCCTTTCTCCTTTGGCTGCTTTTAAGATTCTTTCTATGTCTACTTTTCCAAAGTTTTACTATGTTGTAACTTATCCTGCTTGGGATCCTTGAGATTTCTTGAATTTGTGGTTTGATACCTTTGTCAGTTTTGGAAAGTTCTCATCTATTTTCTTTTCAAACATTGCTTCAGCCCCATTTTCTTTCTTTTTCTTTTGGAATTTCAGTTAGATCTCCTCACTATGTCATATGTGCCTCTTTTCTGTCTTTTTCATCCTTTTTTATTCATATTTCAGTCTGAATATTTCCTTTTAGTTTTTTGAGTTTTCTTTTTATGTAGCTCATTTTCAGTTAATCTGCTTCTGAGTTCTTAATTTCAGTTCTTGGATTTCTTAGTTCTAGAATTTCTACTTGATTCTTTTTCATAGTGTTCAGTTCTCTGCTGATAATCTCAGTTTTGGCATCTGATGTCTTAAACATGCTAATATCTGAATAGCCCATGTGTCTTTTTTGATGATCTGTTCTCTTTTTTTCTTGTTTTTGGTCAGTTCTTGCCTGTTCTTCATGGCTAATATTTTTGCTTGAATTCCAGACATTGCATATGAAAAATTTTTGCATTTTTTGAGGCTTTTTTATCTTGTTCCAGAGATTAGATTTTTGCTTCTGGAAGGCAGTTAAGGTCGGAGCAGATCAATAAATCATTTCAAGGATTGAACTGATTTGAAGCTGGGATTCAGTCTGGGAAGATTAAACTCTTAACTCTTACCTGAAAGGTATAGTCCATTGGGGTTCCAGCTGAAATCATGGGGTATTTATCAGGGCATCTCTTCATTGGAAGCCTTAAACTCTGTTTTTTTTGTCCTCCCAACTCTGAGGGACTGGTGGAAACTCTGCTTATTTCTCAGTCTCTCATTTTTTTACTTTTGAATTGGCAAATGCCTTGAAAGGAAAAATAGTGCCAAATGTCAGGCTCATATCTCTGGGATTTCTTTCTTTCTATCATCTTAGCATCTCAAGTCCTTGCCCCTTGGTAGCCCTTTTTTAAAAAAAAAATTGTTCACCTTTTGTATAATTGTTCTTGGCAGGAGGGTTAATCAGAAACAAACGAGTCTGCCATTGCCAGAGGCAGAAATCCGGTAATTATTTTTTAAGTCAACAGCATTGTGTCTCCTGTTAATCACAATCTGATAAGCCTGCAGTATTTCCCATAGCCACAATCATTTTTTGTTTGTTTCTTCTGAATTAGCAGTCTGTTGTTGGCTTATAGTATTTTTTCTCTTTTTGCCATCTGTAACAATTAGTTACCTTTTGTTATCTTGTACAGTCATTATATTCTCTATATTTATCACTTTGTATATGCTTTGCATATAATAAGTATTTAGTAAGTGTTTGTATTAGGGTTCTCTAGGGAAACGGAATCAACAGGATTTGTCTATAAATATAAGATTTTATAAAAGTGTCTCATACAACTTTGGGGATGCACGGGTCCAAATTCCATAGGGCAGGCAGCAAACTGGCAGCTCCAATGAAGGTGTTTGGTGAACTCAGGAAACACTTCACTGGCTAGCTGAAGAAAAGTGAAGGTCCTCTCTCTCTCTTCCTTAAAAGTCTTCAACTGATTTGATTAAATCCAGGTGATTGAATTCTCTCATTGCGGAAGACACGCCCTTTGTTGATGTAATGTCACAGCTGTGGTCAGTTGACTGATGATTTAATAAACCAGCCATAAATGTCCTTGCAGTAATGGTTAGGACAGTGCTTGCTTGACCGAACACCTGGATGCTGTCACTGGCCAAATTGACATATAAACCTAACCATCACAGTGTTGAATGAATAAATGAACTTTCCAGGATCTGTTTGGGGGAGGATAATGGGCATTGCATATCTTTTCTTCCTAATGATTATAAATCATTAGTAAAATAAAAGCAGCATAGTAGTCATTAGGCACTAATCATAAGTATGATGATTTCTGTGCTACTTGTATATCTAGAGCCATCCTTGAACTTTTTGAAGGTAATGTTTGATTTTAGTGATAAAAATTAAAAAGAAATTTCCTAACTGTTCATGTCCCCATTTTTCTCCTCCCTTCTTCTATATATAAATGAAGCTAATATGGAATTTTATTTATAGGAACATCCTAACTTAGGCCAGATGGCAAGTTCTGGTCCTGTATCAGCCTTTGACTGGCTGTGAAAATCTTGGCAATTTACTTCAACTTTTTGGTTCTTAATTTCCCTATTTGTAAAAACAAGGAAATGAAATCATACAAAGTCCCTCCAGCTCTCACCTAGAAGAACTTATCAGGCTTAAAAATTTCCTTAAAGATCCTTAGGGAATTTGCTTTAATAAATAGATAAGAGTAATTTATAATTAGCACAAATTAGATGGAGCTTCTCAAGTGCTTAATACTTTCTCTCAAGTAGTTTTACAATAACTTTCATTAATCTTGTGAACATTATTAGATTGCAAAAGGGAAAACTTTAGTTCATTTAAAAAATGTAAATTATAAAAATATGTAATTTACATGCATGTTTATGTATGTATGTGTATTGGTGTGGCCTTGAGCTTATTAAGGTAGGTGGGTAATAGTCTCCAGGGTCAAAATTATTGATTATCAATGATAAATTCTTCTTTCCATGTTAAGTACTGTCATGTTGAGCTTCACTATACACTGGTAAAGGCATAACAGGAGAAGTGAGAGCAAGAATAATTAAGAAGTGAGAAAAAAGGCATTTTTAAAAACTAACTTATTTTTTCTGAGTTCTTCACAAAGTGTTTGCCAGGGGAGATTCAGGAAGGTAGTTATTGGGATAATAATGTTTTGTTTTTATCATTATTATTTATTTGATGAAAATAAACTTAATAGTTGAGAGAAGAAAGTGAGTTTGTAGTTAAAAAGTCATTTGTTCTCTAGAACCCTTGGGTTGCTGGAGCAGGGCCTGTGGGGAAACCCAACAGCAACTTTGCTGTTAGCTATTTCTATTGAGTTTTCCCTAAGATTTTGTTTACGGAAAAAAACTATGGAAGGCAGACATAGTAAGTCTGCCTTAAGAAGCTACACAGTAAAAATATGAATGTCATGAGAGGGGGTTGGTTTTTAGAATGTAGAAATAATTCAGGACTCAGGACTCTGGACTATAAAAATAGAAAAATCAAGACTGAAAAGGCCAGTATTCCTTTTAGCACTCAGTAAATCTGTATTTCTCATTGGGCCATTCATGGGAAACTCTGGTAGTTTGACAAATACTGCTCAACCAAGTAGCTTGTAGAATGAAATGTACTGGATTTTCTACCTAATGCACTTACTAGAACCTCAGCCATGATGTAGCAGCAGGTAGCAGGAGATAGATCTGTGAGAGAAGAAATATTAAGAAATTGCTCTTTTTTATTGTAGTTTGCTGTTGGGTTCTGAGAACTGGGGTATTAGTATCTATGAGGGACCTGACCCCTTTAGCTACCATTTAAGGTCATTAAAACTGTTCTTCTGAGGTTATACCATGTGATAAATTGTTGCCTGATAAACATGTCTCTCTAGAAATTGGCTAGCAGAGAATGAAGAGACAGGTTGATCCCTTCAGTCCAGAGGATATGTGCTATAGGGAAAATTCTTTTCCTGAGGCCTATTGGTGGTTGTCCCTCTTCTTAGTAACGTCTCTCTTATTTTAGTCACCTCCAGTTTTTTTTCTGTTGGTTTGTTTGTTTTGATTTTTTTTTGTTGTTGTTTTTTAGTGTTTGGACCATTTATATTTAATGCAATTATTGACATTGTGGGATCCGCTCTTAAAATTTTTTTATTTGTTCTATCTGTTCTTTGTTCCTTTTTTCTTTTCCTGCCTTATTTTAAGATTATTTTGTATTTTTAGTATTCTATCTTTATTGGCTATTTAGCTATAGCTGTAATATTTTTTTTAGTGCTTGCTCTGCAGTTTATATTATACTTTGTTTTCTTATCGCAACATACCTTCAAAAATATACCACGTGTGCCAGTTTGGATGTATTATGGCCCCCAAAATGCCATTATCTTTGATGCAGTCTTGTGAAGGCAGAGTATTAGTGTTGATTAGGTTGGAAACTTTGGATTAAGTTGTTTCCATGGAGATGTGACCCACCCAACTCTAGGTGATAACTCTGATTAGATAATTTCCCTGGAGGTGTGGCCCTGCCTATCAGCATGGGCCTTGATTAGTTCACTGGAGCCCTATAAAAGCTCAGACAGAAGGTGCTCATAGCTAGCTGCAGCTGAGAGACACAGTTTGAAGTTAGCCATTGGAAGCTCACATTGACATTTTGGAGAACTCCATTTTGAAACACAACCTGGGAGCAAAGGAAGAAGACGCCAGCCACATGCATGCCTTCCCAGCTAACAGAGGTTTTCCGGATGCCATTGACCATCCATCAGTGAAGGTACCCCATTGTTGATGCCTTACGTTGGACAGTTTATGGCCTTTAGGCTGTAACTTTGTAACCAAATAGACCCCCTTTATAAAAGCCAATCCATTTCTGGTATTTTTGCATTATGACAGCATTAGCAAACCAGAACACCATGTAAGAACCTTACAATAATACACTTCCATTTCCCCCACGTGTCCTTTGTGCTATTGCTTGCATATATTTTATTTCTACATACATTATAAGCCTTATAATAATACAGTGTTATTTTTTTCTTTAAAAGTTAATTATATTTTAAAAACATTTTAAAAAATAAGAAATGAAGTCTTTATTACCCACACATTTACCACTTCCATTGCTTTTCATTCCTTTCATATAGATCTGAGTTTCCATTTGGTGTCATTTTCTTTCAGCCTGATGTCTTTTAATATTCCCTGTGGTTCAGACCTACAGTGACAAAATTTCTTTCAACTTTTGTTTGTCAGAAAATAGAGATTTATTATATATAATATTCATCTTATTTTGCTTTCATTTTTGAAGGATGTGTTCCCTGAATTTTGAATTCTAAGTTGACATTTTTTCTTTCAGCACTTTAAAGATGTTCCATTTTCTTTTAATTTTAATGGTTTCTATTGAAAAATTAGTGGTATTTCTTATTTTTGTTCCCCTCTATATAATGTGTCTCTTTTCTCTGGTTATTTTTGTAATTTTCTCTTTCTTGGAGATTTTTCAATAATTTGCTTATGTTGTATTTTGATGGTTTTTTGTGTGTGTGTTCTTGATTGGTTATTTGGGGCTTGTGGTTCATTCTTGGTTCTGTAACTTGGGAATTTTTTTTATCAAATTGGAGAATTTTTTGGCTATTTCACATATTTGTTTTTCTATACTTTCATTCCTTCTAGGACTCTTATTACACGTATGCTAGACCATTTGATAATATCTACAGATTACTGAAACTCTGTTTTATTTTTTAGTCTTTTTCTCTTTGTGCTTCAATTTGGACATTTTCTCCTACAGTGACTTAAAGGACACTGACCTTTTCTTCTGCAGTGTCTAATGCTGTTAGCCCATCAGTGAATTTTTTATTTCAAAATTGATTTTTCAGTTGAAGTCCCATTTGGTTCGAAATTTTCTTCTGTCTTCTATTTCTCAATGTGTTCGTGATTTTCCTTAACTCTTTGGACTTGTTAATCATAGAGTTTTGAAGTTATTATCTGCTGATTCTATCATTTCTGTTATTTCTGAGTCTTTTTCCATTGCCTGAGTTTTATCCTGATTACTGCTCACATTTTCCTGCTTCTTGACATGTCTAGTAATTTTTCATTGGATCCTGGACATTGTCAGTTGCTGCATTTTGTTGTCTTCCTTTAATGAATGTTGATTTTTGTTTTGTTAGGCAATTAAGTTACTTGCATATCAGTTTGATACTTTGAGGCTTATTTTAAAAACTATTGGAGTAGATATAGAGTAACCTTTTCTCTAGGGCTAGTTTAGGCTTATTACTAAGGCTTGAGCCTTCTGTTGTCCTCTACCAACTACCACATATTAAATAATGTCTCTGGCTGGTGGGAAATTGCACTAGTTTCTAGATCTGTATGAACTCTGGATATTGTACAGCTTATAGCTACCCAATAATTTTTCTATGCCTGGGCTTCTGGAATCTCATCCTATACAAGTTTAACTTAGAATTCAATCAAAGACTCAAGGGGACCCACAAGCACATTTCTTGAGATTTTTCCTCCATTTAGCTCCTTCCCTTAGTATTCTGACATGCAAATTTCCACAATCTCAGTTTTCCTCTTCTCTTCCAGTCTCTGAATTTTCTGTTCAGCAAGACTACTGAGCTCTGTTCGGGTGGTCCCTTCCTCATTCCGAAGTCTGGATGGTCCTCCAAAGTCTCAGTGATCTTAGGGCTCACCTTGCTTGTGTCTCTTCTCTCAGGGATTACATCCCTGAGCACCCTAAGGTCCAGTGTCTGTACTTTTTGTTGTTTATTGTCTAGTTATTTACATTCAGAGGACAAGACTGGTAGCAGTTACTCAACCATGAAAATCAAGATATTAATTTTGGATGTGTTTGAAGTCTGTGAGACACACATGTATAAATGTCAAGGAGGTGTTTTTTGAGATTGAAACTTAGAGGAGTGGTGTGTTTAAGTTAACATGAATTTTGGGATCATGTATTTAAAGCCATGGGATCAGATGAGATCACCTAGGGTTTAGATAGAAAAAAAAGATGTGATCCAAACTGAACTCTGAAGCATTCCCAACATTTAGAGGTTGGTTAGAAGAAGTAGATATGGCAAACAAATAGTGTCCTAGAAGCTGGGAATAGAGAGTGTTTCGAGGAGAAGGGAATAGTCAGTTATGTAGATACCACTGAGAAGTCAGTCAAATCAGATGAGAACAGTAGAGGGTTTGTTCCATTTGACAACACAGAGATTTTGGATGACCTTGACAAGTCATTTTAGTGAAATGGTGGAGTCAGAAGCCAGATTAGAGTGGGTCAAGGGTGAATGGGCTGTGAAGAAATGGAACTTTGCTGAATAGTGGTTAGAGGGAAGTTGTTTTTGGAATGGGTCAAGGAATGGTTTAAGATGGGAATTGTGAATGAATTGTGTGCTGATGGGCATACTTCACTAAAGAGGGAGAAACTGATAGTCTTTTTTCTCCAATTAAGCCTTTATGACCACTACCTAAAATAACCTGCTCCTTGCCTTTAGCCCTATGTGTAAGGTTATGTTGATGTTCATTCTCAATAATGTATACTTAGAACTGTTGCTATTTAGTAACTAACCACAGGTCTTCATTCTAGTAATAGCCTATCAATGACAATATCTTTATACTTTATAAGGGATCCTGTAATTAAAGGATCTCTAATGCTTTTTTAGGCAAATGATCAGAGTGTATGAGGAGCTATAGTATTTGTGGCATATATGATAATTGCAAATAGTATGGTCAAATAAGCCCCAGGTAAAATTGTAATGTAGATAGCATCCTTAATCTTTCATATCTGTGTTCTTTCCTTTCCTTTTGAACTTCTCCCAGATGCTATCTGTTCGTCTCTAGGAATCTATTCATGCTGTAATATTACTTCCAGCATATCAGTTAATCCCAGCTGCATAGCATATGATAATTAAGATGTTAGCTTAAATTGGTTGAAATACAAACCTTTATACAAAGCATTAGCTTTTTATAAATAGGAATTTCAAAAACAAAGGAATGAAACTATAATGATAAAAACTTCCCTTTGTGGCTATATCCTGTGTTGTGGTGGGGGAGTATCTAAATTTAGGTATAATTTGGTCATTTCCTTAAGGAAACTACTTGTATCAATTAAGGAATTATATATAGTTGTAAGTAGTAGAGATCCAAAGAATAGTGGCTTAGACACCTAAAGTTTATTCTCTATTGTAAAAAAGTTGGAAAGTAGGCATTCCAAAAATCATGTCAGCTCCATGAAGTTATAATCCTGAGTCCTTTGTTTTTTCTCCTCCAGTATCTTTAATGGGAGATTTCCATTCTCAGTTGTCTTAACATGCCTTTTGATACTCCATCCATCAGTTCACCTTCCAGGTAGGATGAAGAGCTTCTGGCTTTTCTGTTGTTAACATATCAACTAAAAGTTTGTTGCTCCTTTGAAGGCAATCTCTTTTTTTCTCTCTGGTTCCTTTGAGGTTTTCTTGTTGTCTTTAATTTTCTTCAGTTTTTAAATAATGGGTCTACATGTGGATTTTTAAATTTATATTTCTCTTGATTCATGGTCTTTTTTTTTTTTTCTTCTTACAAAATTCATCATTCAGTATACCAATGTCACTTCACGCTCTACATTGTTGCCCTACATAATTTCAATAGTAAGGATTGTTCAAAATCTTGATACTTTGATGAATATTTTACTAAGGGGTCCATATAAAGTATTTCATTTTCCATTGTGAATTTTCTGATGTGAAATCAAGCTGCAGATGCTTCTAAGTTGATTTTAGGATTGTTATTTCCTCAGCATAGGAATATTAATGCTAAAAGAATGAGTGATCACTGAAAAATACTTTCATTCATGACATCAGTAAGTTTTATGCAGTGTGAATTTTCATTTGCCCTGCAAGTTTTGCTGTATGCATAAAGGATCTGGTGTGATTTTTCATGAATAACGTCACCATGAATTATCTGACACTTCCACAAGGGGTTTCATTCTCTGGTAAAACCTGTCTCTCTGTCTCTTGGAATGGTGGATGAAGACTCTTCCACTTTCATTAAATGTGTATCATGAATTCTCTCACATTGAATATCATCAGATCTTCTTACTAAAGGCTTTGCTACCAAGTTGACACTGATATTCTCTCCAGTATGAATTGCCTTATATTGATGAAGTAGGACAACTAGAAGCTCTGCCAGATTGATTACATTTGGTGTTTCTTCTGTATGTGAGTTATCTAGTATGTTTTAAAGATAACTTGAGGGCTGAAATCTCTTCTATATTCAAAGCATTTATGGTATATGAGTTCTCTAATGTAATCTAATGTCTGAACATTGACTGAAGCCTTTCACATATATGGCATTCATAGGGTTTCACTGTAGTTTGAGTTCTCTAATATTGTCTAAGTTTACAAAAATAAGGTTTCCCCACATAGATGATATTCTTATGGAATCTCTCCCTGTGAGTTTTCTCATGTTTTGTAAAGCCAGAACACTGGGTGAAGGCTTTCCCACATAGATGACATTCATAAGGTTTCTTTCCATTGTGATCTCTCATGTTGTTTAAGGCTAGAATAATGGGTGAATGCTTTCCAACATAAATGACATTCATAGGATTTCAAAACGTTGTGAACTCTCTCATGTACACTAAGGTTAGAAATTCTGTTTCTCTCCATTGTGAGTCCTCTCATATTTTCTAAGGTTTGAGTAATGGGTGAAGGCCTTCCAACATAGATGACATTGATAAATTTTCTCTCCAATGGTGAGTTCTCTCACGTTGCTTCAGGTGAACACATTGAGTGAAGGCTTTCCCACATAGAAGACATTAATAGGATTTCTCTCCAGAGTGAGTCCTCTCATGTCTTGTAAGGTAAAAATGATGGGTAAAGATTTCCCACATAGGTGACATTGATACGGTTTCTCTCATGTATTCTAAGATAAAAACAAAGAGTGAAAGCTTTCCCGCATGGGTGGCATTTGTAAGGTTTCTCTCCGGTTTGAGTTCTCTCAAGTTGTCTCAGGTGAACACATTGAATGAAGGCTTTCCCACCTGGAAGACATTCATATGGTTTCTCTCCAATGTGAATCCTCTCATGTCTTCTAAAGTAAGAATAATGGTTGAAGAAATTCCTGCATAGCTGACATTGATAAGGTTTCTCTCCAGTGTGAGTTCTCTCATGTTCTTTAAGGGCAGAAAATCAAGTGAAGGCTTTCCCACGTACATGGCATTCATAATGTTTCTTTCCGTTGTGGGTTCTTTCATGTTCTCTGAATACGGAATATTGAGTGAAGGCTTTCACACATAGATGATATTCCTAGGGTTTCTCTCCAATGTGAGTTCCATTGTAATGTGTAAGGCTGGAGCTTTGCATAAAGAGTTTACCAAATAGATGACATTCACATATTTACATCTAGTGTGAAAATGTGTTGGTTGATTAAAAGGTGACTGTTGTGCCGGTTTGAATGTATTATGTCCCCCCAAATGCCATTATCTTTGATGTAATCTTATGTGGGCAGATGTATCAGTTTTGATTAGATTGTGATTCTTTGAGTGTTTCCATGGAGATGCGCCCCACCCAACTGTGGGTGATGACTCTAATTTGATAATTTCCATGGAGATGTTGCCCACCCATTCAGGGTGGGTCTGAATTAAATTACTGGAGCACTATATAAGCTCAGACAGAAGGAGTGAGCTTTGCTACAGCCAAAAGGGACACTTTGAAGAATGCACAGAAGCTGAGAGAGTAGCTGCAGATGAGAGACAGTTTGAAGACTGCTGTTGAAAGCAGACTCTTGCTCTGAAGAAGCTAAGAGAGGACAAACGCCCCAAGAGCAATTGAGAGTGACATTTTTGAGGAACTGCAGCCTAGAGAGGAACGTCCTGGGAGAAAGCCATTTTGAAACCAGAACTTCGGAGTAGATGCCAGCACATACCTTCCCAGCTAACAGAGGTTTTCCGGACACCATTGGCCATCCTCCAGTGAAGGTACCCAATTGTTGATGACTTACCTTGGACACTTTATGGCCTTAAGACTGTAACTGTGTAACCAAATAAACCTTCTTTATAAAAGCCAATCCATTTCTGGTATTTTGCATTCTGGCAGTATTAGCAAACTAGAACAACTGCTCCCTGAGGGCTTTTCCAAATATATTGCTGAAGTAGAGTTTCTTTCCATTGTAAGTTCATATATGTTGAGTCACTCTAGAACTATGAGTAAAATCTTCTGGCAGTTCACCACATACAATGCCATTCTTCTGAGTATGAGAATTCTGCTTCTGGGAAGTAGATGAGAGACAATGACATGGTGGTAGATATGTCTTTCCTGTAGATATGTTGCATGGATAGCATTTCTTGTTTTTTAAGACCACTTTACCTGCTCAGTGACAAGTCTCTTCCTTGTCACGAAGCACAGGTTTCTAGAGCCCATCTGAATTCTGGCTTTGGAAAAATCCAATTCCTTCTTTCCACAGTTCCTCTCCTTGATCCTGAGAAGATGTCCTTGGTCCAGACCTCAGCTTCTTCCATGGCTCTGTCCTTGAAGTGATTTTTTTCCTACAATATGTCCCTTCTTTGCCCTTTTTCATCCAGGATGGCAGTTGTTCTGTTCATATAGATCTTGCAAAAAATTTGTCAGTTGTGCATAGAGTACACCCACTGAAAGCATTTGACTGATATTCTCCAGCATCACATCTCTGAATAGCTTTCTCGGGAATCTGTCCATCAGGGCTCACTTTTCCTGGGTGAAGTCTATAACTACATATTTCAAGTTCACTAACTTGTGGATGGGGCCTAAGTAGTCCCAGACATGTGGACGCCTCCTTCAATGGGTCCCAAAGTCATGGTATTCTTGAATTAATGTTTTTCAGCAGTTCTTGAAACGCCTCTGCCAGTCTCTTCTTCAGATACTGCTTCTGGTTCTTTCACTCTCTCTTCCTGTTGGGACATGTGTTAAATACACATTAGATCACATTAGAACACTGTATCCCCTGTGTTTACTTTTTCTTCTGTATTTTCCACCTTTTGCTTCCTGCTTTTGAAGTTGGGTGAATCTGTATTTCATTATACCAGTATTTATTGAATGCCTACTTAGTGTGAGGTGCTGTGTTTGGTACTGTTCCTATAGTAAGGGACAAAATACAAGTGGTTTTAGCTCTTATATACCTTTCAGTCCAGTGTAGGAAACAGACAAAAACCTATTTTATGTTTTTTTTTTACTTTTTATATTTTCATTTATATATATATGTAGATATATCTAATAATTGTGATGAGTACTGGAGAGGAAAAAATGAAAAAGAAAATAGGTGTTATATTCTGGAAGACAGTCTGGCATTTCCTTAGAAAACTAGACATAGAGTTACCCTTCGATCCAGCAATTGTGCTTCTCGGTGTATACCCGAAAGTTCTGAAAGCAGTGACGCAACCAGGTATCTGCACGCCAGTGTTCATAGCAGCATTATTCACAATTGCCAAGAGATGGAAACAACCCAAATGTCCTTCAACAGATGAGTGGATAAATAAAATGTGGTATATACACACGATGGAATACTATGCAGCAGTAAGAAGGAATGATGTTGTGAAAAATATGACAACTTGGATGAACCTTGAAGAGATAATGCTGAGCGAAATGAGCCAGGCACAAAAAGAGAAATGTTATATGCTGCCACTAATGTGAACATTGCTGGAGGATATTGCAGGGGTGTTGGGCTTCCCCACCTTGATGGTTGCTGATGTGCTCACAATGCGATTGGGAAGGCCATGTGGATCACACTCCCCTTTGTCCAGTGTATGGATGGATGAGTAGAAAAACGGGGGCAAAAAAAAGCACCCAGTGTTCTTTTTTTACTTTAATTGTTCTTTTTCATTTTCATTTTTATTCTTAATACTTTTGTGTGTGTGGTAATGAAAATGTTCAAAAATTAATTTTGGTAATGGATGCACAACTATATGGTGGTACTATGAACAATTGATTGTACTGTTTGTATGACTGCATGGTATGTGAATATATCTCAATAAAATTGAATTATTAAAAAAATAGGTGTTATAATAGAGAATAACCTGGGTGTGGTGTTGGGAGGGAGCATTTTACTTTAGATTGAGAGGTGAAGACTCTCTGAAGAGGTGATATTTAATCAGATTTTCTCAGGGTTAATGGGAATCTGAGGTGAAAAAGAGCTTGGCCTGATTAAGGAGCTAAAAGGAGGCCATTGTGGCTGAAACATAGTGAATGAAGTAGAGAATGTAAGAGATGAAGTGGAAAGGTGGGCAGGGCCAGATTATATGGCCATTATTGCTTATGAATGTTAGTCAGCGAATCACTTCTGGTTGCCAGTGACAGAAATACACTCAAGGTAGATTAAACAAAGGGATATTTAATTAATTTGCTTAACCAAATCATGAAAAGCCAGGACTAGAGCCATCATTTGGATAGCTTAGATCTTAGTGTCAGACTTCCTTCTCATCTTCACTTCTATTGGTTTGTTGGTGTTAGTCTCTTAGTCTCTTCCATGTGGTGGTGGTGGTAGGGGTATTGTCACTGGCAGGTTTGGGCTGTATTCTCAAGTCTTAGTGAGCCAAGGGAGAAGAGGGCTTCTTTCCCACTTTACTTATATAAAATCCTAGGGAAAGTCTCTGGTTAGTTTGGCTTGAGAACATCATCTTCCCTTTTTCTGAGCCAGTCAGCTATGACCAGAGATTGGAAAACTCTGATTGGTCAGGCCTAGATCATATGTCCACCCTTGTGGCAGAGAATGGAAGGGCAGGGTATTGTGATTAGCAGAACCACATGAAGTTGGAGGTAGGGCAGTTTCTCAAAGCTCTTGGAGATTCTGTTCCTAAAATTTTGGTCAGTAAAAATTAATAGAGAGTTAAACCATTTTAAAGAGTTTGGATTTTATTTGAAGGATTTATTTATTTTTAACATAGGAGCGTATCACTATTTGATTTACCTTTTTTCAGAGATTATCTTGGCTGCAGTGTTAAGAATGGTTTTAGAGGGGGTTCGGTGTAGATAGTGGTCGGGATAGGGAACCAGTTAGAAATGATTGCAGTAACCAGATGAATGGTAGTATGGTTTGAACCAGAGTGATTATAATAAAGATGGAGAGAAGTGGGTGAATTTAAGATATACTTTAGAGATATACCTGGAGTTGGCTCACACCAACTTGGGAAAGCCAATTGTGCATATGTCTTCCCAGCTTTGCATTCAGTGACATCATATTAGTAGCTTAAAATCAGCCATTGTGGTATTTATACTATAGAGATAAGCAAACAGTATACAGCAGGGATTTTTTTCCAAGAGAGCTGGTGAAAGTTTTCCCCAGAGAACTAGTAAATTAAACATTTACCTGCACACGTTACTGGATAAAAAGGTGGGGGGTGGAGGTGGAGAGGACAAGAATGACACCTAGATTTCTGGTTTGGGCATCTCTGTGTACTGTTGGCATCCAATACGAACTAATCTTCTATTCTCATAGTTATTTTACATTTGGTAAATTATTTTGTCATTTTTTAACAGTATGAGCTTTTTTAAATTACATAATCTCTAGGTCTCAGATGAATCATCTATAAAGTGGGGTTGTAGTGAGGATTACATGTGAATCCATAAAAAACTAGACAGCAAGCAGTCAGTAAAAGTTAGTTTTCATTATAGATCACTTGTTTCCTAGCATCCTGCGTAAAATGAAATAAGCATGGAGTTACTAACTGAATGTATCATATCCTGAACTTGTGTTTTCACTATTTTATTATATTTTTTCAAAATTCCCTTTAGATTTTGAAACTGTTTTACTTCTGGAACCTGGAAATAAGCAAGCAGTAACTGAACTTTCCAGAATTAAAAAGGTAATGTATTCTTTTCACCAAAATATTATCTTATTTTCTGAAATATAAACACATATATTTGTTACATAATTAACTTGAAATTATTATTTTTTTAAATGCAGTTTTATTGAGATATATTCACACACATACAAACCATCTGAAATATACAGTCACTGGCTCACAGTATCATCACAATTGTACATATATCCCCATGATCAATTTTAGAACATTTTTAGTAACTTGAGATTATTTTGATAGTCATGAATACAAATTTATTTTCAAGGAATTAATTGAGAAAGGATACTGGGATGACGTCTTTCTTGATTCTACACAAAGGCAAAATGTGGTAAAACCTATTGATAAACCACCTCATCTTGGATCTGCTGTAAGTATAGCACTATTCTTTCCTTTTTTCTTCTATTTAAATATCAGTGTTGTATTAATCAGATATAGGAACAAACTGTTGAATTAATAAACTTTTTTTTTGTATTTTTTATTTTTTTATTTATTTGAGATTGTTCAGATACCATACAACTATCCAAAGTTCCAAAGTGTATAATCACTTGCCCATGGCACCACCATACAGCTGTGCATCCATCAATACAGTTATTTTTTTTTCAATTTTTAGAACATTTTCACTACTCCAGAAAAGAAACAAAGACCAAAAAAAAAGGAAACTCACATCCTCTCATACCCCTAACCACACCCCCCCTCCATTATTGATTCATAGTTTTGGTATAGTACATTTGTTACTGTTGATGAAAGAATGTTAAAATACTACTAACTGTAGTATATAGTTTGCAATAGGTATATATTTTTTCCCTATATGCCTCTCTATTATTAACCTCTAGTTATAGTGACATACATTTGTTCTAGTTCGTGAGAGAGATTTCTAATATTTGTATAGTTAATCATGGCCATTGTCCACCACAAGATTCACTGTTTTATATGTTCCCATCTTTTAACCTCCAACTTTCCTTCTGGTGACATGCGTGACTCTGAGCTTACCCTTTCCACCACCTTCACACACCTTTTAGCACTGTTAGTTATTCTTATTACATGCTACCATCACCCCTGTCCATTTCCAAATATTTAAGTTCATCCTAGTTGAACATTCTGCTCATAATAAGCAACCGCTCCCCATTCTTTAGCCTCATTTTATATCCTGGTAACTTATATTTCCGGTCTGTGAGTTTACATATTATAATTAGTTCATATCAGTGAGACCCTGCAATATTTGCCTTTATGTGTCCGTCTTATTTCACTCAATATGGGGCCCTCAGGTTTTCTTCATCAACCCATTTCTTTTAAGATGGTTTTGTTCAAACACTATACATTCCGTCCTAAGTAAACAATCGTTGGTTCCCCATATAGTCACATATTGATGTATTGAGCACCATTGCCACTCTCTATTTAAGGACATTTCTTCCACAAAGATGGAAGAAGAGTC
This sequence comes from Choloepus didactylus, assembly GCF_015220235.1. Lineage (NCBI taxonomy): Eukaryota > Metazoa > Chordata > Mammalia > Pilosa > Megalonychidae > Choloepus > Choloepus didactylus. Next base: position 89,093,461 of record NC_051314.1, read on the forward strand.
AAAGAAGACAGAGAGGCAAAAGAAAAAGGCAAGAGAAAGAGAGAAAAACAAACTTGATAGCTAGAAGGTGACAAAAGACAGCATTAACCTCAAGTAGAATGAAGAGTCAGACATCACCAATGCCTGGAGTCCCATACCCTTCCCCTATTCCCCACCCCCCATATGCATTTAGCTTTGATATATTACTTTTGTTACATTAAAGGAAGCATAATACAATGTTTCTGTTAATTCTAGCCTCTAGTTTGCATTGATTGTATTTCCCCCCCCAATTCCACCCTATTTTTAACACCTTGCAGTGTTGACATTCATCTATTCTACCTCATGTAAAAACATATTTGTACCTTTTGTTACAATCGTTGAGCATCCTAGGTTTCCCTGAGTTACGCAGTCCCAGTCTTTATCACTCGTCTTTTGTTCTGGTGTCCACATGATCCCAGCCTTCCTCTTTCAACCATATTCACAGTCATCTTTGTTCAGTGTACTTACATTGCTGTGCTACTATCTCCCAAAATTGTTTTCCAAACCTCTCACTCCTGTCTTTTCCTTTCGGTCTGCAGTGTTTCCTGTAGAGCAGGTTTCTTTTTCACACACATGGTCATTGTCTGTTTGTCGGAGAATATTTTAAGCTTTCCCTCATATCTGAAGGATAGTTTTGCCGGATATAGGATTCTTGGTTGGTGGTTTTTCTCTTTCAGTATCTTAAATATATTACCCCACTTCCTTCTTACCTCCATGGTTTCTATCGAGAAATCCACACATACTCTTATCAAGCTTCCTTTGTATGTGATAGATCATTTCTCTCTTGCTGCTTTCAGGATTCTCTCTTTATCTTTGATGTTTGATAATCTGATTATTAAGTGTCTTGGCGTAGGCCTATTCAGATCTGTTCTGTTTGGGGTACGCTGCGCTTCTTGGATCCGTAATTTTATGTCTTTCATAAGGGATGGGAAATTTTCATTTATTATTTCCTCTCTTATTACTTCTGCCCCTTTCCCCTTCTCTTCTCCTTCTGGGACACCAACGACACATTAACTCTTGCTTTTCGTTTTGTCTTTAAGTTCCCGGAGACATTGCTTGTATTTTTCCATTCTTTTCTCTATCTGTTCTTTTGTGTGTAGGCTTTCAGGTGCCTTGTTCTCCAGTTCCTGAGTGTTTTCTTCTGCCTCTTGAGATCTGCTGTTGTATGTTTCCAGTGTTTTTTTCATCTCTTGTGTTGTGCCTTTCATTTCCATAGATTCTGCCAGTTGGTTTTTTGCACTTTCAATTTCTACCTTATGTACGTCCTGTGTTTTCATTATACGGTTCATCTCTTTTGCCGTATCTTCCCTAAACTTTTTGAATTCACTTATTATTAGTTGTTTCAATTCCTGCATCACAGTTGAAGTGCAAGTTTGTTCCCCTGACCAGGCCATAACCTCATTTTTCTTGGTGTAGGTTGTAGTTTTCTGTTGTCTAGGCATGGTTTCCTTGGTTACCCCAATCAGGCCTCCCCAGACCAGAATGGGCTAAGGTCCCAGAAGGAAGAAATATTCAGTATCCGGTTTCCCTGAGGGTGTCTTAGAAAATTGGTGCACCCTGTGATGCCTCTGGTCACTGTGCTTTTCTGCCCAGCAGGTGGTGCCTGTTAGCCTATAATTCTTGACTGGTGTAAGTTCTGAATGAAAGGCAGGTAGTAGAGCTGGGTCCCACCCCTTTCCTCTTAGAGAAGATAGACCCCTAGGGGGAGGTCATTAGCATTTCAGTGGTCTCTCTCTGCCTGTGCTATACCCTTGTCTGGGTCACAGAACTGGGAACTGAAAATGGCTGAGGATTTCTCCACTGAGTCAAAAAAGGAACAGAGCTAGTCCGAGGTGACCCTCTGGCTCTCCAAGGTCAGTCGTCACCCAAAGCCTCTGCCTACTTGGGTTGGGGATTCGTACCTTGTAGTGAGCAGTTCACACTCGCTGATTAAAACCCCAGTTGGTGCTCAGCTGAGCTATATTCGCTTGCTGGGAGAAAGCTTCTCTCTGGTACCACCAGGCTTTGTAGCTCGGGCTGTGGGGGAGGGGTCTCCCAATTTGGATCCGCAGTTTTTACTTACAGATTTTATGCTGTGATCTCAGACATTCCTCACAATTCAGGTTGGTGTATGATGAGTGGACGGTCACGTTTGTCCCCCTGCAGTTATTCTGGATGATTTACTAGTTGTTTCTGGTTTTTTTCAGTTGTTCCATGGGGACTACTTAGCTTCCACTCCTCTCTATGCCGCCGTCTTAGATCCTCTCTCGAATTAATAAACTTTTAAAAGAGAAGTTGAACCTCTTCCTAGGGCCATTTTTAGAATCTTTAAAAGTATTTCCACAATTATTGAAATAATAACATAGGGAAAAATTCAGCCATTTTTAAGAGTTCTGGGATAACATTTTAAAGGAGTGTTTTAGTTTAACGGTATAAATTTAAATATTTCTACATTTTCTCTGATATTAAAGAAATTTGAAGCATTTTTGCATTTTGTAATAATCAGATATTTAAATTTTTATTACCATTCTTTTCTGAGGTTGGGTTTTTATTATAATAACCTTGCATCTTTTGAGGAGTTAGATTTAAAATAAGCACTTAGGCAAAAATCTAGTATAGGCAAAATTATCCTTAAAAATATGCTGTGCACATTGTTTTGGGTATTCTGTACTGTTTCTTATTAAGCCCAGCAAAGCCAGTTTTTTCCCTGCAAAATTGGAGAAGAAAGCATAACTGGCATGATTTGAACGCTTTTTCTTTTGCTGAACCTTTACATTTGAATTCATGTAAGGCATATAAATGAATGCATATATATGAATGCCTTAAATATGCATACTAATAGTTATAATTGTAGTTTCTAATATTTACATAGTTTTGTGTGTGTGTGTGTGTATATGTGCGTGTGTGTGTATAAAGGTAGGTATAAAGAAATGTTACAAAGTAAACATCTCTGAAACCACCAACCAGTTCAGAAAATTGAGTATCAGCTCTCCAAAATCTCCCTGTGTGCCTCTCATTGATTATGATCCTCTCCTTGCCACCTTGAGGTTACTGTTATACATGTATAATACTTTGATAGAAATAACAATTTTACAAGGAATTCAGAACAGGTATTTTTATCCTTTTACAAAGGGAGAAAGGGAGGCAAATAAGGTTTGTGTTTTGCCAAGTTCATGTTGGCAGTTAGTAGCAGATAGGATTTTGTTTTCTTGTCTGGTTAAATAATTGACAAGTGTTCTCATTGTGACATTTATTCTTGGATTTTCTGGAACAGTATTGGTTTTATGTGCCAGGCATAATTCTAGTTGCTTTCCATACATTCTATTCATTTTCATACATTGCATTCACTTGCTGTTATTCTGTTATTTTCAATAAAGGTAATTTAGTTAAATGTGATTTAAACTTTTACATCTTTATAAAACTTTTTCACAAAAATTAATTCACAAGTTTAAAAAAAGCCTTTGTTAGGTTCTGCTTTCTATAATAATAAAGACATTGCCATATCATAAATCAAATATCTGTATATGTACTATCCCACAGTCAATATACCATAAACAACTTTTATAAGTTTGTTGGGTTTTCTTTTCCTTCACTTTAAAAAAGCAATTTAAATTAATAATTGTGAAAATGTGGTATGAATTTTGATCTTGTTTGGCACTATCTCAAAACAAAACGTAACTCTTCTATGAAATGAGAGCACTTCTCTGGAAGTAACCATTCTGTAATATGATCCAACACAAATAAAATCAGAATCCTAGTATGAAGGAGAACAATAAAAATTGCATTTTCATGAAAACCTGTGGACATTATTTTAAAAATAGAAGGTAGGCAGTTGGTATAATGTCTTGATTTGAGCCCCATCTGTGTTACCTTATGAGCTTTAAAATCTTTAGCAAGTTACCTAACTCCTGTGTGATTGTCACCTTTTCTCTTTAAGTGGAGAATAACTCACAGATTAGTTTGGATCAAAGAAAATAATGTCCGTAAGTGCTAAGGCAGTTTCAGGTGGAACAAATGTTAGTCCTGTTCAGTTACATTTTTTGAGACCACCTGTTGACTGGTGAAAGTGTTTGGCCAGGAAAGAAAGAAAGCCCACAGAAAGTGGGAAGAGAAGTCTAGGGTTACTTTATTCAAATGAGAGGCTAGACTGTAGTTTGTTCTTCAGGGGATGGCATCCTGGGGGTACTTTTCACAAACCTCTATACAGAGTTATTGGGTGGAGATGTGGGAATAGAGATACAGGTCAGTTGGTGTCTCGGATTCTTGGATTGGATGATAGTAAATGAAAGTTTTTCCTGATCCCTTATTTCTCATTTCATTTTGTTTTGTTTTAATTTTAATTTAATTTAATTTAATTTTTATTTTTTTGTCTCACCATGTCAAAACTTTACCTTTCTTCTTGGTCCTTCTCCTTCTCTCTCTTCCTTTCTGCTCATTATAATTTTTCTCTTCTTTCTCTTGAAATAGCTATAATGTAAAACAAAATAAAATTCTATGTGTCTGAGTCTTACTTTTTAAAAGGTAAATTGAACCTTTTCTATTTTCTTTAATCATTTCTTTCTATGGTGGTATCTTTTGTGTTTTACTTTGGCATCCTCCCACCATCCTCCTATTTCTGAGCATCATGGCAGAAAACAGCAAATATACTCCCTCTGTATATTTCTTTTTGAGTGGTATAATGATAGAGTGAAAAATTACATTTTTTTAAAAGAGTACTGTATGTAAATTTAATGATGTAACTGAAAATGTTTGATACTTGTAATGATTGAAATAAACAGTGTTTTAGTTTCTGGACTGCTAAAACAAATATCATGCAATGGGTTGGCTTAAACAATGGGGATTTATTGGCTCACTGTTTTGAAGCTAGGAGAAGCCCAAAATCAAGGCGTCATCAAAGTGATGCTTTCTCCCAGAAGACTTTGGTATTCTGGGGCTGAATGTTGACGATCCTGGCTCTTTAGCTTTTCCGTGACATGGCAACAATGCACATGGCGGCTTCTCCTGGCTTCTCTTGCTTCCACTTGACTTCCAGCTTCTGGCTAGTCACTGTGGCTTTCTCTCTATCTGTGCCCTTCCCTATAAGGCTTTTAGTAATAGGATTAAGACCCAAGCTGATTCAGTTGGGCCACACCTTAACTGAAATAACCTCGTCAAAAGGTCTTGTCAAGGGTTCATACCCACAGAAATGGAAGATTAAGAGGATGTTTTCTGGAGTACATAGTTCCAAACCATCACCACGTGAATGCTGTTTATTTTATTAAGTTGAAAAACAGTATTGTTAATTCTTACCAACCTTGTGAGTGTTATTTGACAAATCTTTAATCCTGGGCTGGCTTTGTCTATCTGCTACATATTTTGAGAATGTATTTAGGTAGTCTATGTCGTAACAGTGCAGGTTATTACCTGGGCTTGTTCTGCTTGCCTCCAGTTGGCCCACCATACTACTGTTTGGATATATTTTTTCTCTACTTTATTGCCTCTAGGATAAAATCCAAACTCCTTGACATGGCACACAAATCCCTTTGTAAGCTATCTTTAAGCAGTCTCTCAGGCTTTGTCTGCTACCACTCCTCCCCTAACACCAGCCCCATTGGACTTCTCGCCTATCCACTGGCCATGCTGTACCTTTCCATGTTGTCATTCCTTTGTACTTTTTCTCTGAAGGCACCCCTGATACCAGTGTTTATCTTTCTTACTCTGTGCTCTCATAGCATTTTGTGCTTTTACCTTGTACAGTATATATCCCATTGCCTTATAATTATTTATATATACATGCCTTTCCCCCATCTAGACTCTTGAGTGCCTTTTTATTCTTTGTATTCTCAGACAGAGGATGACACCTAAGTCTGTTTAGCCACCAAATAGAATTTACTTATCACTGTGATATTGGTATAAAAACACTACAGCCTTTCATTTCAACTTGTGACACCGAAACAGGAAACCTTTAATATATGGATTTAAAGAATTGACTTTACTTGTTTTAGAAACCACTGAAGAAGATTATTATTGAAGAAACTGGTAACTTGATACAGACTATTGATGAGCCAGATGTCTCTATTGCTGCTGTTCCAGAGAGTAATCCTATTAATCTAGCAAATGTAATAGCAACCACAGGCATTACAAGTAAGAAGAATTCAAGCCAAGGTGATTTTTTGCCCACAAGTGATATTCCAAAAGCAAAAGTATTGAAAATAGAAGAAATCACTAATATCTCAGCTCTGCCGTGAGTAGAAATACTTCTATTATTTGAAAATTATCTAGAATGGTGATAATTCCACTAAAAAATTGATATTACTAATAATTGTTTTGATTTGCACACATCACCATCATTTTTTGAACTGGTCAATTTCAGCTTTTAGATTTTCTTTTTTCTTTTTAGTATTGTAACAGATTTTGCTTAAGGAATGGTTAGACCTATCTAACTATTCCTGTACCATAGTAGGGTATTTAGAAGTAACTGATAAGAATGAATTTTGAACAAATTGTTTGTTCCTTTTCTTTTCTAAATTCTGTAATACATGTTTCACTTTTTAATTTAGCAATTTTATTTTTTTAATTTTTAAAAGGAAACTTCATCAAAATGTAGAATTTAGGCATTTTCATTTTTCTAGCCATTTGTTTTTTTTTTTTTTTTTTTTGATTTTTTTTTTTTTTGAAATAAATTCAAAGTTACATGAATAGTTGCAAAAACAATAGTAGCCCCATACACAGAATTTCATCATACCCTGACCCCCCCCGATATCTCAATCCACCAACTTTAACATGCTGTCACATCACTATTTCTTTCCCTCCCTCCCTATCATCCATCCTATATTTCTGTCTTCTGAACATATGAGAGTTAGCTGCACACATCCTTGAACATACACTATAATTCACGTATGTACTTCCTATGAACAAGAACATTGTTATATGTAATTCCATTAAGCACAGCTAAGAAGTATAAGAGATTCAACAATGATACAATGCTTACATTCTATAGTTCCTTTTCCTTATGTCTCAACTGTGTCCCTTCGAGCCACCTGTCCTCCACCCTCCAATCCCATCCAAGTTCATCCTTAGCATTCAATTGTCGTCTACTTAGACTGTCTTTTTTTTTTTTTTTTTTTTTTTCCTTTTTTCAATTGTGGAAACATATATACAGCCTAAATCTTCCCATTCTACCCCCTCCCTAGCCTTCCATTAGTGGGATTAATCACATTTAGAATGATGTTATGCTCTTTCCCACCATCCATTGCTAGAAATTACCCTTCACCTCAAACAGCAACCCTATACTCCTTTCTTAACTTCCCATTGCCCCTTCCCCCATTTCTCTTAACCCAAACTCTAATTTCATCTCTATGGTTATATTCTCTGATAATATCTTTGTGTTTACTGTGGGGCTTAAAATTAACCTCTTAAATCCCTATCAATCTTGTTTTTCTTTGATACCTCCTTCACTTCAATAGGTCACATAAACTATGTTCCTATACTCCTTCATTCCCCCACCTTTATATAGTTGTCTAAAATTACATATTTTACATTGAGTTCAAAACCAGTGATTTGTCCTTAGAGTTTGTGTATTTTTTATCATGTAGGAAGTAAATAGTGGAGTTATAGTTGAGAAATTATTGACTTCTATTTGTATTCCATTGTGCTTGGAGAATGTTCTTTGAGTATATTCAATTTTTTTTTTTTTTTTTTTAAATTTCTTGAGGCTTGTTTTATGTCCCAGCTTATGGTCCCTTCTGGAGAAAGATCTGTAATCACTAGAGAAAAATGAGTGTCCTGGTGATTTGGGATGTAAGGTACTATATATGTCTGTTAAAATTCTCTATATCTCTTTCTCCTTTCTTTGTCTCTGTTGGTAGGGCTTCCTTTAGAATCTGAAGTAGGGCAGGTCTTTTATTAGAAAAGTCTCAGCATTTGTCTGTCTGTGAAAAATTTAAGCTCTCCCTCAAATTTGAAGGAGAGTTTTGCTGGATAAAGTATTCTTGGCTGGAAATTTTTCTCTCTCAGAATTTTAAATATGTCATGCCACTGCCTTCTCGCCTCCATGGTGGCCACTGGGTAGTCACTACTTAGTGTTATATTGTTTCCTGTGTATGTGGTGAATTGCTTTTCTCTTGCTGCTTTCAGAACTTGCTCCTTCTCTTCAGTATTTGACAGTCTGATCAGAATATGTTTTGGGGTGGGTTTATTTGGATTTATTCTATTTGGAGTTCGCTGGGCATTTATGCTTTGTGTGTTTATATTGTGTAGAAGGTTGGGGAAGTTTTCCCCAACAATTTCTTTGAATACTCTTTCTAGACCTTTACCCTTCTCTTCCCCTTCTGGGACACCAATGAGTCTTAAGTTTGGACATTTTATTTTATCTATCTTATCCCTGAGATCCATTTCGATTTTTTCAATTTTTGTCTCCATTCTTTCTTTTGTTCTTTCATTTTCTGTTCTTTGGATTTCTAGGACACTGAGATGTTGTTGTTCAGCTTCCTCTAGTCTTGTATTGTGAATATCCAGAGTCTTTTTAATTTGGCCAACAGTTTCTTTTATTTCCATAAGATCTTCTATTTTTTTATTTACTCTTGCAATGTCTTCTTTATGCTCTTCTAGTGTCTTTTTTATGGCGCTTATATCCTGGGCCATGGTCCTCTTGATGTCCTTTAAATCCTTTGCCATGTTTTCGTTCTTTGATTGTAGTTCTTTAATTAAATTTGCAAGGAGTAACGTTTCTTCCAAAATCTTGATTTGTGTGTTTGGAGCTGGATTCTCCATATCATCTGGTTTTATCATATGCATTAAGATTTTCTGTTGTTTTTGGCCTCTTGGCACTGGTTTTGCTTGACAGGGTTCTTTCAAGTTGTATCAAAAAAAAAGCGATATCGATCTAATTTTTCAGAGATACAGTTTGGTGACGTACACTTTCTCTAAGTAACCAGCAGATGGCGTCTGTGAGCCACCTATATCCCTCCAGTCAGTTCTCGCGTAGTGAGGGGAAATGATTCTTGTGTGTTCAGTTGGAGACCTCAGCCTGGGCGCGCCGCTGGAGTCGCCCGCCCTGAATATGGGGCGCGCGCACGGGTGGCCAGGGAGGAAGGGCGGCTCTCTCTCCATGTCCCCTAAACCACTGGACTTGGCGTAGCGCCCCTGGGTTCTCCGAGCAGATCCCCCCTCCCAGCCGCGATCTTCCCTCAGCCGAGGGGGATGCCATGCTACGTCATCAGTGTGCGCTGTCCCTCTAGGGAAGCCCTGGACCGCTTGGCTGTGCCGTGGAGCTCTCAGCTCGTTTCAGAATGCAGAATGTGTGAGGCTGTCTTTACTGCAATGCCTTGTGGGCTCAAAACAGCTGAGGTTTTCTCCACAGAGAGAGAGCGAGAGACAGAATATTTCCCCCGATTCTCCCAAGGTCAGTTGTCACCAAAGGCGTCTGTCTGCTTGTTGAGGATTTACTGTCTGTATTGAGCAGTTATTATTAAAACCTCACTTGGAGCTGGGCTGAGAGAGTGCACGGCGCGGCTTCTGTGAGGGAGGGGCTCCCAGCTCTAGGTTCTCGGCTCTCAGCGTGGGTCCGCAATTTTACTTACAGATTTTATGCTGTGATCTCGGGCATTCTTCCCAATTCATGTCGGTGGAAGTTGAGTGTACTGTCACGTTTGTTTCCCCGCTACCATTCCAGGTTATTTACTGGTTTTTTGTTCATTTATGAATTGTTCTGGGGGAGACTAAGTCTTCCACTTCTTTCTATGCCGTCATCTTCCCAGAATCCTAGCCATTGGTATTTAAGATTATTTATGGGCTTCTGCTTTTTGTTTGAAATTTTTTTAAGTAGTTACACATATTTCTTTAATGATGAGAATATAGAAGATATAGACTAATTAGGTTTAGTTTGGGGTGCTGAAACTTTTTATATTCTTGCATTGCTACTCAACAAACCTATTAATTGTACCTAATAATTAAGTAAAATCCACTAAAAGTTTTTTTTCTTTTAAACTTTGAACTTTAGTAGTAGTTCTAATTAAAGTGATAGTATAGATTTGGGAAACACTAAACAGGCAACTGTTTTAAGAGAAACATTTCTTTTTTCTTGGAATATCTTTCTTGAAACAGATTATTCAGATTCTGAAAGGCTGAGTTGTGAGTGTATATGTTGTAGTATTGGAGCTTATAGAAATGATGTGCGCAAAAGTTGGCCAAGGAGCCTAGGAGATGAAATAGTCATTTCATAGCCAGCATGTGAAAATTTACAAGTGCACAACCTGTTTTGCCAAAAATATACATGTATTATTAGCTGAAAGAATTTACTACTTGTAGAATATAAATAGATGGTACAATATTAATAAAGTCAGAAGTTTTTAAATCTCTACTGATGTTTCCTTGTATGAGTTTTGACTATTTGTGGTTATTTTCCAATTGTTTGACTAGTGTCTCTGAAATATTTTCAGACCTCAAGGCAATTTGAAACAGGATGTTTGTCAGTCTTTCAGTGAGAAGATTTCCATAGAAGTAGAAAAAACACCTCAATTTATCACAACTGCTCTTCCTCCAGTTCCTACAAACTCATTTCAGCTTGAATCTGATTTCAGACAACTGAAAAGTTCTCCAGACATGTTGTATCAGTATTTAAAGGTAATAGAGTGGAAGCTAGTAGGTCTATTGTAAATAAAAGGTCAAAGAACTTCTTTTGTCACTATTAAATAATGGTGCTATGTTTGCTTTTGTATAATATGCTTGTAGAAAGTGTTTTTATCCCTTGTCTGATACATACTTCACCCTAGCTAGACCATTTTTAAATATCTGTAACCAAGGAAACTCAATAATCTCCTTTGGAAATATGTTCTGTGTTAAATCTGTTGTCTAAAATAACCTAATTTCATATATCATAATTTAAGTTTAATCCTTCATCTCTCAAGATGGAGTGCTTTCTGTGTACCAGCCAATACTCAAAATATTTAGGCAGTCATTCTCTTGAAAATATTTTATTTGCTCTAAGAAAAAAATCAAATCCTATGAAATTCAGCAAATAATAGATTAGCAGTGCTGTTCCTTTAAAATATAACAATAGTAACATTCTCTTATACAGTATACTGTTACTTCCAAATACATTACCTCATGTAATTCTATTTTTTAATTCTTCAGTTACTTTTTTTTTGCTGTCTGGTGCTCTCTCAAGTCTCCTGTTTCTTAGGGTAGTGTATGTACATCTCCTGTTCATAAAATTTTGTCTGACTTGACAATTTTTCATTTTTCCATCATGCTTGCATCTTACTGTGACTGCATAATTACTCATAACTAGTAATGCATAGTATTCTTTACATTTTTATCTAAGCAATTGCTATATTATGTAATTAGTTACCTATGAATGTTGCCATAATTTAATTTCCTAACTCTCTATATATTTTTTCAAGCAAATTGAACCATCCTTATACCCTAAGTTGTTTCAGAAAAATCTAGATCCAGATGTATTCAACCAAATTATTAAAATTCTACATGACTTTTACATTGAGTAAGTTGAATATTAAAAATTATATACCGTGCACTTATATTGTAATACTATGCTATTTCCAATGACTTGGGAAATTCATTCCCTTTGATATCATATTAATTATCTTGTATGTAACAAAATTAGCTTTCTAGTCAATTTGTTTTTAGAAGTTGCAAAGAGATAAGTGCAAATAATAAAAAGGGAAGTGGTTAAGTGGGAGGGAAAAGGACTGTTAATTTTTTTGTAGAAAAAGGTGGGGTGTGGAAATGACAAGTGTTATAACAGATTAATAAGCCTCTTTGCTAAGTTCTCATTTAAAAATATTGTAATTTCTTTAGTTAACTTATTTGATGGGTCTTTTCATTTGGACACTTAAAATATAGACATTGTAAGGGAAAAAAGATAATAAATGAAGACTTTATTTATGCATACTTAGAAATATTATGTTGGTAAAAAGAATTCAGTGAGCTAATTTTAGTTGATTATTTGTTTTTATATTTGGATTATTTCAGGAAAGAGAAACCGTCACTCATTTTTGAAATCTTACAAAGACTTTCTGAACTGAAAAGGTTCGATATGGCAGTGATGTTTATGTCAGAACCTGAAAAAAAGAGTAAGTTCTGAGAAAGAAATGCTTTCCATATCTCTTTATTCTTGCATATTCCATTATTCGTTCAATGAATGATAGCAAAAATTTATTGAATGTTTACTATGTACAAGCTGTTCTAATTAAAATTATTTTTTTTTAACCCTGACAACAACATTATGAGGTGTGGGTACTATTATCATCATTCCAGTTTTACGTATGAGGACACTGAGGCACAGAAAAGTTAAAGAACTTGCCCAAGATCACATAGCTAGTAAGTCCGACCTAGGACTTGAGCCCAGGCAGTCTGGCTCCAGAGCCTGGGATCTTCTAATTGAAAATGCAGTAATAGCATAACGGTTGAGTCGGAACACATAGTGAAACATATAATAGGTTCCTGCCATAGGCACGTATAACAGAGTGGGTTTATGGGGGAGGTCTAACCCATTCTGAGAGATGAAAGTTAATTTCCTCGAGTTAATTTAAGTTGAAACTTCAAAGAAGAGCAGGAATTACTTAGATGATGGGGTGGGGAAGAGTGTTTTAGATTGAGGGTGTGATTTGTGCAACAGTTGTGAGCAAATGGAGTTCATAGAATTAAAAGAAGTGCATTGTGGCTGGATTGTGTAGTTAGGGAAGAAAGAGTGACTGCTGGTGAACTTGAAGAATTATGTTCTTTGTTTATTTCCACATTTCAGTATTTGGAATAAAGAGTCAGTTTGGAAAACCGTAATTTAAGCAAAACCAAACTATGCAGAAACTTCAAGTAGAGTCTTGGACTATGTACTGTGGTTAGAAAAATCATTTAAAAAAAATCAATTAAATATGAGAGAACCAGTTTTTAGTTTTAAAAACAGCAAATCTCAGTGTACCATTTTCATATACCTGCTGGGATAAACATACTTTGGGCTCCTTTTCTTGTTTCTTCTCTATCTAGGTTTTAAGCAATGACACTGATGACTCTGAGTCATTAAGACTAATTCTCTTTGCATTGTACTTAGGAAAGTGGACATGTAATTTAGAGAGCTTTTAATAGTGAATGTTTAAACCTAAACAAGTTCCTGCTTTATCTTTAGTTAACCAAAAACATTCCTTGAAATTCCCTAAAAAAATTACTATTTTTTTATTACTTTTCCAGCCTCAACTTTTACCACTTTTTTTGGTCACTGCCCCACCACATTGGTCTAAATGTTTTTTTTTTTTTTTTTTTAATATGCCAAACTGCCAAACTTACTTTGGCTTCAGGGGCTTTGCATTTGACTGTTTCCTCAATCTACAGTATCTTTCCTCATACCTTCACTTTGGTTTGCTGCCTGACTTCGTTCTGTTTCCCCCTAACGGTCACCACCTCAGAGACCTTTCCTTACCATCCCTTGTTAAAATAACTGCCCCCTTGCCCCCATCACCCTCTCTTTTCTTACCCTGCTTTAGTTTTCTTCATAGCACTTAACTAGCTGACAATGTTTCATGCATTTATGTGTTTGTTATTTCTCTCTCCCTAATGGAATGCCAGCTCCAGAAGAGCAAGAACTTTGTCCATCTTGTTCACTAGTGAATCCTCCGGCCTAGAACAGTGCTTAGTACATAATAACCTCTCAGTATAAATGTGTTGAATGAAGAAATTTCTTGCCACTATATTGTAATAAGTTTAAGGTATACTCAAGAATGTGAGTTAGCTTTTCAGACTGGCCTAACCAGTAGTACTTTCTTGGCTGGGTCACCACTGTCCAATAAGGCAAACATGGAAAGCACTTTGAATGGCTTCCTGGCATGTAACTAAGCATTCAGTAAATATTAGCTATTGTTATCTTTTGTTATTTCCATTATTATAAAAATTCTTAGCTAGTTTTAACATTGAGAAACCTATGAACTATAACTTTTCCAAAGTGAATGTGGACCACTAGGTGGTATGAAAGATAATTTTATATGATTCATAGACATATCTTTTTTTTAACTTTTAATAGTTTTTTTATTTTACTGCATATTATAAAAATACATAACTAGCCCATCGAAAATGTGACTTCAAAGATGGTATTAATCTGCAGTTATAGTAATGATATAAACTTTGGTTCCAAAAAGTGATTTAAGTTTAAAAAACAGTGAATTGAAATAAGTAAACAAAAAGGTTGCATAAATAAAAGTATACTTGTTACACAGATAGGGCAAAAAAAATTGAAGGTAGTACAGAATGAGTTAAATTTAGTCTCCAAGATTAATGTTATTGAGGATGTAGGGGAAATTTTATGCTGCTAAAGCAAAATATTCTGGGAAGAAATATTGGATTGCTCTGTAATTTTCCATTCTACTGTTGCTTTATAAATATCTGAAGAGAATTTTAAATACCTCTAATGATTATTGCTTTAAAATGTAAGACGTTTTTATTTGGCAGATCAGATTACTCCCTTTAATTTACCTGTTTCGTTTAAGTTTAAAAAATGGAGATTAAAATGAAGAATTGTTTTTTTTTTTTCATTTCAGTTGCACATGTATTATTCAATCACATAGACAAATCAGGATGGAAGGATAATTCTCTTGAAGAGCTCAAGAAAAGATACGGTGGTTGATTGCCATTTTTACTGAAATTATTGTCTTTGACTTTCATATGTAAATTTTTCTACTGGAAATAAAATGTTTTGTTTTGCTTTAAAAAAATAAAATCATACAGGAAAAGACTGTCTTTGTATCTCAGTTAACTATAAGATGAATTATTAATGAGAGAAATGTATTCAGGTGAACTATTTATAAATCTTTTTGTGAAAATAAAAATAGGTTTATTTGTAAGGATCAACATTTTATTTTATAAGTAATTCTAAATGTTAAAATTTAGATACTTTACCATGTATGTAATATTATTTTTATATTTCTGTGAGTTTTTGTAATCATGAGAAAGCTACTTCATTAACATATGAAAAAGTTATTTTTATGGAGGGAGGTTGAGAACATAATCAGATTATTTCTTTATAACATTTTAAAATATCGTTTTACTAGACCACCAGCATAAAATTATTTAGTTGCAGGATAGGTATGTTCAGTATTTGTGTTGAAAAGAGATCTTTAACTAAACTCTTTAAATAGATCAACTGAAGAGGGATAGTTTTCTTAAATTTTAATGCTGCAGGTTTTTTCCCTTATGTTATCCACATTATATGCCAACTAAAGGCAGATAACCTAAAACAAAGTGTAAAAATAAAGTATTAGAAATGTTTATAAGTAGTAATTAGCATATAGCTTGTATGTATATATTGCATGTGAGTGTGGTACCTCTAGCTTCTTGTAAACAGAAATAGAATCCTACTCATCTTTGTATTCTACATAGTACATTGTATAGTCCTTTGCACATAGGTGATTAATTGATATTTATAAAATTTAATTGAATTTGACAGCAGGACTCACTGAGTAAATGTTCAAAGTAGCAACCTAGCAAATTGTGGCCCTCCTGTAAGTGTTGGTAAAAGCACTTAAAATTTGTTAATAACTTGATAGTTTCTAAAATTAAGGTCACATAATTGTTATCAGCATTATTAAGATAGTCAAATGTAAGACCTTATTTATATGTTGTTAATTTTTATTGACATCACACGTTACTGTGCTTATAAATTGCTTGAGGAATATCATAATCTGCTTACACAGATAATTTCCCCAGTTCATAATGTGCATCTTTTAGATAAGATTATTATTGAGATGATCATAATTTGTGTGACTGTCAGTCTTTTACAGTACACTTAGGATAGAGTTTGTCATTCCTTTGGCAATACAATTCTCAATTTGTACAACTTGGACAGCTACTGTAAAGGGGGTCTCTCACCACACCCAAAGGGGTTTGTACACAGCAAGGGAGAGTGGGGGGATTACTTTTGTCTTTAGTATCTGTTGAGAAAGGTGTGTGATTTATAGTCTTCCAGGGCTGCTAATGATAAATACCACACAATGAGTTGGCTTAAACAACAAGAATTTCTTGTCTTACAGTTTGGAGGCTAGAGGTCCAAAATTAAGATGTTGACAAGGCCATTCTTTCTCCCAGAGTAGGTAGCATTCTGATGATGGCAGCCCTCCATCGCATGGTGATCTCCCTCTTCTCTCTGGCTTCTTTTGACTTCTGGCTTCTGATTGTGTCTGAATTTCCTTTCTTTGTAAGGCCTCCCAGTTATGTGGTTTAAGGCCCACCCTGGTTCAATTTGGCCACAGCTAAACTAGTAGTAACATTAGTCCTAATTCCAATTGGGTTCATCCCTATAGGAATGCAGATTAAGACTTGAATATATCTTTTGTGGGGGACATGATTCAGTCCCCAACTGTGTTTCGGGAGTGTTTCTAAAAATGAAAAAACCCTCAAGTCTACCCTCTTCTTGCACCCAACTCCTCCGCCTCTTCATTTCCAGGTGGACTCTTATAGGAAGTGTAAAACATTAGAATGTCGCCTCCAGGGCATTTCCTGGGCCATGGCAGGGCACGGACATCATCCTTTTGTGTCAGTGGCTGTTAAACTTTTGACTGTGACCCACAGCAAGAAATTAATTTTACAGTATAATCCAAAAGACTCCCACTCATATATGATACCGAACAAAAGCAGTGGATTCTCTGCCCAATGTGCCTAACAGCCAATCCATGACACGGGGGGTTTCAAAGAGAGAAAGAGTTTAATGCTGCACGTGAAGCAGGAGATCAGATGGCCTATCAGCCCCCAAATCTGCTTCCTCCAGTCAAAAGAGTTCAGGGTTTCCAAGGATTTCAAACAAGGGGGATAGAGTTACCATTATAATAGTAAATAAACAGGGCTGAGACTATGCTAGAATGACCATTATAAAAGTAAGTATAAACAAGGGTAAGGTAATAAACAGAGGTGAGACTAGTTGAGTTTCAGTAATCTTAGGTATTAATTTCTGCCTAGTCTACAATATAGAAAGGAAAACATGATTCAGTAATCATTATCATTTTTTAATTCTTAATTTCTCAGTTAGACACAGACACACACCCCTGAAAGGAAAAATTAAGGAAATATGCATGGTGGACTGTTTTTTCTTCCATTTTTAAAAGTACTGCTTACACCCACTAAACCAATTTTGTGATTCGTTAATAGATCACAACTGGAAGTTTTAACAGCACTGCCTTAAATGGATTTTGGAGATATTTGGTGACATATTCCTAAAGGTGTCCATTATTTTAAATGGATAATAACCAGGGAAAAAAGTCCAAGCTTCAAGCAAAGTGATTGGCAATAAAGTGTCAATTTTGGAACATTCAATTCTGTGCTCTGAAAAAATAAGTCCTGTACTATTAACATAATGTTATTTGAAACTGGATAATTTAAAAACCAAAATGATAAACTGCTTCACTGTACCTGACAATGAAACTCATCTCTTCCTGAAAAGTTCAAAGTCTTTGTCAATAAAATCACTAAATGCCCAGAAGGAGGCCTGCTGTCCAAGTGAATCCTTTTGTAAGGCAATAATCACCTTATAATCTACCCTTTGAGTCCAGTGATCTGAATATTCATATACCAAATTTCTGAACTGAGGTGCACATGTCTAAAAGTGGCAGGAAACATCAATAGTATGGAAAAAAAGGAAATAAAGCTTAAAAGAAGAGAGGCTAAAATTATGAGCTGAATTGAGATGGAAATGCAATGAAAAAGGGTTATTTCAAAGCATAAAGTCAAACAATATATAAGAACAAATTAGGTCCTTTCAGTCATGTGCAAACATTTCGTTGCTTGTGCCTATGCTTGTACTTGTATATCCAGCCAGTTATACATGTAAATCCATGTCCTTTAAGTAATTACATCCATTTCCTTTGTTTCTTGGTAAACAGGTAAGTATAGAACTCCTTAGAGAATTGCAGTTTTCAAATTTGTCAGTTTTAGAGCTGTGGTGGTTTGAAACTGTGTGTACCCCAGAAAAGCATGGGGAGTGTTTTCTAAAACTGAAAAAATCCATTCCTGTAGGTGTGGACCCATTGTAAGTAGGATCTTTTGATAAGGCTACTTCAGTTAAGGTGTGACCCATCTCTTTCGGGATGGGTCTTAATCCTCTTATTGGAGTCTTCTATGTGAGAATGAAATTCAGACGCACAGAGAAAGCCATTAAAGCAAGAGAAAGTAATGAAACCTGAAAGAGAAGGGAGAGACCAGCAGATGCTGTCATGTACCTTGCCATGTGACAGAGGAGTCCAGGATTGTTGGCAACCAGTCTTCAGGAAGAAAGCATTGCCTAATGATGCCTTGATTTGGACATTTTTCTCAGCCTCAAAACTGGAAGCTTGTAAGCTAATAAATTCCCATTAAAACCAACGTATTTCATGGTATCTGCTTTGAGCAGCTTAGCAAACTAAAATTACCAAAAATGTTAAATACCAATGCAAATACCAAAAATGTTAAAAGGGCTTTGTAATTGGGTAATGTGTAGAGGTGGGAAGAATTGTGAGGTGCGTAATTGAAAAGGCCTAGATCACGTTGAAAAGACCATTGGTAGAAACATGGATGCTAAAGATGCTTCTTAAGAGTTCTTAGACAGAAATGAATGTTTTTGCAAGTTAGAAGAAAGACAACCCTTGTTTTAAAGTGGTAGAGAACTTGGCAAAATTGAGTCCTGATGTCAGATGGAAGGCAGAATTTGAAAGTGGTAAGCTTGGATATCTAGCTGAAGAGATTTCCAAAGTAAATGTGGAAAGTACTGCCTGGTTTCTCCTTGTAGCTTATAGTAAAATGCAAGAGGAAAGTGATAAGCTGAGAACTAAACTTCTGAGCACAAAGTAACCAGAAATTGATGGTTTGGAAAATTCTGAGCTTCCAAACCATCTGAGTCCCTAGAGACTAGTACTTCATGTGAAGTTTTAACTGAACACGGAACCAGTCGCCATTTCAGTGCAACCCAGGACTGGAAATGCAATTATTCAGGGAGGATTTATGGAAAGTTCTTTTATCTGATGGTTTGGACCCCTGTGTAATATATGTGAAACTGACAAGTTTTTTTGAGATCTCCATGAAAGTAACTGTTGCTAGCCTGGACTTAAAGGGTTAGAAAAGGGTCAGATTGAAGGGGAAATGACTTCAAAGGCAGAACCATGGAAGCTGAGGTCTGGATTGAAGACAGCTTCTCAGCCCAGGAGAGCAAGCCCAGCCATGGGGTGGAAATGGTGAGTATACCCTGGCACATGAAGAGGGTGGACCTTCTACCCTGTTCTTCAGGAAGAGAGCTACTGCCCCAGCCTTCAGGGAGGGTGAAACATATTCCCTGGGGTTGCAGAGAGTCTGGCCACCACCCCAGTTTTCTCAGGATGAGCCTATTCCCCAGGGATTGCATGGAGTCTGGCCATCACCCCAGTGTTCTGAGATAGTGGACCCTATGACCTGGTGATTGTGGAGAGCCTGGCTGCCATCCCAATGCTTGAAGAGGTTGGAACCTTCTCCCCAGTGTTTGGCATGTCCAGTGGGCAAGCACTTGCAAAGGGTGGGGCTGCCACCCCAGCAGGACTGGCAAAAACATCATTCCATAGATGACCATCAGACTTTGAAATCTAATTGAGTATGCCCTGCTGGGTTTCAGAATTGTTTGGGATCCATCATCCCTGTTTCCCTTCCGATTTCTCCCTATGGTAATGGGAATATTTATCCTATGACTGTCCCTGCTTTGTATGTTGGAAGCAGATCACTTGTTCTCTAGGTTTCACAGCTCTACAGAATGAGGGGAATTGTGCCCCAGGGTAGAACACACCTATAACTGATTTTGAGGAGACTCTGTACTTAATATTGTTACTGAAATGATTTAAGAGTTTTGTGATACTGTGATGGAATGAATGTATTTTGCATATGGAAAGAACATGTCTTTTTGGGGTCCAGAGGGGGTGGATTGTGGTTGATACTGATCAAAAGCAAGGGATTCTCTGCCTGATGTGCTCAAATGATAATTCCTGAGACACCAGGGTTTCAAAGAGAGGAAGAGTTTATTGCTAAGTGAAGCAGATCAGATGGCCTATTGGCTTAAAAATCTGTCTCACTGAACTGCAGTAGCTCTGATAGTTTTGTAATATCAAAAGATGGGCAAGTTTTAGGAAAACGAGTACAGTGGCTCAAGATGACGAAATGAGAGATGATCTAATTGCATATGTGCAGATTGATTACATGCTTAGTCACAGAATGTAAAAAAATGCCAGCCTTAATATGATGGGTTTGATTTTTAGCCTTATAATGAGGTATAGGTCACTAAGAGCTTAAAGTTTAAGCTGCTGTGCATGTCAGGTCCAACTTCAACTAGTAAGATAATTTAAGAATTGGGGTGGGTTAGTTCTGGACTGACTGAAGTTCCTTCATTAATAAACATTAGGGGCTGTCTTTTGTGATCATAAGACTCTATAGTTGAGAAACAGGATAAGAGGTACAAGTGGGACCAGTCACAAAGTTTTTACAATCACAAGATAAAGGCTATGTAGTTATACAATCATTATCAAAGATTGAGGCAGCTAGATTATAGTTCAGTAATTTTGGGTACTTCCTTCTGGCTATTCTAATATATTAGAAAGTAATAAGAGCATCTATATAATGATTCAGTGATCATAATTATTTGTTAATTCTTAATTTCTTGGTTACGTGGCAATTTAAAACTGTATGTACCCCAGAAAAACATGTTCCTAAAGTTAATCCATTCTTGTAGGTGTGGAACCATTGTAAGTAGGATCTTTTGTTAAGCCTACTTCAGTTAAGGTGTGACCCATCTCATTCAGGATGTGTCTTAATCCTCTTACTGGAGTTCTTTATAAGAGAATGAAATTCAGACACCCAGAGAGAAAGCCACTGAAGCAAGAAGCTGAAAATAAGGAAACCTGGGAGAGACAAGCAGATGCTGCCATGTGACGAATCCAGGAACAAGGACAGCTGGTCTCCAGGAAGAAGGCATCACCTGATGATGCTTTGATTTGGACATTTTCTCAGCCTCAAAACTGTAAGCTTGTAAGCTAATAAATTCCTATTGTTAAAGCCGACATATTTCATGGTATCTGTTTTGAGCAGCCTAGCAAATTTAACAGGAGAGAAAGGATAAACAAACACCAGTAGATGTTCAATTTTGAGAAACAAAGGCCCAGTAAACAAACTCATTGACACTTTGAATAAATATTTATTGAGTACCTACATACAAAACTTACTGGAGATAACAACAGTGAGCAAAGCAACCAAGGTCCATGGAAGCAACAAATATCAAGTAATCCATTAAAAAATTATTTAATTACAACTGTGACAGTTGATAAGAAAGAAAAGCATAGAGACTAGTAGAACATACAGGCATACCTCGTTTTATTGAGATTCATTGTATTATATTCACAAATACTGTGTGTTTTACAAACTGAAGTTTTGTGGCAAGCAAGTCCATGGGCATCGTTTTTCCAACACGTGCTTGCTTCGTATCTCTGTGTCACATTTTGGTAATTCTCAGAATACTTCAAACTTTTTCATTATTATTGTCTCTTTATGGTGATCTGTGATCTTTTGATGTCACTATTGCAATGTCACTATTGTTTTGGGGCACCATGAACCACACCCATATAAGATGGTGAACTTAATCCATAAATATTGTGTGTGTTCTGACGGCTCCACAGACTAGGTGTTCCCATTTCTTTCTTTCTCCTTGGGCCACCCTATTCCCTGAGGCACAATACTGAAATTAGGCCAATCAATTAATAACCCTGCAATGGCCTCTAAGCATCCAAGTGAAAGGAAGAGTCACATGTCTCTCACTTTAAATGAAAAGCTAGAAATAATTAAGCTTAGTGAGGAAGGCATGTTGAAAGATGAAGCAGGCAGCCACTAATAAGTTACTGAAATATAACAAATGCTCTTCTGATCCCAGGTCTGAGTCTCTTTCCATAATGAGCTCTTCACTGCAGTTCCTTCCTACCTCTGGATGTACTGATTTGCAAAAGGCAGAGTACAGAGTGGGCAAATATTCAGTTGAATGAAGCACAAGTAAAGCTAGAGATAGTCATTGCTGTGTATGCTCCATGAAAACCAGGCAAAAGGGATTCTAAATATGATTTTCAAAGAGGAGAATTAAGAAAATAACTTTCAATCAGTTCATCTTATTTGACTTTTGTAACTATCTAGTGAGATATTAAGGGAAAATATTATTCTGGATGGAATACAGAGCCCTGGGGAGGTTAAATTACTTGTGGAAAATTGTGCAAATAGTGACATAATTCAGCACCCTGAGCTAGTTCCAGAGACCTCTATCAGGTGCCCTCTCATGGAAGGACCCTCCAGTAATGATGTGGACAACTTTGCGGAGTTACCTTTTAGTGAAAACCAGAATTTGTCTGCATGTCAGTGAAATTATAAACGTACAGTGTCTTTTCAAGTGATGTCTTCCAAAGCACAGTACTTGCCCCATAATATGAACTTAATGAATATTTGCTGAATAAATGAATTCAAGCACTATAGAATGAAAATGATGTAACCAGACAAAGAGCCTCTTAAGGTTGGTTGAAAGCACTTGCCTGAACACTATAGTCTTTGCCATCATCAGTGCAGGTTATTTTAATTCTGTGTTACAGGATTGAGTGAATGCTCCTCCCTCCAAATATGTGTTGCATACCAAATGAATGTGAAAGGGAATAGGGTTTTAATTTTCTGTTTCTTGTGTGGAACCCTCTCTTCCTGGTCATAGAAGTTCAAATGGGCTTAATGATAATACTATTTACAATTATGCATACCCTACTGAGTGCTGGGCAGTGTACCAGGGGCTTTTTGCATGTATTATCTCAGTTCTAGAAGCAGGCTCAGGGAGATAGGCTATCCAGTGAAGCTGTGGGTCAAGCAGAGGCTAGTCTGACTTACCCTTTTATGCTACAGTGACCACGGAACAACCTTCATAACACAAGAGAGAACATAGCACAAGAGAACGGCTGGAAGACTGGCACCTGGCATTTCTTCCATGTTACTGCCACCTGCTGGAATTTCAGAATGTAGCAGCATGTAAACAACATTCTGATAGAAAGTGAGAGTAAATTTTAATTTCTTAGCAAGGGGTTGGATGTTCAGTATCTGCAAAGTCTCCTTCAAATGCATATAGAAAAAAAATGACTAATCTCTTTTTGTTTGTTTTTAGCAGGTTTATTCATAGTTGTCCCCAATTGGATGCACCCCAGATTTCCCTCAGTGGGTGAATGGATAAGCAAACGGGCACATCCATACAAGGGAGTATTATTCAGTGACCAAAAAAAAAGAACCATCAGAGCTATGGAAAGACACGGAGAAACCTAAAATGAATATTTCTAAGTGACAGAAGCCAGTCTTAAAAAAAAAAATGCATCCTGTGTGATTCCAACTATATGACATTCTGGAAAGGCAAAACTATAGAGATAGGAAAAAGATCAGTGGTTGTTAGGGGTTCAGGAGAGGGGAAGGGAAGGATGACCAGGTAGTGCATATGAGATATTTAGGACAGTGAAAATATTTTATATGACACTGTACTGGTAGATAAGTAACATTACACATTTGCCAAAACTCAACCATACAACACAGAGTGACCCCTCATAAATGGCTGCATGGTCATGTAAACATGGACTCCAGTCAATAACAATGTAACAATATTGGTTCATCCACTGTAACAAATGTACAGCACTAATGAAGATGTCAATTACAGGGGATGCTGTAACGTGGGGGGCTGGGGGATAAATGGGAATTCTGTACTTTCTGCTGTATCTGTAAACCTAACACTGCTCTAAAATACAGTCTACTAAAAAATATGTATACACCATTGTAAAGAGGCAAAACAAAACAAAACAAAACAAAAAAACCCCACACCTCTATAATGAACAAATTGTAAAATATTTTTTTACAATTTTAAATAAAGACAGAGTCCAAATAGGTCAGGATTAGGATGAGGCAGGTGAGGCCAAGGAGGGCAGAAGACCTCGGGCCTGTGTGTCGGGTTGTATCTGGTCAACAGCCCTTTAAGGCAGGTTCTATTATTATTTTTTTGACAGTTGGAAAACTGGGGATGAGAGAAGCAAGTCACCTGCCCGGGTACCACGGGGAGGCAGTGCTGTCTGCATGCAACTCTGGCCTCTGACCCATAACCATGGCCTCTGTCCTGGTCCCAAGCTGACCCTATAGTTTGAAAGTCAGACTTTGTGGCTCAAGTCAGCTTTGCCAAGGGTCACGTCTTGTACATCTGGGGTCCTGGACAGGGAAGGACCCTTCCTCATGGGACACACAGGCTCCCTCAGGGCCTTTTCAGCAAGCTCATCCCCATCCCTTGTCATTTGGCCACAGAGAGGCTTTAGTGGGAGACCTGCAGGCAGAGGGATGCCCGCCTGGGCACCTATGGGTGCTACACCAGGCCTTCGGGGAGGTCTCAGCCCATGGCCTTGCCCCTCACCCGTTTTCTGATCAATCCAAACACAAACACTTGGAAATGGATGACCCAATAGAATCTAGGTTGTGGTTGAGTTGTGGCTGAAGAAGCCACTGGAAAAACGCCCAGCCCACAGGGCCAGGTCTGGCTTATGTTTCTCTGGGAGGGAGCAGCTGTCCTCTAGCCCTTTGGAACTTGTATGGGGATTCTGGTTGCCAGGTGGCTGCTTTAAGCCCTGATTAGACTGTTCCACCTCCCTGGGTTGTCAGAGACAACCTGGCCACTGTTTAAAAATCCTGACCATGGGGAGTTCACCCCTATAAGCCATTACGCCAGGCAGCCAGGAGCCTAAAATTGGGCCGATTTCCCACAGGAAGCCCCAGCTCCCTTAGCTACCTGGAAAGGAGGTCAGCATGGCCTGAGCCACACACCCCTGTGGGTCCAGCCCCCTACTGGGCCTCTCCCCTGGATGTCCCCAGGCACTTTGGGGTTCAGTGTGTCCCAAATGGACCTGAATATCTTTCTTCAAAACATACTCCTTGCTCCTTGCCCCATGGCCCTGTCTCAGCATCATCCTTCTCAGGGCCACAGGCTGGGCAGGTGATCCACACATCCACTGAGCGCCTACTGGATATGAAAGCACTTTAATTGTATCTCCTCACTGATGCCTCCTGGTGAGGCTGGCACCATGATTTCCTCACTTTACAGATGGGAAAACTGAGGCTTAGAAGGTTTACTTGGCGTTCTGGAGTTGCAGAGGCAGATTTTGGAAGTAGGAATGTTTCCCCCTTCCCACCAGGTCAGAGGAACTGGGCGACCTTTTTCGCGGGCTGGAGCAGTCCCTCGTGGCCAAAACAGGATCTGCAGCCTGCGCCACTTGGGCCACCCGAGCCGGTTCTTGTCCCTCCCCTCTCCATGGCTTCCCATGGCTCCCCCTGGACTTCATTGGGTGCAGGGTGCTGGGTGAACCCTGCTGGGTTGTCATGGAGACCCCTAAAGCAAAGCCCAGTCCCTTGAGTCAGAACCAGGCCCTGTTTGCAGTCCACCATTCACACTCACAGACTCAGTTTCCCCAGTTGGGGACTAATGATGGGCTCTGCCTCTTCAGGTCATGATGAATGCATGGCTGGCATGCAGCAGGCACTCAGCGATTGCAGTTGTCACCCTTGGTAACATGCCAGAGAGGGGCAGAGACTCTGACTGTGTGTGGTTGGGGGGTGCCACAGGAAGCTGTGGTTGCTGGCATCCTACTGCTCCAGTGGACAGTGGGCCTCACGGTCCCCCTGATCTTCTTTGTGTTCAAGGCCAACAGCGAGGCCTGTGTGGGCAGCCCCCAGACTGAGTGAGGCCCCGCTCACTGCACGTGGAATGTTTTACTCTCATCTTGCTGCATTCTGTGCCTATGGTTTAGATGAGGAAATGGGGGCTGTGCCCGGACCCTCCTTGTACTGGTCCCCTCACTAAACACACACAAACACACACAAACACACACACACACACCCACACACACCGTGGGGCACTGGGATTCAAACCTGGATCCCCCAGTGGGCCCTGGTCAGATGACGCCAAGACTAAGCGTTGATTCATGTTGTCCGGTACTGAAATCTGGGAAGAAGACGTGATAGAAAGAGGGACTGAATCAGACACTCTTTGTTTAAGGCTGGTTCTTCACTAGTTCTTCAGTCCATTCATTCAATCAACAGACAGGTCCTGGAGACCTCATCTGTGCAAGTCCCTGAGGTGGTTGTCTTAGGAAGCCAGCACACAGGTAAGGACATCAATGCTGATTTCCCTCTTATGGGACGTTGGATTCACTCTGATATGGCCATAGTAGCCTGACATCCCTCGGCCACAGTCACATAGGGGCCACAAGATGGTTGGTGCAGTGTCCAAACAGGGAGCAGAGCTCCAAGGGAGTGCCTCACCAAGGGGGGGTCTGTGGCGTCATCTTCCTAAACCAAGGAGAGCCCCCTTTCCTAGTGCATCCCGACGGCTTTCTAGGGGCTTGGAGGATGTGAGGGGGTGGGGAGGGGAAGCAAATCACATCTGGGGCATCCTTCCCTCAGTAGTTTGGGGATGGAACCTAGATTTAGAATAAATATCAGACCAGTCTTTGAAAAGGAAAAGATGTCATAGAAATGCAGTCAGAAAGGAGCATAGAGAAGGGGCTGTTTTTCCTTTGCTTCTTTGGTACAGAGGGTGGAGGCATTTGTGTGGGGGGCTGTGGGCGGGTAATGGGCTAAGTGTCTGTATAGGACACTCAGGTCTGTTTTAAGCAGCAGTTTATAGAGACACCTGCTTCTCCTCTAATTCCCCTTCTTCTCAGTTTCCAAAATCAATAATTGTTTTGATGCTTACTTTATGAAGTCTGTTTATGTAATATATGGTAGATTTAGATATTTATTCTTACTGGGCTAATTGAGTATGCATGCTCTGTAGCATCAGAGCAAAAACTAGAATTAACTCTTAAGGCAGAACTTAAGTTATGGCAAAGTAGTACATTAGCATTGGTGAAAATCCATGAGGAGTCTAAGAAGTTATAGTTTTGTAGTCATTGGTTTGTTAATCCAGTATTGATTTCCCAAAGATTTTATGTTCAGTCCTCTCTTTCCTGTTCCTTGCACCAAGCCTTTGGTGAGTGCTAAATATCCTTGACTTCTTTGTGATTAGTTACTGCTCACTGGGCAGCTATTAGCTTATTAGAGTTGTGAGAGGACCAAAAGGAAAGGATTCATCCACAATTCAACCAAGCAACACACAGAGATGACAGAGGGGCCAGCCTGTTTCTCTAGCCCAGGAGGAAGCCTGCTAAGGTTGATGCTGGCTGTGTTTTATCCTTAATTGCCTGAAATTCAAGCCCTAGGGCAGTGTGATCCCTGGAGTCTGGCAGTGGTGGCAGCTCTGCTTGGTTGTAGACTTGATCGTGTCCTTAGCTCTGGCCCTGTGTCTTGCCAGATGCATCTTCCCACTGACCTGCAGGAATGCCTGAAAATCCTCTTCTAGAACTGGTGGAGACACAAATATTTTTAACTGGGCCTGGGTATTCTAGTTTGAAAGGGGCAGCATACTAGCTAATTGGGCCATTAGCAGAGAATATTTTATCTGATGAAAACCCATACCACCCTCATCCCTGCTCAACCCCAAGCATGGATGGGCCCTGCTGCCAAACTCCCAAACACAGCTTATACTGGAAGGCAGAGTTTAACCAAACTTTACTGAACACTTGAGATGCCGTTGGAGTATCACAGGAATTTTAACAGAGAACTTTAAAATGGACACCATTGCTCCTGAGTTGTATTTCTTTGCAGGGTGCCCCTCCTCAAGTTCAGAATCCTCTATCAGCTGGCTGAAGCCAGATGAAGCACAAACCATTTAACATCCTGTCACAGTCTCTGCAGAGGCTCCCCCTGCTCTCCGTGGAGCCAGGCTTTACGTGGGAAGGCTCAGCATCTCAGACAGAAGCATTTGCTCTGGGATTCCTCCCTGCTGTGGGGACTTTCCTTAGTGAGTAGGCACCTACCTTAGATCTGCTTGGGCAAAAGGGCTCACAAATTGTATTTCTTGGAACAAAAGGAGAATTTCCCAAAGGAAAAAGAAAATCTACTAAACTCACAGAATGTAGAAAATGCTGTGATTCCCCCAAAGCTGTAAAAAGTTTTTTTTCTTTTTTTTTGGTTTGGGGACCTGGGATTTGATTTTGCCCTTTTCACTCACCCTATCACCTTCTTTTCCACGTAAGAAAGCCTAATTGAGTAAACTTCAGAACCTGCCCTCTGAAATGTTACAAAGTCAGGCTGCATTGCACGTTCACCATTTACTTTCACATCACACTTGATTTGTCATTGCATTTGAGAAAGCAAAGCAGGACAAAGATGTTTTCACTATCCAACCATGCGACAACATTAAACCAGCAGGGGATTTTGAGATAAAGAACCTGTGTTATTCAGGCATCGTAGAAATTCAGAAAAAGAGAAACATGTAAGGGAATGAGCCTTATTAGATAAACTCAGTGGATCCTATTAACAGGTCAACCTAACTGGCTGTAAATGACCTGAATTTGGGATTGAGATTTTTCATTACTATAAGGCTCAATGTTGATTTTAATTACATATCACACTACCCTTAACAGTCATTTTAATGTCTAATTACTATCCAGAGATCTGATACTAGTTTTTATTTATCTAAGAGCAGTATTACTGATTGTGTTAAGAGCTGTATTACTAGCTTTGATCCAGGAGATGGCATTGTGCTTTTCATTTTGGGGCTTTGACCTGAACTTGAGCAGTTCCCCCATCAAAGCTGTCACGTATAATAGGGTGGTGCACTGTGAACTCATTATATATGTGTTCATTGATCCCCTACATTGAAACATTAATGAAAATTTGAATCTGAATTACAGGAATTGAGGCCATATTATAAATTCATAACGTTAGTCTACCAGTTTTTCAATCAAATACGGTACTGGATATTCAAGAAGTAAAACAGAAATATAAAAGTCCATCATTGCTTTAAGAAATTTAAAACCTAGATTAGACGTGGGCTCCCAAAGCTAACAGAAATGAAACAGAAGACAAAGATGTGAAAGATGAACTAGAAGTTAAGAGAAAGGAGAGAGTACTGTGTCTGACATCTGCAAGAGGACTTCTCGAGGGAGGTGGCTTTGCACAGGAGGGGTAGGGACTTCTGGATAAAGAGGGTGCATTAAGCACATTTATTACTCCCCGCCCTTGGATCCTACTAAAATAATAGCAAAGGATTACTATTTATGAATAAATCATAAACATCAAAGAGAAAGGGAGCAAGGCTTTAAGAAACAGATATCAACAAATTTTGGAAAGATGACAGGGGAGGGAGCTGTAGCAAGGATTTGCATGAAGGACAGAGGAAGGTGCTTTACATTATGGAATGCTTAAGAGGCTCCAGATTCTTAAAGGTACAGTAAAAGGGAGGAGTGAGATGTGGGGCTGAGAATGGGGCTATCAGGGAAAAGTTCGTGGAGAGTATGGTTTACCACCCCTTTCACCCCCCCGGTGAAGAGAACTTGCCTGCCTGGCATTATCTTTCAGGAGAACAACCAAATAATAAACCATGGAAACTTTTCTCTGAAGAACCTAAACAAATAGGACTATGTATAGGGGTGTTGGCTTCCCAAAGCAAGACTCTTATATTCTGGCATTTAGGAGATTCAAAGCATAATAGCTGGCACCCTATTTCTTCCTTCTATGAAAAACCTGTTAGCCAACAAACTCCATAATGAGCTTTTTTATTTTGGTGGGTGCAGTGTACTTTACTGACAGTATATGACAAATTGGGCTCTCTGAGCCCCTCTCCTTCAGGGGCTCTGGGATGGAAGCTGTGAAGTTGGAAGATTCTCAGTGTTGGGGGATTGAGTTCAGGCCAGGACTCCCCAGCAGCTGACGGCTTCCCTCTTCCTCTCATGCTGTCACTGGGGCTGGTGGTCTAGGGTCCCTTGCTTCTTGGAGGCCACGTGGATCATGAGGTCCACCACCCTGTTGCTGTAGCCAAATTAATTGTCATACCAGGAAATGAGCTTGACGAAGTGGTTGTTGAGGGCACTGCCAGCCCCAGCATCAAAAGTGGAAGAGTGTGTCACTGTTAAAGTCGCAGGAGACAACCTCATCCTCACTGCAGCCCAGCATGCCCTTTAGGCACCTTCTGATGCCTGCTTCTCCACCTTCGTGATGTCATTGCATTTGGCCACTTTCTCCATACGGCAGATGCATGATGGACACACTGGGGGTCGGAACGTGGAAGGCCATGTTAGTGAGCTTCCCACTCAGCTCTGGGATGACCTTGCTTACCACCTTGGCAGTGCCCGTAGATGCAGGGATGATGTTCTGGGCAGCGCATGGCCATCACACCATTTTCCCAGAGGGGCCTTCCACAGTCTTCTGGATGGTAGTGATGGCATGGATGGTGGTCATGTGTCCCTCCACAATGCCAAAGTTGTCATGGATGACCTTGCCCAGGGGGGACGGGTAGTTGGTAGTGCAGGAAGCATTGCTGACAATCTTGAGGAAGTTGTCATACTCCTCATGGTTCACATATCACAAATATGGGAGCATCAGCTGAAGGAACAGGCATGGTGACTCTTTTGGCACCAGCCTTCTCCAGGGTTGTGAAGACACCAGTGGACTCCACAGCATATCCAGCACCAGCACCACCCCATTTGATGTTGGTGGGATCTTGCTCCTGGAAAATAGTGATGGGATTCCCATTGATGACACACTTTGTGTTCTCAGCTTTGATGGTGCATTTAAACTTGCCATGGGTGGAATCATACTGGATCATGTAGACCGTGAGATTGAGGTCAATGAAAGGGTCATTGCCTGCGTTAGCATTGGCCCTGGAGAATAAGTGCCCAATATGGCCAAATCCATTTATTCTGACCTTCACCATCGTGTCTCAGGGATGTGCTGGCACCGCACAAAAAGAAGCGGCTGTCTGTCAAATGGGAGGAGCAGGGAGCCCCATCAGGAGTTTTTACTTGCCTCATATTATGCATGGACAACCAAGGACCAACAGACATTTTGGAGAAAATGATCTCAGAAGCAAAAGAGATAGCAAAGGAAAATAATTTTAAAAACAAACAAAACTCAAGCCTTTTACTCATTAGCTTCAGAGAGATTGGAGAGGTTATTGTATCCACAATCTAAGAAGAGTCAATCAGAGATGAGAAATATGCATTTGGAAATAAAATATATAATAGCCAAAAGTAAAATTGCTACAAGTGTGAAAATTAAGTCAAGACAGTCTACCAGAAAATAGAACAAAAAGACAAAAAAGGAACATATTAAAGATAAAGGACTTGGAGGAGTCTTCCAGGAGGTCTAACACCTGAAGAGTAAGATTCCTAAGGAGAATGATGAGAAATGGATGGGAGAAAAGTAGAAGAAATGAATACGAGGGATTTCTGATGCCTGCCAAGATGGAGTAAGCCCAGAACAACCTATTTCTCCCCCTGATTACAATCCTGGACGAATGCAAAAACAACTCCCTGAGGACCGGAAACTAAACGATAGCAGGCAGCTAGCAGGGAGCAGTCAGGACATGCAGTACCCTGGCAGTGAGCTTCCTGTTTTTGATTTTGTTTTTGTTTTGTTTTTCCTCCTTGGTGGCCTCAGCTGCAGATCTGCTCAGTGTGCATGGACAGCGAAAGCTTCAAGAAAACCCCCTTTTCTGGTCAGAGGACAGAAACTGTTTCTCATTTTTTTTTTCTCTTCCGGCCCTGCCCTGGGGCCAGGCCCATCTGTGGGGCTGCACAGCTGCTGCAGTGGCAGTGGTGATGTGGCCATATAAAGCTCCCAAAGAAAACCTGTTGCTTTGGCCCCAGGAACCAGGAGAAGGGACCCTGTGGTCAGAAGAATATTGGGTGTGGGGGTGGGGGTGGGGATAATGTTATTTTTCTCTCTTTCTTTTCTCTTGCCACTTCACCCTGAGGGCAGTTCCAGGTGTGTCGGATTGTGCCATAGCACAGAGAATGAAAACTCGGAGATACACTCATCTTTTTGGCAGGTGGAACTGAGGAAAAGAGCCATTGGGAGCTGGAAAGTACGGGGAGAGAGCTGGACTAGGGGATGTCCTAATTTTGTTTATGGTCTGACGCAAGTCTCAGACTCACCTACAAGCTGCACACTTGTGGAAGAGACTCCAAAAAGTACAGCAAAGGCTTTGAGAACTGAATACCATCTAAACTGCCACCCAAGTCCCAGACTAACCTCTAAAGGGTGCGTGCATGGGTCAGACCCAAACAAAATTACAAAGGCTTTCAAAAATGGAACTGATATTAGAACCACCACCCACATAAGGTGAAGCAGAACTTGTGGTCTGAAACTGCCTGGGGTGATTGCCTGCTGAAACAAAACAAAACAAAAATCAAATCAACATTCTCCAGAGAATTTTAACAGGACTGAGAGTTTTGCAACATAAAATTCAGTATGTCCAGGACACAATCCAAAATTATTTGACATTTAAAGTACCAGGAATATATGACCAATTCTTAAGAAAGAAAGTCAACAGATACCAACTTCAAGATGACCCAGATATTGGAATAATCAGACAAAGACTTTAAAACAGTTATAATTATGCTCCATGAGATACAGGTGAAAATGAATAGGATCCAGGAAGTACTGGATTCAATCCAAGAAGACAATGGAGG
This sequence comes from Choloepus didactylus, assembly GCF_015220235.1. Taxonomy (NCBI): domain Eukaryota; kingdom Metazoa; phylum Chordata; class Mammalia; order Pilosa; family Megalonychidae; genus Choloepus; species Choloepus didactylus. The sequence goes on from NC_051314.1 coordinate 89,126,022, forward strand.
GAAGTCCCAAGATGACAGTTCGGAATAAGCCAGGGAGCAATTGGAGTGGAGCTTCTAGTTCCGTGAGAAATACTTCAGGAAGAAAGTGAAATCAGTAGAAAGAAGTTATGATGGAAATGGTGAAAACAAATTGAGGCTGTGATGAAGACAATTAACAAAAGGGAAAAAGGCAATTAGAAACTCCAGGAAAAAACAACAGGCTGAGCAAGAAAGATGTAATCATAGTATGCTACTGGTCTCTGCAGGGAATAATATTCACATAGTTACAATAATGTAAATACTATTTAATGATTTTAAACTTTTAGAATAAATCTATAGACAGAGCATGGAAGATTTAATTGTGGTTATAGAAAAGAATGTAAGTGTAATCAAATTTGAAAATACAGGTTTGTGGTAAGTGGGGATGGGTCCAGCAGAAGGAAAGGATGGGATTGTCAATATCCTCTGAGGAGTCAAGAGAAAGCTTCCATGGTTGACAGAATGAAAAAGTTGTAAATATGAAATTAAAATGACAAAGATAAGCCATAAAGAAACTATAGAGCAGTAATATAGCTATATTGGTAGGAAGGGGTGGTGGTGGAAAGGACTCTTCTTTTTTCATATGCTCTTTCAGGACCCTTACAAGGTCTCCAAAGTGTATCCTTGCTAACTTCTCTGTTAGTGACGCTGGAGAGCTACCACAAGGATCCTGGTGACAGAACCTAGAGTTGCCTGGGAAATTGAACATGAACATGTGTAATACCACATTCTACTTCATTGTTCCTTCAATATTTATTGAGGGCTAATTCTTTGACAGACATTGGGACTACAAAGCATTGTTTTTTCAATTCAACTTTCTTAATTAGTTCATGCTGTTTTGTGACATTAGGATGTATATTTAAGCAGAAAAATTACACCATGAGGTAATATATGGTTACTACCAAGTAAGTGGACTGGACTGGAGTGCTGCTGGTGTGGAGAGCTGGGACAATCGCTGTGGGCCTGGAATCTTCAGGGCATGATGTGGTCTGCACTGACACTCTGTAGGGTGGCCTCGTTGCTACTGAGCAGTGGCAAAAGGCCTCCTCCAACACCACCCCAGCTGGGAAGGGGAAGGGCACCTTGTTACTGCTGGGTGAAATAGAAGTCCAGGCTCCCTATGTGGTCTCCATGGACATAGAAAGTCTTGGGGTGCTTGTTCTGGCTAGTGGGGATGAGATTCCTGGCTTCCTACTTGGCCTTCTCTTGCACCATCCCCTTAGGTATTGGGCTCCTTGTTCGAGCCCTCAAGCCCCATGAGGCTCCTGTCTTCATTTCCTGACTGTTATGACAACTACCATGGGTTGGCTTAGACAAAAAGAATTTATTGTCTCACAGCTTTGAAAGCTGGAAGGCTTGCTTCCTCCCAGGCTCAGTAATGTTCTGGCTGGCTGGTAATCGTTGGGTTCCTTGGCTTTCCCATTACATGGTGGTGTCGTCTCCTTTCTCCTCTGGGTTCCCTTTGACTTCTGACTTCTAGCTCCTCTCCATGGCCTTCTCTCTACAAGCCTCCAGCGACAGGATTAAGATCCATCCTGAGGCAGTTGGTCACACCCTACCTAAAAATAGCATCTTCAGAAGGTTCTAGTTACAATGGGTTCACACCACAAGAATGGGCTTAAATTATGTGTTGTGTTTTTTTTTTTTTTGGTGTGCCTAATTCTACCTATGACAGCTCCTTACTCAGCCTTTGTCAGTGTACATGGGAGTAAGGGCACAGATTTTTCTGTGTTGTTTGGAGCAGAATAGTTATCATCTAAAGGTTTCTGTCTTGCTTGGCTTCTCCTTCCCTTGTCCTTAGGCTAGACAGAACAGGCTTTTGGGGGGCTTTAGGGGGTCTGCACCCATTGGTGTTTTCAAGTTGCTAGCTTCTTCAGCTCCAAGTCTGAGATATATGAAGCAAAAAGAAAACCCAGGGAATTCACCTTCATGTTCCTAAGGCCCAGAAGCTCCTAGTCAGTCTGCCTTCTTCTTAACGCCTTTCAAAGTCTCTTTATATTCATTATGCATGATAATTATGTTCTATAAAATCACTGTGAACAATGAATTAATGAATTCTAAACCATTGCTCCCAGGGGAAATACACAGTTAGGTTCCTGGGAGTCTCTGGTCACAACCGTTTTGTCAGATAATCAATATAGAAACTTGTTTCATGTGTGTTTCTGTTTAAAGATACTTATTTGAGGTTGGGGCAAGATGGCAGAGTGGTGAGGTGTAGGTTTTAATTACTCCTCCAGGGCGGTAGGTAGAAAGCCAGGAACTACATGGACCAGACACCACAGAGCAATCTGAATTTGGGCATACTTCATACGACACTCATGAATGTGTAGAACAGCTGAGATCAGCAAAATCTACCACTACAGAAAGCCTCAAAGACTTGCAATTTGGGCCCAGACAAGAGCAGAGCTAAGAGAGCTCTGAGAGACAAAGCAGTAAGTCCAGTGGCTGAGAAAATTTGCTAAACACCACAACTTCCCAAGAAAAGGGGGGTGTCCCCTTACAGCCATCTTCCCGGTGGGCTGGGAATGCTCCTGCCTGGCGCCAGTACCATAGCCCAGAGCTGCCCCAAAAAACCCAGCGTGACGGGAAGTGTTTCCAACAACACACGCACACACACACCACAATATCAGGTGTGGACAATAGCCTTTCCCGCACCCTCAGCTAATTGTCCCGGTGCTGGGAAGGTGGAGCTGTGTGGAAAGGGGGAAATTAACATGCCCCATTCAGCCATCCTTTCAGCAGGCTGAAACCTACACAGCCCTGCAGCTCAGAACCTCCCTTGGGGGATGGCGCTCACCTGTGGAGTAGCACAGTCGTCCCTCAGCAGAGGACCTAAGAGTGCATGACATGGAAGAGGGACCCACTTGCAAGTCCCAGGGACCATACACCAATACCAAGGACTTGTGGGTCAGTGGCAGAGACAAACTGTGGCAAGACTGAACCGAAGGATTAGACAATTGCAACAGTTTTAAATCTCCAGGAATACCTGGGAGACTTCATTATTAAAGCTGCCCCCCTCCCTAACCACCCAGACACATATCCCGTATGCAGGGCAGGCAACACCAACTACACACGCAAGCTTGGTGCACCAATTGGACCCCACAAGACTCACCCCCACTCACCACAAAGAGAAAGTGGGGGAAAACTGGCTTCAGGGGAATAGGTGGCTTGCGGATGCCACCTGCTGGTTACTTAGAGAAAGTGTATTCCATGAAGCTGTAGATCTGACAAGTTAGAGATAAGGGTCTGAATCAGTCTACATATCCTAAAAGAACCTTATCAAGTTAAGCAAATGCCAAGAGGCCAAAAACAACAGAAAATTTTAAAGCATATGAAAAAACCAGATGATATGGATAACCCAAGCCCAAGCACCCAAATCAAAAGATCAGAGGAGACACAGTACTTGGAGCAATTAATCAAAGAACTAAAGACGAACAATGAGAGCATGGCACAGGATATAAAGGACATGAAGAAGACCCTAGAAGAGCATAAAGAAGAAATTGCAGGAGTAAATAAAAAAATAGATGATCTTATAGAAATAAAAGAAATTGTTGACCAAATTAAAAAGATTCTGGATACTCATAGTACAAGAATAGAGGAAACTGAACAGCAAATCAGTGACCTAGAGGATGACAGAATGGAAAAATGAAAGAACAAAACAAAGAATGGGGAAAAAATTTAAAAAAATCAAAATGGACCTCAGGGATACGATAGATAATAAAAAATGTCCAAATATAAGACTCATTGGTGTTTCAGAAGGGGAAGAGAAGCGTAAAGGTCTAGGAAGAGTATTCAAAGAAATTGTTGGGGAAAACTTCCCAATCTTCTAAACACCATAAATACACAAATCATAAATGCCCAGCAAACTCCAAATAGAATAAATCCAAATAAACCCACTCCAAGACATATTCTGATCAGACTCTCAAATACTGAAGAGAAGGAGCAAGTTCTGAAAGCAGCAAGAGAAAAGCAATTCACCACATACAAAGGAAACAGCATAAGACTAAGTAGTGACTACTCAGTGGCCACCATGGAAGTAAGAAGGCAGTGGCATGACATATTTAAAATTCTGAGAGAGAAAAATTTCCAACCAAGAATTCTTTATCCAGCAAAGCTCTCCTTCAAATTTGAGGGAGAGCTTAAATTTTCCACAGACAAACAAATGCTGAGAGAATTTGCTAACAAGAGACCTGCCCTACTTGAGATACACAAGGAGCCCTACTGGTAGAGAAACAAAGAAAGGAGAGAGAGAGAGATACGGAGAAAGATTCAGTACTAAAGAGATTCAATATCGATTCATGAAAGGAAATTAAGAGAGAGAGGGAAAAAAAATACATCTGACAAACATAAGCTAAAGGATAGGAGGATGGCTGATTGAAGAAATGCCTTCATAGTAATAACACTGAATGTAAATGGATTAAACTCCCCAATCAAAAGATATAGATTGGCAGAATGGACCAAAAAAAAAAAAAATGAAGCATCAATATGTTGCATACAAGAGACTCATCTTAGACACAGGGACACAAAGAAATTGAAAGTGAAAGGATGGAAAAAAATACTTCATGCAAGCTACAGCCAAAAGAAAGCAGGAGTAGCAATATTAATCTCAGATAAAATAGACTTTAAATGCAAGGATGTTATGAGAGACAAAGAAGGCCACTACATACTAATAAAAGGGGCAATTCAACAAGAAGAAATAACAATCATAAATGTTTATGCACCCAATCATGATGCCACCAAATACATGGGACAAACACTGGCAAAACTAAAGGAAGCAATTGATGTTTCCACAATAATTGTGGGAGACTCCAACACATCACTCTCTCCTATAGATAGATCAACCAGACAGAAGACCAATAAGGAAATTGAAAACCTAAACAACCTGATAAATGAATTGGATTTAACAGACATATATAGAACATTACACTCCAAATCACCAGGATACACATTCTTCTCTATTGCTCATGGAACTTTCTCCAGAATAGATCATATGCTGGGACATAAAACAAGGCTCAATAAATTAAAAAAAAAAATGAAATTATCCAAAGCACATTGTCTGACCACAATGGAATACAATTAGAAGTCAATAACCATCAGAGACTTAGAAAATTCACAAATACCTAGAGGTTAAACAACATGCTCCTAAACAATCAGTGGGTTAAAGAAGAAATAGCAAAAGAAATTGCTAAATAAATAGAGACAAATGAAAATGAGAACACAACATACTAAAACCTATGGGATGCAGCAAAAGCAGTACTGAGGGGGAAATTTTTAGCACTAAATGCATACATTAAAAGGGAAGAAAGAGCTAAAATCAAAGAACTAATGGATCAACTGAAGAAGCTAGAAAATGAACAGCAAACCAATCCTAAACCAAGTAGAAGAAAAGAAATAACAAGGATTAAAGCAGAAATAAATGACGTAGAGAACAAAGAAACAACAGAGAGACTAAATAACACCAAAAGTTGGTTTTTGAGAAGATCAACAAGATTGACAAGCCCCTAGCTAGACTGACAAAATAAAAAATAGAGAAGACCTATATAAACAAAATAATGAATGAGAAAGGTGACATTACTGTGGGTCCCGAAGTGATTAAAAAAATAATGAGGATACTATGAACAACTGTATGCCAACAAACTGGATAATGTAGAGGAAATGGACAATTTCCTGGAAACATATGAACAACCTAGACTGACCAGAGAAGAAATAGAAGACCTCAACCAACCCATCACAAGCAAAGAGATCCAATCAGTCATCAAAAAGCTTCCCACAAATAAATGCCCAGGGCCAGATGGCTTCACAGGGGAATTCTACCAAACTTTCCAAAAAGAACTGACACCAATTTTACTTAAACTCTTTCAAAACATTGAAGAAAATGGAACACTACCTAACTCATTTTATGAAGCTAACATCAATCTAATACCAAAACCAGGCAAAGATGCTACAAAAAAGGAAAACTACAGGCCTATCTCCCTAATGAATATAGATGCAAAAATTCTCAACAAAATACTTGCAAATCAAATCCAAAGACACATTAAAAAAATCATACACCATGACTAAGTGGGGTTCATTCCAGACATGCAAGGATGGTTCAACATAAGAAAATCAATCAATGTATTACAACACATTAATAAATCAAAAGGGAAAAATCAAATGATCATCTCAATAGATGCTGAAAAAGCTTTTGACAAAATCCAACATCTCTTTTTGATAAAAATCCTTCAAAAGGTAGGAATTGAAGGAAACTTCCTCAATATGATAAAGAGCATATATGAAAAACCCACAGCCAGCATAGTACTTAATGGTGAGAGACTGAAAGCCTTCCCTCTAAGATCAGGAACAAGACAAGGATGCCCGCTGTCACCACTGTTATTCAACATTGTGCTGGAAGTGCTAGCCAGGGCAATCCAGCAAGACAAAGAAATAAAAGGCATCCAAATAGGAAAGGAAGAAATAAAACTGTCCTTGTTTGCAGATGATATGGTCTTATATCTGGAAAACCCTGAGAAATCGACGGTACAGCTACTAGAGCTAATAAACAAATTTAGTCAAGTAGCGGGATACAAGATTAATGCACATAATGTCAGTAATGAACAAATTGAAGACACTCAATTTGACAATTGTGGGAAGCTTTTTGATGACTGATCGGATCTCTTTGCTTGTCATTGGTTGGTTGAGGTCTTCTATTTCTTTGCTGGTCAGTCTAGGTTGTTCATGTGTTTTCAGGAAATTGTCCATTTCCTCTACATTATCCAGTTTGTTGGCATACAGTTGTTCATAGTATCCTCATAATTTTTTTTAATTTCTTTGGGATCTGCAGTAATGTCACCTTTTTCATTCATTATTTTGTTTATATGGGTCTTCTCTCTTTTTGATTTTGTCAATAGCAACTAAAAAAATCAAGTACCTAGGAATAAACTTAACCAAAGATGTAAAAGAGCTATACAAAGAAAACTATGTAACTTTACTAAAAGAAATAGAAGGGGACCTTAAAAGATGGATAAATATTCCATGTTCATGATAGAAAGGCTAAATGTCATCAAGACGTCAATTCCACCCAAACTCATCTATAGATTCAATGCACTCCCAATCAAAATTCCAACAACCTACTTTGCAGACTTGGAAAAGCTAGTTATCAAATTTATTTGGAAAGGGAAGATACCTCAAATTGCTAAAAACACTCTAAAAAAGAAAAATGAAGTGGGAGAACTTACACTCCCTGACTTTTAAGCTTAGTATAAAGCCACAGTTGTCAAAACAGCATGGTACTGGCACAAAGATAGACATATTCATCAATGGAATCAAATTGAGAATTCAGAGATAGACCCCCAGATCTACGGCTGGCTGATCTTTGATAAGGCCCCCAAAGCCACTGAACTGGGACATAACAGTCTTTCAACAAATGGGGCTGGGAGAGCTGGATATCCATATCCAAAAGAATGAAAGAGGACCCCTACCTCACACCCTACACAAAAATTAATCAAAGTGGATCAAAGATCTCAATATAAAAGACAGTACCATAAAACTCCTGGAAGATAATGTAGGGAAACATCTTTAAGACCTTGTATTAGGCAGCCACTTCCTAACAAAAGAAGGAATAGATAAATGGGAACTCTTCAAGCTTAGAAATTTCTGTACCTCAAAGAAATTTGTCAAAAAGGTGAAGAGGCAGCCAACTCAATGGGAAAAAAATTTTGCAAACCATGTATCTGACAAAAGACTGATATCTTGCATATATAAAGAAATTCTACAACTCAATGACAATAGTACAGACAACCCAATTATAAAACAGGCAAAAGATATGAAAAGACAGTTCTCTGAAGAGGAAATAGAAAAGGCCAAGAAACACATGAAAAAATGTTCAGCCTCACTAGCTATTAGAGAGATGCAAATTAAGATCACATTGAGATACCATCTCACACCAATTAGAATGGCTGCAATTAAACAGGAAACTACAAATGCTGGAGAGGATATGGAGAAATTGGAACTCTTATCCATTGTTGGTGGGACTGTATAATGGTTCAGCCACTCTGGAAGTCAGTCTGGTAGTTCCTTAGAAAACTAGATATAGAGATACCCTTCGATCCAGCGATTGCACTTCTTGGTATATACCCAGAAGATCTGAAAGCAGTGACATGAACAGATATCTGCAAGCCAATGTTCATAGCAGCATTATTCACAATTGCCAAGAGATGGAAACAACCCAAATGTCCTTCAACAGATGAGTGGATAAATAAAATGTGGTATATACACACAATGGAATACTACACGACTATAGGAAGGAACAATGTCTTGAAACATATGACAACATGGATGAACCTTGAAGACATAATGCTGAGTGAAATAAACCAGGCACAAAAAGAGAAATATTATATGCTACCACTAATGTGAACATTGAAAAATGTAAAACAAATGGTTTATAATGTAGAATGCAGGGGAACTAGCGATAGAGAGCAATTAAGGAAGGGGAAATGATAACCCAATAAGAACAGATAAGCTATTGTGGGTAAATTTAATGTTCTGGGAATGCCCAGGAATGACTATGGTCTGTTAATTTCTGATGGGTATAGTAGGAACAAGTTCACAGAAATGTTGCTATATTAGATTATTTTCTTGGGGTAGAGTAGGAAGTAAAGTAGTTATATTAGGTTAGCTGTCTTTTTCTTACTCCCTTGTTACGGTTTGTTTGAAATGTTTTTGTTATTGTATGTTTTTTAAATTTTTTTGATATAGTTGATTTTAAAAAAAAGTTAATTAAAAAAAACAAAACAATGAAAAAAATATGCAGAGACACCTTGAGGAGGGGGTGGAGAATGCAGGGGTGTTGGGCTTCCCCATCTCGATGGTTGCTGATGTGCTCACGGACATAAGGGACTGGTGGTTTGATGGGCTGAGCCCTCTACCACAGGACTTGCCCTTGGGAAGACGGTTGCTGCAAAGGAGAGGCTAGGTCTCCCTATGGTTGTGCCTAAGAGCCTCCTCCTGAATGCCTCTTTGTTGCTCAGATGTGGCCCTGTCTCTCTGGCTAAGCCAACTTGAAAGGTGAAATCACTGCCCTCCCCTCTACGTGGGATCAGACACCCAGGGGATTGAATCTCCCTGGCAACGTGGAATATGACTCCCAGGGAGGAATCTGGACCCGGCATCGTGGGACGGAGAACATCTTCTTGACCAAAATGGGGAAGTGAAAGGAAATGAAATAAGCTTCAGTGGCAGAGAGATTCCAACAGGAGCCGAGAGGTCACTCTGGCGGGCACTCTTACACACAATATAGACAACCCTTTTTAGGTTCTAGTGAATTGGAGGAACTAGCAGTAAATACCTGAAACTATCAAACTACAATCCAGAACCCATGAACCTTGAAGACGATTGTATAAAAATGTAGCTTCTGAGGGGTGACAATGTGATTGGGAAAGCCGTATGGACCACACTCCCCTTTGTCTAGTTTAGGGATAGATGAGTAGAAAAATGGGGGAAGAAAAAAAAAAGAAAAAAAGGCACTCAGTGTTCTTTTTTACTTTAATTGTTCTTTTTCACTTTAATTTTTATTCTTACTATTTTTGTGTGTATGGTAATGTCAAAAATTAATTTTGGTGATGAATGCATAACTGTATAATGGTACCGTAAACAACTGAATGTATGCTTTGTATGACTGCATGGTATGTGAATTTATCTCAATAAAAATGAATTTAAAAAAAATAAGGACACTTATTTAACATAATATTATTGATCCACTAACTTATGCCTCAGCGAAGCTTCCCTAACACATGGATTTTCTCCTTAAGGCCCGTCCTAGCCTTCTTGCACGTGGGAACACTAGACAGCACTTCATCACTATGCTTAGGAACCATTTTAAACAGTGAAACCACCAACAAAAAGTACAAAATTGAGAAAAACGTGGCACTAAACATACGATGAAAAGGATACTTGTCTACTTTTTATGAGAGCTGAAACAAGAAGTTAGAGTGTAGCATTGTTCAGCCTCAGCTGGAAACGTGTGTGTTGGGTGACTCAAAGTTTTGCTACTCTGCACATGTCTGCAAATGACCATAAAAGTGTCGTGAGTGTTGATTTGGAAGTTACAAATAAATTTTAGTGATTAGGTGAATTTATAAATATGGAGTCTGCAAATAATGAGGATTGACTGTACAAGGTCCACAGTTTTTAGTTGTACTTAGCGGGAGAAAGAGGGAAAAGTACATCTACCACTAATTGTTTTGAAATATTTTCTGTACTTTCAAACTTAATTTCACCTGGAAGCTTAAGTCAAAAACTCAGCACTGTCCTCGGTTCCTCACTTTCCCTCGTTCTCCACAGGTCTGTCCTCTGGCCTCTAGCTGTGAAGCATGTTCCAGTCCTCTCCTCGACATCTTCACTGCCGTCATCCGAGGTCAAGCCTCCTTCCTAGGACCCTGCAGGATACTTCTGTCTCCCCGCTTCCATTCCTGCCCCTGCAATTTGTTCTCTGCACAAGTGTTAGAGTAAAATTGTAAAAACATACGTCAGTTCACGTCACTACCCTGATCAAGAACCTCTGAATGGCATCTCATGGCACTTTGAATAAAATGTGAATTCCTTATCCTAGCCTGGTAGGCCCCACATGATCTACCCCCTGCTACCCCTCCAACGCATCTCCTCCACTCCTCCCTCAACTTACAACATTCCCATCACATCTGACTCACTTTCCTCTCTCGAGCACGCCAACCTTGGCCCTGCCTCGGGGCCTTTGCTCTCGCTGTTGCAGAGCCCAGAGTGCTCTTCCCCCAGACCTGCCTGTGGTGGGTCCTTTCGGTCACGTGGTTCTTCACTTAGATGTCACCTCCTCCGAGAAGCCCCCCACCACCTCCCTAAGTCACTGTCTATATCAACACGCCACTGAATTTTCTCCAAAGCCTTCATCACGAATATTTTCTGATATCTTTATTTGTCTACTAGCCATCATCATCAGTTGATGGCTAGTAGACAGTTGATGATAACTCCATGAGATCAGTTCCTGCCCATTTTTTACACAGGGATGCACAGGAGAGGAGCGGATGAACTGAACCGACTCCTAGTGAGCGGATAAGGTAAAGGCTCTATTTTGGGTACAAGACACTATCCTTGTTGAGACATCTTTACCACCTTTTATAGGGGAGGAAACTGAGGCTTGGGGAGATCCAGTATCTTTCTCAAAGTTAATCAGTTCAATTCCACCAGCGTTTTCCGGAAGGCACACTATGCACCAGGCCCAGAGCAGAATCCCGGGAATACAAACACGAGTAAAGCAGGGCTCTTGCTCTCCAATTATCCACAGTCTATTGTGGGTGACAGAGCAGCAACAGCCAACAGTAAGACACTGTGAATGTTTGAATGAACTGTGGTAAGCTCTATTCCAAAGGAAGGAATAAAATACTAACAGATAAGGAAGTATGTGACTAAATTTGCTGGATGGTTGGGTGAAGCTTTTGAAAAGCTTTACAGAGATGACATTTGAACTAGGCCTTCAAAGATGAGCAGGATTTTGCCAGGTGCAGAAGGGGTGATAAGAGCTTTGCAGCCTGAGACAAGAGGCATGAAAGAGCCTGCATCCCAGCTAGTCAGCTGTTAGAGAGCAGGCTGGACTCGCACGATGTTTATTAAAATAGGCATTCAAGTGAATCTGGCCTGAAGAACTGAGTTAATAAACTTCCATTTTTATCTGAGCTAACGCATTTTTTAGTTAGCTCAAAGAGTCAATAAAAGCTTGCTTTGCCTAAGATTATCACTTCCAAAACTTTGTGCATTCTTTCCTCAGTTACCTTATTCTACTTGAATGAACCATGGTAGCCCCATGTTAAGTGGCTAAGGGCACAGTAAGCTCATGAGTAGTCCTGGTTTGTTTGTTCGGTAGTAAAACTGGAATTCAAACCTAGGTCTGCTTCCAAAGCCACACTGCCTGTCTACACCTGTCTCTCGCACCGCTTGAGGGTGGTGGTGGTGGCATGGAAGAAAAAAACAGACAAGATGTAGGCAGGAAGGTCAGAGGTCACCCAGTGCACAGTCACACTTGGGACATGTGTCTCTTTGACCTATGTTATCATGGTTGGGCAAAAGCATTATCTAGATAGGCTGACAAAATTCTTGGCAAAATAAGAATGTGCTGGGCAACTTTTTTTTTTTTTTAAGAATCATAAAGTTTACTGTTTCTTTTCTATCATTTGGCACATACCCAAGAAACATTAGAAAATTAGAAATCATAAATTACTTCATAGAAAAATAATCAGCCCCTCCCTTCTATACATATACAAGTATTTCCAAGAACATGCACAAAACTTCTTCTATTATAAAGTTATTTGAAAATGTACTCAGGAAAAACCCATGTTTGTTGCTCTAGACCAATTAATAACAAAAAAATAACAGTATAATCTATAGACATTTATAAAAACAAATGGTGATAAATTCTAACTTAAAGTAACTTTAACCTGGTTGTGCTGTTAATTTTCGAATTTGAATCAAAAGACTAATTAAGGAAAGGTGTGCCAAATCTACCCTCTAGTTCAATAACCATCCTTCAGGGGTGACATTTAAGGGAGGTTCTTAATGGAAAGGGATGCTTCCAGAGATACTGCTACAGGTGCACATGTGCAGTGACAAAATATCTGCTTACACTATTGGAAGAAAAATTATACCCAACTTTTCTCATATAAAGGGTGTAGGATAGGTCTAAGATGTCTGTTTCACCAAAATGAACGTCCAAATGACATCTAGGCATCTTTGGGTGCCTGTGTTGCTGTGTGAAGGAACAGTCTTCCAGGATCTAAGATGGGACTTTTCTGCCTGGCCACCACAGTCCCATGAAACCTAGGACTGCCTCTCTTCAGCTTCTCCCAGATGGAGGAATTCTTGTAGCTTGCAGTTTGCTAATTTATACACAATCACAGATTTAGCACCTTTTGGTAGGAGGAGGTCAGAATCTGGTGATGAAATCTCTCATTGTAACCAAGGAACCCTCTTACTTAAAAAGAAATAATGCACCCCAGACTTAAGGATCTGGTGATGAAATCTCTCATTTTAACCAAGGAACCCTAATACTTAAAAAGAATAATGCACCCCAGACTTAAGGATCTGGACACTTGGAACTTTTGGCATTCCTTTTCAAGTGCATTCATTAGCTTTGAAGAGGAAAACAGTGATCATCTTTTTTGTTGCACTCTTTCCCTCAGCCACTGTCTTACAGAAAAGCTTTCAGGAACTTTCTACTGAAGACTTATACTCTCTGAAGCCACTTATTTGAAGGTACATTTGGTTCTAAGCCGTACTCATGCTTGGCCTTTGGGCTTGTTTCCTAAGGTGACTCCGTGACTTGGAGATAATCAGAAAATCTTTTTTTTGTCAGACGGTCTGTCACAGCTGAGAAAAGTCAGTATGAAGGAGGGTGAAACATGATCGAGGCAAATGGTGTCAGGCACAGACTGGCTTATGCCCGTCTTCCACCATGCTAGGTGTATTAGTTAGGGTTCTCTAGGACACAGAATCACAAGAGATATCTATAAATAAATAAATGATTTATAAAAGTGTCTCACGACTGTGGTGATGCACGAGTCCAAATTCTGTAGGGCGGGCAGCAGACTGGCAAGTCCAATGAAGATGTCGATGAACTCCTCAGGCAGCAAACTAGCAACTTTAACGAACTCCTCAGGAAATGCTTAGCTGTTCAGCTGAAGGAGTGAAGGTCCTCTATCTGTCTTGCCTAAAAGTCTTCGACTGATTGGATTAAATCCAGCTAATTGCATTCTTTCATTGTGGAAGACACGTCCTTTGTTGACATAATCAGTCATAGCTGCATCCAATTGACTGATGATTTAATAAACCAGCTGCAAATGTCCTTGCAGTTAGAGTTAGGCCAGTGCTTGCTTGACCAGACACTGGGTACTGTTACCTGGCCAAGTTGACATGTGAACCTAACCATGACACTAGGGAAGGCTGGCTTTTTGATCAAGTTTCCTTACTGCCCATACATGGGTTCCTTGGAAGTAGCAAACATGTATCTTCAGCTTCCGTCACTCCAGAAATGAGGACTACAGTCCACAGGGAAATGGCCTCCTCCAGTGTGTGAGAAGGGTTTTGTCCTCCAAGACTGAAGAGGGTTGTGCACTCAGCCAAACCAGGAAGCTATTGCACAGATTACGAATAGGGCACCACACACATGCGTGCGCGCACACACATTCAGCGTGCCCAACTCCTGCTTTGTTTGTTCCAAGTGCTCAGCAAAATGACAAAGGTTTTTGGTTTGCAGTTCTTTGTTCTGTGGCCTTTCTGGAGTTTCTGGCCACCTGTCAGGCTCTTGCGGTGTGCAGGGAGATAGAAGCGAGAGCCCACTCTGTGTCTTGGACTCAATGTTAGGTGTAAAACAGGGTCTCAGTTCACCACAGGTTACACAGTTTTGTACCTTTTTCCTTCCTTAGAGCTGGAGGTCAGGTATTGTTCACTCTTCTGTTCTTTTTTGCAACAAGCATTTGATTCGGTGACTCCTACGTGTACCTTGAGCACATCACAATGTGCTGTAGATTCAGTGGTAAAAGAGATAATGTTGGTTCATTATTGCACTGTGTTCTAATTTGCTAATGCTGCTGGAATGCAAAACTCCAGAGATGGATTGGCTTTTATAAAAGGGGGTTTATTTGGCTACAAAGTTACAGGTAAGTCATCAACAATCTGGTACCTTCACTGGAGGATGGCCAATGGTGTCTGGAAAACCTCTGTTAGCTGGGAAGGCACATGGCTGGCATCTGCTCCAAGTTCTGGTTTCAAAATGGCTTTCTCCCAGGACGTTCCTCTTTAGGCTGCAGTTCCTCAAAGATGTCACTCTCAGTTGCTCTTGGGGCATTTGTCCTCTCTTAGCTTCTCCAGAGCAAGAGTCTGCTTTCAATGGCCATCTTCAAACTGTCTCTCATCTGCAGCTCCTATGCTTTCTTCAAAGTGTCCCTCTTGGCTGTAGCTCCTCTTCAAAATGTCACTCTCAGTTGCACTTCAAAATATCACTCTCAGCTGCACTGAGCTCCTTCTGTTTGTCAGCTCATTTATATGGCCCAGTGATTTAATTTAGACCCAACCTGAACGGGTGGGGCAACACCTCCATGGAATTTATCCAATCAGAGTCATCACCTACAGTTGGGTGGGGCGCATCTCCACGGAAACACTCAAAGAATTACAATCTAATCAATACTGATATGTCTGCCTACACAAGATTACATTAAAAGATAATGGCATTTTGGGAGAGACATAATACATTCAAACTGGCACATACTGAAAATAAAATTTCATCTCCAGCATGAGGTGGAAGTCTCCTTGTTCACTTAGCTCCAGCCACACCAGTTTCCTTTCTATTTCTCAAACATGTCTTAAAGCCTTTGCTTGGGACACTCTTTCCAGACACTTCAAGTCCTGCAGGTCTCAGCTCAAATGTTACCTTTTGCCCATTTACTCAGACTGAAGTTATACTCTCCCTCCCAGCCATACATCTGCACCACACCAATTTCTAGTCAGCACATCCCCTTGTTTTATTGCAGTCTGAGCATGTATCACTATCTGATATACTTTTTTAATTTATTGGGTTACTTGTTTCTTGTCTGTTTTCCCACATCTAAAATGTTAGCTTCTTGCAAACAGGAACCTTCTACTCCTAGAACCTGGAATGGCTTAGAGTACTCTGTAGCAGTTGTTCAATAACTATTTGTTGAATGTATGGAGGAACAATGCAGCTCCTGCCTTTGTGCTTACAGTCTAGAGAGGCGGTATGGCATCAGAACTTAGGCTCAAGAGTCAGGTAGCAAGCGGCTTGAATCCCACCTCTGGGGCAAATTACTCAAGTTGCCAAACTTCAGTCTCTTCATCTTTAAAAAGGGGATAGTAATAGCACCTACCTCCAGGGATGATGTGAAGATTAAGTGAGATAATTCATCTAAAGTGCTTGGCATTGGGTTTGCAACATAATCTGTCACAATAAATGTGCTTTATTATGACTGGGAGAATCTAATAAGAATATAGGTAACTGCAATAAAATGCAGTAAGGGGGACGAGAGGAGAAGTGGAGGACAGGCTGCCCCAGATGAAGCAACATCTAAGGTGAGTTAGACAGGCAGAGTTCATTAAGGACCCACACCCATCCGGCTATGCCCATGGTGCAAATCAACAAACCCGTCTGAAGGAGAGACCACGTTGGCATCATAGTACCGGAAAAATCACACCCATTTGCAGCCTAGTAACTCTTGTCCGCTCACCCACCTCCTGAGAATCAGGTTCCTTTCTCACACGGGAGCATATTGTGGTTAAGGATGCCGGTGAGTGGTTTTAAGAATCTGATGTGGTAGAGATCAATTTTCTCATTTAGAGTCTGTCACGTACAGGAAGAAACCTACTAGCCCTTTATCTGCTGTCGGTTCAGATTTCATGCTTTCTTCTGCACACTCTACCTAAATTAAATCTCTGCTCAGGAGCCCTCTGGCTTTTAGCTCCTATTTTTGGAACAGCCATCAAGACTTGGATCTCCAGAAAAGGAGGCCCCAGAGCTTCTGCTGTGTCTTCGCTCCCCCAGGCTCTGCCCGCTCTGCACACTGAGCCAGTCCTCAGTGGCTCTGAGGATCAGGGTTTCTCCTTTTTCTTGCTAGTGGGAAACTGTTCAGCCAAGAACAGGCCCCACCAGGGGAGCCCTGAAGCCCAACCCTCATCCACCCATGATGCCAGGACCACCCCAGGCTCTGAAGCCAGAATTCCAAGGGCAGAGGGGACGTTCCACCTTTCATGCTTGTCTAGTTCTTCTTTGGATGGGTAGATAGACTCCAAACAAAGAATGACATGGAATAGTAAGCTAGAGATGTGCAAGGGAGAAGAAGTGAACCTGGAAGCTCAGATTTACGTGCTTGACTGAGAACACTGTGAAAGGCCAGCTGTTAACAGTCATGGCCCCCGTTGCTATTTTCAGTAACACTGAAACACTGATGGTAGAGCTGGGGGTGGACAAGTGGGGGCTGAGACACACAATCCTCCTGTGGGCCAAGTATTGGAGAGCTCTTGTAGGGCTGCAGGAACTCTCCAGATGGGGAAGTGTGATGGGGCCAAGGGGCTGTGACTTGGTTCTCCCTTGGAACTCTCATCCCACCACTGAGACTGGCTTCCAGGGAGGGGGACTAAACTTTGAAAACTCAGGCACATAAGTGGATATAAACTTGTTTTGATTCTTCTCAGCAGAGCTTGGACAAGCTGACAATTTCAAGAGGAGTTTACCAAATTCCAAGAGTGAATGTAGAATATAAAGGAAGACATTAGAGGCATAGAAGGTTCAGTTCACACAGTCCAGGTCTCTAATCCCAGCCTGGGTAGCTCTCTCTCTCCTGCTCCCCTCTGCAGAGTCCTCCTGGGTTGCCTTGTCTCAGTTCCTAGACCACCTCCCGGTGGAGGCTTCTCTCTTCCCTGATGCCAGAAGCTGGTTTCCCAAATGTCACCACCTGGCTTCCCTGGTACCTTCAGTTCTTCAAGGTCAAGGCCAAGGAAAAATACCAATTCTGCCTCGCATCTAGGGACTTTTTTGTCAGTTCAAGTTTCTGGTCTAAAGATGCATCTCATCCCAGGTACCCAAGAAGATGGTCCTTGTAAGTGAGACCCCTTTCTCTACTTGGAGAAAGCAGTTTTGTTCTTAACACGTCCGAGGGCAAACAATAAATTAGAGCATCCCTTCAAGAAATACCCACTTACAGTTTTGTGAAGGAATTCACTAATAGATAGTGCTCCAGCTGGGGCAAGGGAAGCCCTAGAAAGACACAGTTTGGAAATCTTTCCCTCTTCCTCAATGCCTTCCTCAGAGTCTCTCTTTTTTGGTATCATTCATCACATTCACACATTTAATGCATTTATTGACTCACAATTATGCCTGTAAGCTTTTATGAGCTTCTCAGTCAGTGGCTTTTCCACACTGCATAGAGTGCGACTAGCATCACCTATGTTGAGGCAGGAGGAAACTCCTCTCTGGAGAGGGGGAGGGTGTGGCATTTCCTCAACTATAAAATGAGGGGATGTACTGACGGGATGGTTTCCACCTTTCCACTAGAAAAGGCGCCTTTTGTATCTTTTCTTCAGGGGTCCTCTTATTTTTCTACCAGACAAACAGCATTTAAGACAGCATTTTCTCACTTTTTCTTGATCCAGGACCTGGTTAGCCGTTCATCATCATGATATAACTAGTGTTACTAACACATTGAGGTACAGTTCCAGTGTAAAGTGAAGAAACTTGGACATGTTAGTTAATCTATGCTGTCATACCATTATGTGACTTTTTTTTATTTTATGTTTAAAATGGCAATGTGGCCTCCTTAGAAATCTAAGGGCTACCCACCAAGGTGGCCGGATGTGGTGTTGGTTAATATGAGCTGAAATGGGTTGTTACAGCCTGACACAGAGCGGGATGGTTGGACATGAACTCAGTGGTTGTGGCTGGTGCGTTTGGAGAGGCAGAGGGGGCACTGCAGGCAGGTGTGACTGCCCACGCCAAGGAGTTCTGGAAGGTGGACTTGGAAACCCAGGGTGTGATAGATTGTGGACATCCTCAAATGCCAAGGCTGGGGGGCTGAACTATATTCTGGAGACAAGGGGAACCTTTAGAGGGATTTGACCTAAGAAGTAATCTAATGAACATGACTTCAGGAAATTGGTGTGGCTGCAGTATGTGGGAGGATTGTATTACTTTTAATTGCAGAGTGTAGACAGTGGTGTTTTAAATGGAGAGAACTTAATATATAAATATTTTGTTTACAGAATCATTGCTCTTAAATGCAATGTTGTGCCAGGAGAATATTTTAAGATGCTAACTGATTTTTTTTCAGCCCTGAATTTCAGTCTGTCTCTTCTCCCATTCAAGTAGTTAGCTGGCTGGTCCTGTGTCCCCTGCCTTGGGGAAAGGGATATAGTAGAGATATACAAGCCTGGGGGATCTTCCTTTCTTTTCAAAAGTCCAAGCCCCAAGAAACGGGAAAAGGATTCTGTAGAATAGATGAAAGATCCTGGGCAGAAACTGGAGGTAAGCGTGATTTCTCAAAGACTAGGAAAAAAAAATCTGTCTTGTCCCCAGGTTGGGGAGAGGGTGAGAGGTCACGAGAGCAGAGAGACTCTGTACCCTGCCACGGAGGCAGCACGTCCCCGAGGCTCTGTGCTGGGAAGGTGGGATCCTCGGCAACTCCCCAAGGCCTGGGGCCCACCTGGGGGTCGCGGGTCTTGAAGAGCTTCATGGGCAGCAACCTAGCTGGGCAGACGACATGATGCCTAGAGGGTCTCCTATCTGCACAGCCTCTGGAACCAGGTAGGATTCCAGAATAATGGAGCATCCCTGGGAAGAGCTCAGGAGTAGTCTCCTGAAAACCCTGAGGTTAAATTTTTCCACTATTTCAGAAGATGGAGGAGTTAGCCTAGAGGCTAGGTAGAGTTACAGAAAATAAAGTTAAATTTTTTTGACACCAGAGTATAAGGACTGAGATTCATACCTGCTCCAAGGTTAATTTAACTAGAGAGAAGAATATTAGTTGACATAGCTCTTTGCATATCTGATTAGATGCAGTTTTCTATAATGTGCATTTGCAGAGCTGGGTGGGGAGTTCAGGCCCATTACCCCAGTGGGGTGGGGAGAGCCTGGAACTTAGAGAAGACCTATTTTCCTGTCCCCATGTTGCCTCACACTATAGTGTGACTCTGGGCTAGGGTTGCTAGTAAAATACAGGCTGCCCAGTTAAATCTGAATTTCAGGTAAACAACAAATGTGATATTTGGTACACATATTGAAAAAGTATTTGTTATTTGAAATTCAAATTTAACTGGGTGTCCTGAATTAAAATAAATAAATAAATAAACCTGGCAATCCTACTTTGGGCCAGGCATTTAAACTCTTGGAGCCTAAATTTCCTTATCTGAAAGATAGATGTAATGATACTTTAGAGTGCTATACTTAGGATCAAATGAGATAACAGTGGCTAAAATGACTTAAACCTGTAGCCCTGTGCACTCCTACAATACTTCTGTGTAGAGGGAAATCAACTTGAGTTTTAATTCTTCTACTTAACAGATGTGTGTTCTTGGGCAAATTACTTACCCCTTCTAATCCTGTTTCCTCTTCCATAAACTAGGATGATAATGGCGTCTCCCTTGTAGCAGACTTATAAAGGTTAAATGAGTTAATGCATGTAAAGAGCTTAGCACTGATCATGGCACATAGTAAGTGCTCAATAAATAATATTTAGTTAACACTGCAGTTGTGCAAATATGACATAAGATTATCAAAGTGAATCAAGGAGGCTTGGAAATGAGCCATTGAACCGAGGATTTACCGAGTGCTACTTCTGCGCTAAGTGCTGAGGGGCAATATCTTTTCCTTCCAGTTAGTCATCAGGAGGGGACAGGAAGTGCTGAGTTTGGGGAAGAAACTCACAAATTTTCCTGGGTATGTTAAAGGGCAGAGATATCCTCTTCATGAGCAGTTTTGAAAAGAGTCTTTAAAAATTTTGCCTGAATCTTAGCCCATTCTACAAACTCAGAAGAAATCAACAGCTGATGCCTACATTTTTATCCCAAGCAGAAACATCCCTCATAAACAAGCTGTGGGGCCACTGCAGCCTTAGATGTATTGATAGCCCAAGGCCAAGACTCTCCCTGTTTATTAAATAAAACACCCCACATCTGGGCCATGGCTTTAGCCAATGGTGAGCAGGCCTGGCCAGAGTTCTCTAGATCCCCAAGCAACGAGGGAGAAAAATAGAATTAATCAAGCATAGCCTGGCAGGGGAGTTTGAGGGAGGCTCTGAGACATTTAAAATAAGATAATTAAGATGTAATCACACCGGAAGGGAGAAATAAAGGCTGGATATTAATGGCAGCAGCATCAATTTTACACAACTTTAGAGCTTGTTTCAAAACTATGATTATTTGTTTAACTGCATCTCATGTACTCTCAGTCTTGATTTTTCGGAGACCTCTGAGATTTAGTGGAAAAGTGAATAAAGCAAGTGAATAAACCATCGGACCCTCCAGCCATCAGACAGACAGAAAACCCAGACTTCCTCCCCAACCCCCATCACCCTGGTCCCCAGGTCCAGCTGCTGTCCCTACCTTGACTTGTGTTGCAAATTTCTTTATGTTGCTCTATTTTTCTTTCTCTCTGTCCATCTTTCTGGTGTTTTCTTCCTAAAGCTTTCAAAATCCAATTTTCCTGTTGCTGCCTTGTAAGTCATTTTAATACTCAGTAGGTTTAATTGCTGCAATAATTATGCCTTTCCCTGAGCTAATGTGACAGAGCGTGGAGTGGAGTGGAGAAGTGAATATCTGTTTACAGCACTTGAAGGGCGATAAACAGATTTACATCAATCAAGCTGCACAGTCTGAACTAACATGTAAGAGGGCCTTTGGGAGAGGCAGATTTTGTTTTTTTTCCTTTTTCAGCTGAAGAGCCTGTCATTTCCTTCCCTTTCATATTTCTTCAGATGCAATTAGGGCATATCAGTGAATTTAAAATGCACAAATCAAACATTTCTTTAAAAAGCAACTGCGTTGATGTTGCCCACAGAAATCAGATATATTTTCTTAACCTATGACAAACATTATTTATGTAGAAGCCTTATTATGTAAACCCATCTGCGTATGCAATGGTAAGCAATCCCTTGATACCATTGAAAAAGAATGCTTTCAGCTAAAAGAATATATTTTCCTCCTTTCTTACTTATGGTTCCTGTAGCTCAAAATCTACCTTCCTCTGTGGGGTTCCTTGCATTCATTAGTTTGGTTTGTCCAGTGAACCTTTGTAGATGGCTCTTTTTGTTCCCAAGTCTCTTTCAATTAGTCCTTTTCTTGGTTTCTTCTTTTTTTTCTCCCAGAAAAATTATTTTGGAGAATTCATCATTAGTTAATGTTGGGTTGAATTACTCTAACAGCCCACACGCTGCCCTTGGCTGTGCGTGGTTTGGAGTTTGGGGATGTGCTAACGGGGCATGAGAGCGGGAGCCTTCGGAATGGAGGCTGATGGACGGATGAGGTGGTGGTTGATGGAGCTGGAAAGATCACATTCCTGCCCCCACCCGCCCAATCAGTCCTGCCCCCACCTCCCCACTACCCCCAGTAGTTTAGAGAAAGCAGTAGAAAGAGCATGAAGTTTGGAGTTGGACCTGTGTTCGAATCCTGCCTCTTCCTGAGCTCTATGACCCTGGGAAGGCCCTTATACTCTAGGGCAGGCTTTCCTTAACTGAGAAGAGCAGGTGATCACCTGCCCCACCGTGCCTGGGCCAGTCCTGGTTTATGCTTTGTGTCCTGGCATTCTTATTAACAGTTGCTCTGTTCACGGTGCCAAGTGCCTGGGGTAGATTATATGGTGACCCTAAGAATGAAGATAACTCTCACCTCCTGTTGCTGTGAAGTGGCCTTTTGTGTGCCCAGTGCAGGGTCTGCTACAAAGATGCTCAAGACAGTACGTTTTATTATTATTAGTAACAATCTGAAATTATGCTCAAAGCTGATCTAAGTGGTTCACTGGATGCCTGTGAGTCTGACACGCTAACTTAGATTTGAAAGGCCCATTTTAGTTTCACGTTTCAGAATCCTTTTAGGTTTTACACTTTGTTTTGGAAATGTAATGAACTCCCTTCCAGATGTTTCAGGGTCTCAATTAAATGTCGGACTCCCCAGGATAAGTTCACCTAACTCCGTAACAGTAATGATCAGCTTAGGTTAGAAAGAAGAGAAATCAGGCACTGTCTATTTCATGTTTATCAGGGAAAAAAAACTATTTAAAACAAAAACAAAATGAATAAATGAAACAAAACATTCCAGGGAAGGGTGGAATGAACCTTAGATATAGATTGATTTTTCAAAAGTAATTCTCTATGGGTTCTTTGAGTAGAGGTTGAGAGCTAAATGGCCTGGTAATAAAACCCACAGGGCAGAGGCCCTCGGGAAGCTGGGCAAGGCCTCTTGGAAGAGAGGAGGGGGGCCAAGTGATGCTTAAGGAAAAACTTCATACTTGAGAAATGTCCTAAAGTGGAAATGGCAGAGAAAATTGCGGGAAAAAAACTTGTTGGGGACAAAACCAATGACTGGCTATGTCTGTTTTTCCCTGGAAGACATACCAACTGCACCTGGTTATGAGCCAGATCCAGACAAGGCCCTGGGAAGGAGACGTGTCACCCAGTCCCTGCCTCAAGGAGCACATGACCTAGAGAAGGAGACAGAAACATGGACAAGGGCAGTACTTGGGGCTGTGGGAAAGGATGCTGTATGAGCTAGGGCAGGCTAACTACTGTAACAAACAGCCCCCCAAACCTCATGACTTAACATGACAGATGTTTATTTCAGAGTAGTGGGTGTTTGGCAGGCAGTCCTCACATAGGGATTCAGGGACCCTGGCTTCTCCCATCTTGTACCTCCAGCAATCTTCATAGCCTCAGAGTTCTCCTCTGGCTCCTTTGCATCCAGCCTGCAGAAGGAGGAAAAGGAAAGTGGGGTGTTGCATAGGAGGAATTTTGGGGGGCCAGGTTTGGAAGTGGTGCACCCATGCCTTTTGCTAGAGCTCAATCACATGGCCCCACGTAGATGCAAGCATGGCTGGGCAGCCAGTTGTCTCCTGACAAGCATTCTACACCTATCAAAGGGGAGCACTCATCTCTAGTGAACAGTTAGCTGTCTCTGCCACTTACGCATGGGAGAGGGGAGACGGGAGCTCAGGGGAGAGAGAAACTGAGTCCTCTGTGTGTGTGTGTGTGTGTGTGTGTGTGTGTGTGTGTAGGCACTTGTGATGTAGTGGGGGAGGGATGGGGAATTACATCAAAACTTTCCAGAAACTTGTTTAAAGTGAGTTTTAGAAGAGAAAGAGAAATAGTAGTAAAGTGATGAATGGCAATGGGAAAGGGCATTTTAAATAGAGGAAACATGTGCAAAGGTACTGGGATGTTCCTTCATTAATTCAGCAAATCTTTACAGAAGTGCTTTTCAGGTGCCAGGAGCCCTTTCAAATGCTCGGAATACACTATCCAGAGGACAGACACCCACACTCATTTGTCTATATTCCAGTGAGCGGAAACAGACCATTAAAAAACAAGTAAGTAAACACACACAACTCAAAACAAAAAAATCAAATAGCATGTTGTTTGTGGGGGAACTACATGTCTTTAAATAGAATTGAAGCAAAGGGTTAATTTTGGGAGTGGAGGTGGAGGAGGCGAGAAATGATGAAACTAGCGAAGGGAGCAGAGGCCAGCCAGCAAAGGGCTTTTCATGCATTGAACTGCATCAGGAAAAGGAGACGGGCTCAGCTTTAGAAAGGCCCCTGGATTGTGAATAGGTCAATTTAAGGGACATGGGAGTGGCTGCAGGGACAACAATTACAAGGCTGTTGAAATAACTTAAGTATGAAATGATGAGGGATTGTGGAACAGGGGATGGAATTGAGAGATGTGAAGGAGTTACAATGTACAGTGTAGGCAGTGCATCCCAAAGATGAAGGAAAGAGGGTTCAAGGATGACCCCCATTCCTAGGTTTCTGGCAGAAAATGGGCTGCATGTGTTTCCTTCAGTTCAGTCCAGACATTCTAGTCTGTGTACACTTTTATTTTTTAAAAAATGTCTTATTTACACAACTTCACAGGAAAAAAAATCTAAAAGAACTAAAATTCTATTCTGTTTCCTTTTACTGTTGAGTAGTATGAATTGGCTTAACTATTGCCATTTGTTGCTTCTGATATTATCCTGTTAGGAATGGCCTTGTCATGAATTCCTTAAGATAAGCTGTAAGGAACTTTAGAGATTTCCTATTTCAGTCTCCTCGTTTTACAGATAAGAAAACTGAGGCCCAGAGATGTTGAATGATGAGCCCAAAGATGGTGAACACTGATAGTTAACAGCAGATCAGCACTTCAGCCCAAGGTCCAAAGCCTTTCCCTGGGCCCTCTTAACTCTACCATGATACCTTTTGGAATGCATTGCTTTTTTTTTTTTTTTTTTTTTTTTTTTTTTGGTATTTTGGATTATTTCTTAGGCGTAACCCCCAAAGCAGGGTTTTCAGATCAAAAGCTACATGGGATTTTTATGGCCTCTTGTATATTTCCCAACTGATTACCAGAAAGACTGTACCAACTCACAGCACCCACCAGCACTAGGATTTGTTTCAGTTAAGCTGCTGCTGGGAAACAAAGCACCCCAAAATGCAGTGAGCTTAAAACAATATTCGTGTCATTATCTGTCATGATGCTGTAGGTAGACTGAGCTCAGCTGGGTGGCTCTTCTGCTTTATGTGATGTCAGCTGGGGCTGCAGTTATTTGGGGGCTTTACCAGGTGAGGAAGCCAAGGTGGTTCCTCCCGTGTCTGGACCTTGGCAAGGGAGACTGGAAGGCTGGGTCTCTCTCTCTTTCTCTCTGTCTATGTAGTTTTATGGGGCCTCTCCATGGTCTCTCCAGCAGGGAAGACAGTTGCGGTCGCAGTTGATTCGTCTGGGGGGGGGGTGGCGGCCGGTTGCTAAATCCTAGGCTCCCAGGATTGCTCGGAGGGTACCGGCGGCGGGGGCTCTTTCCCGGAGGCGAGGGCGAGGCGGGGGACTTGGCCAGGTCCCCGGCGGGGTGGCGTGCAAAGTATGGAGGGCGGCGAGAAAGGAACAGGCGGGACACGGTTCTTTTAGGGTGAAGAAGCCAAGAGAGCCTTTATTAGGGGAGAGTACAAGCTTATATCAGGCGTTTAGAGGGCGGGGTAGCTGTAGAGGTTAAAGGCTTGGATTGGTTCTGAGAGGGCGCGGAGGTTGATTGAAAAGGGGCGAGAGTTGCTCCGGTAACGGTGTCTGGCAACAATGTATGCGCACTGGTGGTAATGGGAGTTGCACTGGCAATGGGGAGTGTCCGGGCAAGATAAGGGGGTGGGGAAAAGGCGGTTCCCTCCGGCAAGCCTCCCCTAACAGTGTTATTTTGGGTGAGGAAATGGGGCCTGCCTCCGGCCTCACTTTCCCAGGCCCGGGGGGCTGCGGAGGGCGCTGTCGCCCGTGCCCACCACCCTCCCCAGGGGCTGATCAGGTCCCCCAGCCCAGGCCCGCCAAGTTGAAGCACGTAATCAGTGTCCCGCATTTCCCCCTTCTTTTCTAATTAAAGGAAGAAGCTTACCGGAGAGGTCCGCTAAGGGATGAGGGAAGGGGAAGGCCGGGGAGGGGAAAAAGGGGTTGACGGTGGCTCAGCGAGGCTGGAGCTCGGCGTTGGTGTGGCGCCCGGGCGCTCGACAGGGGCCTTGCTGCTTGCGGGATGGACGAGGGTGGGGGGTTTAAAGTTGGAGGTTCAGAGAAGCTGGAGCTCGAGGTTGGTGCGATGTTCAGGCGATTGAGAAGGGCCTCGCGGTCGGCGGGTTGACCGGTGGCGGTGAGGTCGCGGAGGGTTGGTTGTCATCTTGGAGTAGGGAGCATCAGAGGTGGCGAGTCGCTGGTACTGGACTTGCACGAACGAGGAGAAAATAGCATCCGTTTGTTTCCTTACAAGCTGGACAATTCTGCGGATAATGCAGGGTCCTAAGGTGAGAGCTAGAATAATCATTAGTAGGGGGCCGAGGAGAGGGAGGAGGTAAGGGAGGAGGGGGGGTAAAGATGTGGGACCAATAGCTGGTGGCTTCACGGTCTCTTTCGCGTTGTTCCAGTCCCTCTCGGACCTTCTTTAGGCTGTCCTCGGCGAGACCTGTGGAATTGGCATATACACAGCACTCTTCTCCTAGGGCGGCGCAAAGGCCTCCTTCTTTGAGGAGGAGAAGGTCGAGACCTCGGCGGTTTTGGAGCACTACCTCAGAGAGGGAATTGACAGAATTTTTAAGATGGGAAATAGCGTCTTGTAGGTGGCGAATGTCCTCGTCAACAGCCGCCCGGAGGTGAGTTAGGGCGGAGCCTTGACTGGCTAATGCAGCGATTCCGGTGCCAGCGCCTGCAAGACCTAGGAGGGAGGCAATCGTGAGGACGGTGATGGGCTCTCGCTTTTGCAGTGGGGCAGAAGCTGCAGTTGTTTCCAGGCGGAGGAAGAAGTCTTCCTCGCTATGGTATAGGACCCTAGGGATGAGGACAATTAGGAGGCAAGTTTCATTAGTTGTATTGAGGGTTTGCACGTTAAGGCAGGGGGTAAGCCCTGTAGAGGAGCAGAGCCATTGGGAGGAGTTATGAGGGATGAGAAATTTTGCAGAGCTGCTGGGAGATGAGTAGTCGGCGCAAGCTGTGAGGTTGGGAGAGTTACTTGAGCGAGGGCGGATGCACTTTCCTGTAAAGGAGACTGAATGAAAGTTTAGGGGGACGGCAGAGGTATTCCAATTGCATTCCGAGGGGCTGTCCTCTGTGTTTTCTGAAAAGGAGAGGTTGGAGGCAACTGGCTCATACAGGGGGGAGGAAGTGGAGAGGCAAAGCCAACAAGAGGAGGTAAGATTGGGGTTGGAGGAATTCACTGAGGTGAAGGCCGCTTGGATAAGGCCGAGGAGGGGAGAAGAGTAGCGAGAGGAGTAGCGAGAGGGGGGTAGAGGAGGTCGGGGTGGTGGGGTTGGCGATGCATTGTTTGCAGCTGAGGTGCGGCTGGTTGGAGCTGAGGTGCGGCTGGAGAGCTGTGGAAAAAGGGGGTTAATGACTTGGTTGGGACCTATGCCAGAGGGTGTTCTTAATGCAGTATTTTGGCCTGGTTGGTTTGCAGCCTCTTTTTTTATGAGAATAAGTGATCCTGGGTCGGTTCCGTCCTTATAGATTCTGAAGCCCCAAGTTCGACCGAGTAACCAGGAGGGATTAGTGGGAAGTTGCACGGTAAGATTAAGGTGAGTGCAGGTACCTGTGGGTGGAAGGTGGGAACTGTCGTCCGTGCTGAAATAAACAGGCTCATCACGGGGTTTGCAGTTCCAGGGGGCCCAGCGTAGGGTAAGATAGTGATCAACGCTAGACGGCTTCCAACCAGTAGCTAGTGTCTCGCAGCCCCAATAGGCACAATAATATTGATTGGGGGCATTGCAATACGATTTTCCAGGGTTGGAGGCTGGGCACATATAATATTGGTGTTCATTACTGCCAACGGGAGGGTTGGGAAATAGATTAGAGGCGTTGACGAGAAAAGAAGGTTGCCCTGCTGTAACTTGGGTTTGTATAACTGTGGAATCTTCCCACCGTGCCAAGGTCCATTTCCAAGGCTGGTGAGGGGAGTGGGGCTGGTAGACAGCCTGGGTAGAAGAGGCGAGAGCCAGCATGATCGTTAGAAGGGAAGCAATGCTCGGGTGGGGGTTATGGGGGTGTAGGGGGCTGGCTTTTTCCCGTCTATAGAGGCGTATAATCTCTCTGATTTCTTGTTTCTCCGGGGTTTCACTCGGACTGGGGTCCAGGCTCAGGTGTACTGTTGTCATTTGGTGTACCAGGCTGCGGAGACGACGGCGTTCTCGTCTCGTCAGACGCGTGGCTGCTGGTGGCGGGCCGGATTCCCCTTCCTGGGATCCAGATTGGTTGTGCTGCATCATCTGGGAAAACACAAGCAAACCCGCGCCCCTGGGTGAGGAGTGGGGAGGGACCCTTCCAGGCATTATTCTCTGGGTCCTTCCAGTAGACCATCGGGGCCTGGGTGGGCCTATACGAGGGCCCCCAATGTTTATGTAGGGGCGAAAGTCCTTCTTTATTGAATGTGAGTAGATTAAGGTGAATGAGGGCTGCTATGATAAGGTCCCCTGGAGTTGCCTGGGGGAGCATTGCCCTCTCTTTTTCAATTTGTGTTTTTAAGCGGCGATGGACTGCTTCCACAATGGCTTGTCCCTGTGGATTATAAGGGATGCCGAAATGATGGGTGATGTTATATAACTGAAGAAAGGCCGCAAAGGAGGCACTGCGATAGGCAGGCCCATTGTCCGTTTTTATGTCCCAGGGGACTCCCATGAAGAGAATTCCCTGTCTTAGGGCCTTGATACAGTGTTTGGCCGTTTCCCCGGCGAGGGGGACTGCATAACACATGGCTGAGAAGGTGTCAATCATTACATGTACATACTTGAGGCGCCCAAAGGACGGTACATGAGTTACATCCATTTGCCATCTAGAATTGGGTTTTAGGCCTCGTGGGTTGACTCCCTGAGGTTGCAGGGGGCCAAGCGGCGCAAAGGGCGCACAAGTTGCACAATTGCGGACAAGATGTTTACAGGTATCCAGGGGGAGGCCACATAAATGATGCAATGACGTAGCCGAAAAGTGAAACCTGGAATGCAATAACTTGGCCTGGTTAACAGCGTCCCCCGGAGGGGCCGCTGTGTGGGTCAGCATAGCTTGGATATTTTGAGCTGAGACCGCTTGGTCTACTATACTGTTGCCATTAGCCAAGGGCCCCGGAAGGCCTGAGTGACTACGAATGTGGCTAACGAACCAAGGATTCTGTCTATGCTCTAAGATGCTTCTGAGGTCAGAAAGTGCTTTATCGATGGCCGAGTTCCCGGGGAAAAAGGTGGAAAATGCGAGGACTCGGCAGACCTGATACGTGTAGAGGCTGTCAGTGAAAATGTTTACTGGGTGGCTGCAGTGGGCGTTTAGCGCGTATGACACTGCCAGAATTTCCCCCACTTGGACTGAATGAAGGTTGACATAACTGAATAGGCGGGGTTCCGGATGGTCCTGCGAATAAGAGAGGAAGGTGAAACGGGTTTTGGAGGCGTCAGTAAAGACGGTAGTGGCACCCGGGATGGGTGCAGAGGAGGGGAAAGGATGGAAGGGGCTGCGGAAGGGAAGCTTGGCGAGTCCCTGTAACAGCCGATGGCTAGGATAGTGGCAGCTGAATTCCCCATGAAATCCTTCTAAAAGGATTTGCATGTCCGGGTTGTCACGTATAAGCAGGCGGGTTTGGCCTGCGTCTAGGGGCCAAACAATTTTTTCTGGCGGCTCTCCGAATACATGAACAGCCAGGGTGACTAGATCTGAAGCTAGGCTGATCCAGAGCCGCACCGCGGGGCAAATTTTTCTAAGCCGGCTTTTAGCAGGGTGCACCCAAAGTAGAGGGCCTTCCTGCCACAGGCAGCCCATGGGTGTGCCGGGCGTAGGAAGGATGAGTGCTATAAGATTGCCCTCTTTAGTGCTGAACCTGTTGAGACAGCAGGCGGCGAGTGCCTTGTTAATTGCGGCAATGGCTTCCTTTGCCTCCTGGGTGAGCTTAATGCGCCGGGAGATTGCTAGCGGCGGGGCTTCAGGGACACTCAGCAGCATAAAGAGTGGTTGGAGCTGTGCGGTGGTGATCGGCAACGCAGAGCGGAGCCAATTGATCTGACCGCAGAGCTGTTGAAGCTCAGTGATAGTGACCCGATCCGGTATGTCCAGCTGGGGAGCGGACGGGGCAATGGTTCTATTAATACTAAACCCTAAGAAGGCTAATGGTGGCACAATTTGAACTTTATCGGGCTGAACCGTAAGGCCGAGGTCAGCTAAATTAGTGGTGAGGTCTTTGAGGATTAGAGGAAGTGCCTCGGCGTCCTCAGAGGCCACCAAGATGTCATCCATGTAATGGATGAGCATGGCCCGCTTTCGCAGAGGGGCCACTGCGTGATTAACATACATTTGGCAGATGGCCGGACTGTTACGCATCCCTTGAGGGAGGACTTTCCATTGGTACCTGCTAGCCGCGCCCGCGTGATTGGGGACGGGGACTGTAAAGGCAAAGCGCGGGCGATCTCGCTCATGTAGCGGGATGGAAAAGAAACAGTCTTTGATGTCAATGGTGGCTACATGATAGTGGGCCGGGATGGCTACCGGATGGGGGAGGCCAGGCTGCGGGGAACCCATTGGAAGAATATGCTTATTGATTTCCCGCAGATCATTGAGGAGCCTAAATTTCCCTGTGGCTTTTTTATGAATAACAAACACTGGCGAATTATAGGGACTAGTAGAAGGCTCTATGTGGTCAGCGTCCAATTGTTCTTGGACAAGGGTTTGGAGTGTCACTAATTTATGCGTGGGAAGGGGCCACTGCTCCACCCATATAGGTTCCTCAGTATCCCACTGCAGAGGAACGGGCGCTGGAGGTTTTAAACGAGCAGTGGTGCACATTATTGGGGGGGCTGCGTGGTAAGCACTGCCCCAGAGGCGGCGAGGATGTCACGGCCCCATAAAATTTGGTCTATGGTGTGTAGAAATAACGGGCGGAAGGTGCCTGAGTGGCCCTCCTCATCCTCCCACTTAATGGGCCCTATGGCCTGAAGAGAGGTGGAGGTACCAGTGGCTCCCACTACCGAGGGACCATCGAGAACCATGCACATGGTGGCATACTGAGCGGGCATGCAAGAGACCTCTGCCCCTGAATCGAGCGTGCCCGTGTACCATTGCCCCTCTATTCTTAACTTACGAGTAGGCTTCTCTGGAATGATAGGGACTGTCCAGAGAAGCGTTTTACTGCCGGTGAAGTGATTAGTTTTATTAGAACCGGCCGGCACGCTGTCTCTTAGGGGCGGGGCTGAGGCTTGCCCCGCTTGGAGTTTAAAGCTTGCTCAGCATTTTGGCGCTGATTGACACCAGGGCAGCGGCAGAGGGTTTTGGGGTTATTTTTGCAATCGCGCGCCCAGTGATAACCACGCTGGCAGCGTGGGCAAGGAGTGGGAGGGGGGCGCCCATTGCGCTGCATGAAAGGCAGGCGGTTGACTTCTGCATTGGGGCACTCCCGGGCAAAATGACCGCTCTGCCCGCACTTAAAACAACCGGTGGTGGCGGCTAAGGCGGCAGTGACAGCGCCAGAGACAGCCTGGGCTAGGGACGCGGCAGCTGGGTCAAAGGCGCTGCAGGCGAGAACCCAGTCATCTAGACTTTTTTCCCGCAAGGGGAGAATGGCTTGCTTACAGGGGGGGTTAGCCCCTTCTAGAATGAGTTCCCGGGTGAGAGCTAGCTGG
Organism: Choloepus didactylus; assembly: GCF_015220235.1. Classification (NCBI taxonomy): domain Eukaryota; kingdom Metazoa; phylum Chordata; class Mammalia; order Pilosa; family Megalonychidae; genus Choloepus; species Choloepus didactylus. The sequence continues at coordinate 89,157,898 of NC_051314.1, forward strand.
GCTTGGGGGTTGCTAACTTTTCTAGCGCAGGTTTCTTCGACCCTGGACACGAAGGTGGCGAAAGGTTCGTTTGGCTCCTGGAGGAGCTTGGTAAAGTTGTCAGGTCGACGGGCAGAGCAGTTGGCAAACGCGCGTAAGGCGATGCCTCTGAGGATAGTCCAGAAGGTGGCAGGGACATTAATATAAGCAGACGCATCTAGAAACGCTTCCGTGCCTAGATAGGCTTCGGGGTGATGATAGACTCCAGTGGCTGCGTCTTGCTCACTTTGCTTAGCTGCTTCCGCCTGGAAGTGAGCACGCCAATCAACAAACTGGCCGGGGTTAAGAATGGAACGGGCAAGCGAGGCCCAGTCTTGGGGGATGCAAAAGTCCATGCCGAGATCCTGCAGTATTTGGGAAGCGTATGGGCTACCTAACCCATCCTCTTTGACGGCCCTGCGAAGCTGCTTGATAGTATCAGAGTCAATGGGATACCAGTCATACGGTTTCTGTGGTGTGGGGGTAAGGTTAAGAGGAAAGCAGCGAAAAGCACGAGAGAAAGGAGGACGCGCTTGCAGAGGGCTTGGCGCGGGAGTGGGGGTAGGGGGAGCGTTGCCCCAAGGGTTGCCTTGAGGTGTAGAAGGCAGCCAGGGGTTGTTAGTCGGCAGGGTGGGAGGAGCGGCGGCAGCTGCCGGTAGCGGCTCCGAGGGGGAGCTCGCCGGAGGGGGAGGCGGAAGTGGGAGGCCCCAAGCGTCGCAAGACGGCGGCGCGGTGGGAGTGGCTAAGGCATAAGATGGTGGACTAGCTCCGCCCTGTGAAATGGCGGGGTAAAGCGCTTGCGGTTTCCGGCCCAGCTTAGGGCTGACGTCATCGCCGGAGCACTTCCTCCCCTCGATGGAAGAAGAAGGAGGAGGAGGAAGTTCGCCATCTTGGCGAGGCTCAGTGTTATTTTGTTTTTTGGGAGTCACTTCGAGCGCGTTGTTAATCTGCTCAACTAAGGACTCTGTGTCCGAATCGTGGTCTACATTAGTATCGCTGTCTGAATCTGTTGACTGGGTTGATAGGGCCTCCTTGGATTTAATGGGGCCTCGATCAGGGGGGAGGGAGCCTTGAAGGCAGGAGCGGACGGTTATTAAGGTGGGGAGCAAGCCGGGAGGGAAGCGCTTGCTCTCATGTTCCATGGCGTTGGTGACCCGATCAATAAGGCGATCATAAGTAACAGGGTCCCAAAGATGGCAAGTGGTGAGCCATGGGTTAAAGGGCAGCAGGAGGTCCCAGTATACTTGCAGCTGCCGGACAGACACCTTACAGCGATGTGTGTCTAGGAGACCAGCCAGAGCACGAACTTGGGGTGCTTGGCGTGCAGATAGATGATTACCCATAGCGGAGTGAGAAAAGAAAAAGGGGGGTTGATTATTGAGTAAAGAAAATGAGGTAAACCGTGGTCGCGAGGCCAAAGGAGATGGCGAGAATAGAAGGCAGGAGCCTCTAGTAGCGAGAGCAGTTTGGGGGGGGGGCGGTCGCAAAGAGGCACACCGCGCGAAACAAAGAAACAAAGACACAAAGGACCACAGCAAAGTAATGGAGGGGAAGAGGGAAAGCTACTGGAGGAAGAGTGTTAGGAGGAATGGGGGGACATAGGAAGAGAAGACGAAAGGTAGTCGGGGGTAAGAGTTAGGTTAACGCGGGAAAGGAAGAGCGGCCCGGGAGCGGAGTGGCGTGGGAGAGGCGGCTCCGGACGTGGAGCGGCGAGGGAGAGGCGGCTCCGCGGGGCGGCGAGGGAGAGGCGGCCCTTACTTTGCAGGCGAGGAGAAGGGGAGCTGGAGAGGCGTCCGGGCGAGCGGGTGGTTTACTGGACCGCTGCGTGGAGAGGACTTTTAATTCCAGGGGCCCCACGTTGGGCGCCAGTTGCGGTCGCAGTTGATTCGTCTGGGGGGGGGGGTGGCGGCCGGTTGCTAAATCCTAGGCTCCCAGGATTGCTCGGAGGGTACCGGCGGCGGGGGCTCTTTCCCGGAGGCGAGGGCGAGGCGGGGGACTTGGCCAGGTCCCCGGCGGGGTGGCGTGCAAAGTATGGAGGGCGGCGAGAAAGGAACAGGCGGGACACGGTTCTTTTAGGGTGAAGAAGCCAAGAGAGCCTTTATTAGGGGAGAGTACAAGCTTATATCGGGCGTTTAGAGGGCGGGGTAGCTGTAGAGGTTAAAGGCTTGGATTGGTTCTGAGAGGGCGCGGAGGTTGATTGAAAAGGGGCGAGAGTTGCTCCGGTAACGGTGTCTGGCAACAATGTATGCGCACTGGTGGTAATGGGAGTTGCACTGGCAACGGGGAGTGTCCGGGCAAGATAAGGGGGTGGGGAAAAGGCGGTTCCCTCCGGCAAGCCTCCCCTAACAGTGTTATTTTGGGTGAGGAAATGGGGCCTGCCTCCGGCCTCACTTTCCCAGGCCCAGGGGGCTGCGGAGGGCGCTGTCGCCCATGCCCACCACCCTCCCCAGGGGCTGATCAGGTCCCCCAGCCCAGGCCCGCCAAGTTGAAGCACGTAATCAGTGTCCCGCAAGACAGACTTCTTAACATGTTGGCTCAGGGAATCTAGAAAAGCTCAAAAGCAGAAGCTGCCAGTTTTTCTCAAAGTTGAGACCTCAAACTTCCACATAGTGCCACTTGCACCATATTCTGTTGGTTAAAGTGACTCACAGAGCCAACCCATGTACTCAAAGCCGTGAATATCAACTATGGAGTTTATTGCTTTTGTTTGTTTTTGCAGTTCTATGATTCTTTTAGTTTGTGTTGCTTTCATTATTCATGCAAGTTGACCATTTTCCCTAGTGGTAGTTTACTATTTGTGTCTTTTCTTTGTGAACTGGTTTTGCAAATACTTTTATTAGTGTGAATTTAAATTTAGAAAGAGTTTGTCAGAATCTTGAACCTTTTTTTCTGTATGAGATTCTCTCATTTGGAATTATAGGGAACAACTAACTCTAAGAATTTCCATTTTTTCCCCAAGATTAACCTTGCTCTGAAGCATTGTACAAGTGTGTATACCCATTGTATAGATGAATATCAGAGTTTGGTAATTTTCCTGTGGCCCCAGCACTCTATTCTTGTCACCAATAATGACAATAATGATAGCAAATAGTTTTTGAGGGCCACTTGTGATCAAATTCCACTAAATGTACTGCCAAGTGGTCATCTAGTATTTGCTTGCATAGCTTTTGTTTTAGGTAATATACTACATTCTAAAATAGAACATTTGGCCTTGGATAACTCTGACATGGAAAATACTTCTTTACACTGAGTTGGAACTTGTCTCTATATCACCATGCTGTACAAAGAGAATTTCATTCTGACCTCCATGACAGATCACAAATTTATGAAGAAAAGTCTCATGTCTGGTTTCCCCCTTCCCCCAACTGTTACTTTTCAGGATTCATTCAACAAGTATTTAATTAGCACCTATTATGGGCTAGACCTAGTTCTAGGCATTGGAGATACAGCAGTGAACAAAGCAGAGAATAGCCCTTGCCCTTATGGAGCATATATTCTAATGAAGAATGGGCAATAAACAAATACATAAATGTAAATGTCAGATGATCATGGAAAATAAAAATAAAGAAAGGATGGGCTAAGGGAGTGCTGAGAAGGGGAGAATTAAAATTTAAAATTAAATTTTGAATAGGGTGGTTAGGGAAGTCCTTTTGAAAAGGTGATACTTGAGGAAAGTCCTGAAGGAACTGGGAGCTAAGTCATGAAGAATCCTGGGAGACAGTGGTCCAGGCCCAGGAGACATTCCCAGCTGAGTCCACCATGCCCTACATGATATGCAAATGTGCATTCCAGATGCTCATCAATTAGCCCACCCCTCTTTTCGGCATTGTGTTTCCCAGAAATGCAACATTCCAAGTGTCCTCTGACTCATACCTTTGAGGTGGCTCATGTTTACACTTTGATGTGATACATGTCATTCAAAGGACTGGCAACAACAGTGTAATTTGTTTTAGCAGAATAAAATTCATCATCCATTCTTCCAGATTACGCAGCAAAACTTTATCAAGGTTCCACCATGCACTTCAGATTAACGACGTTAATTTAACATGATGAGTGAAGCTGTGTGGTGAATTGCTTCCTGCAGCTTCATAAACATGGTCCTGCCCGCGAAGGTGGTAAGGGCATGTATGAGACGTACAAATGGAAATGAAAGACTTTGTAGAGAAACAAATAGGCCTTGGTGATGGATTGAATAAGATCATGGAGGTAACGGAGCTAGGTGGAGAAAAGCCATAGGCTATGGGCTGATTAAAAACTCAGTGGAATGGAGGAAGAAGAGAAAAATTCTCATGCAGATTAAAGAAAAAAACCCCATTGCATTCTGCATGTGTACTGCCTCACTCTCATGGAATGACATTATTCCCTTTCTCAGGGAATTTTATTTCCATGTTTTAATGTTATCTACCGAACATAGATTACTTAAATTCTCAGCAATGTGACTTGAACCATACGATGACTCCACATATTGTATGATCCAGAATTTTCTTTGAAGTCAAGTAATTTTACTCGTTTGTGTGTCAGTGTTGATCGTACTGGGTCACTTTTGCCTGAGGCATGGTATGTTCTTTCAGTCAGAAGATTCAAGTTTTCTTTTACTTTTGGAACATTTTCTTGAATGATATCTTTGAATGTTTATTGTCTCATTATCTCATTATGCATTTCATTTGCTTGTCTTCTATATCTATCAATCTTTTTAACTAAAATTTTAAATTTATTTTCATTTCATTTTATTTGTTTCATTTCCATTTGCTTTTTTTCCCATTTCTGTCTTCTATGCCCTCACTATGTATTCAGCAGTATCTGTTCTCATTTGTGCTTTTTGCAATAATTTCTGCAATAGTTTTATTTCTTTCTTTAGTTCTGTATTTCACACTTTTGCTCATGAACATTCACCTCCTGAGCTCTTGTATTTTTTACTTTTTTTAATTAGTAGAGGCCACTCCTTCAAAAAGTTTTTAAAATTTAAAATATTAAGTAACAACTTTCATATGCTCTGTGGCAGCATTTTTTGGTGAGCATCCTTACTTCCTCTTTACTTTTATTGTTCCTTTCCTCCTCTTTTTATATAGTAATTGTGTATGGTTCTTCTGGTTCCTTTTTGGTATTCATCTCTTGCTGAGGTTCATTTTAGGGATGGTGGAGGCAGAACCATATTTTGGGCCAGGGTTGGAGAATTTACTCCACGGAAATTGACAATTGCTGCAAATCAGGCCTTTTTCTTTCCTCAGAGAGTTGGTTTAGCAGCACACCACTGGAAGTCAGTCTCTACTACTAACCAAGCTTTGTAAAAAATCAACATTTAGTGTTTCTTCATATGTAAAATGGTAATTCAATTCAATTCTATTTACCTCATAAGCTTATTGAGAAGATTAAATGAAATAATGAATGCAAACCACTTTGCATCTGTTTCACAGTAAGAGCTCAAACTATGGGTGCCATTGTTGTTAGCTGTTGAATTTTGTTAGATAATAGTATCTGCATATACTGAGCACACAGGCTGATTTGCTTGCAAGATAGATGTTATCAACTCCATATTACAGGTGAGGAAACTGGAGTTCAAAGAGATCAAGTCATTTGCCTAAGACCATAACCCTAGTAAATGGTGGAGCTAAAAGCTGCTGATCTCCAGCTCATGTACTTTCTGTACTGGTTGGTGGTGGCCTTTAAATTTACCTGACCAAGGAGCTAGCACACGGCAGTACAGGGAAGCCACCTTAGAGCCTTCTGTCAGCTCACCTGTCTCTGAGCCAGGCTGGAGGCAGAACACCCCGTATTTTTTACTTTGTACTAAAATAAAAAAAAAAAAACAAAAGCTTTAAATAGCAATGGAGAGTTTAGAACTGGGTTAATATTCCAAAGGATGTGTGCAGATATATTGGGGGAATAGGAAGGAAAAGAATACTGATGTAATGAATGCATTTGATATCACACAGAACATCTTTCCTGAAGACCAGACCTGCAATCTTCATGTTTTTAAATTAACTTAAAAATGATAGGACTACACGTACCTAACTCTGATTACAGCTTTGTGGGCAGTTGCGGCTTCTGCCATTTTTAGCATACAATTTTATGTAATACTTTGTAAAAGAAACATGACTGTCTTTCAAAAGAGATTTAAAATATTTCTCAGAATAAATATGATCATCAGCTGGAAAGGAGACTGTTCAAGGAGATTTTGGGTTCCTAAGGTGTGTCATTAGTAGCAATTGCTTTATGTGTAAGAGCTTTCTCGCTTAGGGAGAAAAATGGAAGCTCAGTAGTCCAGGCGTAGAAACTTATGTTTATAACCTCCTGGATTCAAATGATTGGCTTTTATATGAGTGTTGTGAAAGAAGGGAGCCAACTCTGTCTCTGTATTCATGCAAAAGAAAGTTTTATTCTACTCATTCCTACAGGTCTTTATAGTATACAAGGTAGTCTCCTATGTGACTGTTTTCAGGTATTTCAGGGAGGGTGCATTTTTTCTAAAGCCATAAGGTGTGATTGCATGTCTTTGATCTCAAGGGACAATGTCTTTGGGGGTAGACGGGAGACAGCAGGAGCAGGAGACAGGAGCACTGAAGGAGCCTGGCGACTTTAACCTTATCTAAATTGCTGCCTGCCTTCAGGCATGCAAAACTTTGGCCTTCTCCCAGCCTGGTGCCCGCCTTCAGGCTTTTGAAGCTTAGGAAGTGGCCCCCCTCTATAACCTATCTGTTAGGTTCGGAGCCGTTCAAGGATCCACACAATGCAGCGAGTCAAATTTTAAGTATAAAGTTTAGATTTATTAGAGGAAGAAAGCAGGTGGGAGCCAGCAGAAAAGAAGAAAAAGATAATGGCTCCCGCTCTCTATCTGAGAGCAGCATTTTTTAACGAAAAAAAGGAACCCACGTTACGTAGGGTGTCTGCTGTGATGTTCTGTGCCTCGACTGGGTAAGTGCCTATCTAGTTTTGGGCTGATTGGTTGGTAGGATTCTGAGACAATATTGTTTTCAGGAAAGCAGCTGCGTTATGTAGCTAGGGAGAGCAGGCCTTGTTGGTTGTTCTCTTATGGACATATCTGACCTTGCCTTACTCGCCTTCGTGGTGCTACTGTGGCTGGAACGGCCGTGAACAGCTTTGAACAGCTTCATTCTTTAGTTCATGGGACACCTGTTTTCTTGTGAGATAAGCTGTGGGGCCCCTGAGTTAGAAACTCCTTCTACATGTTAGTTTCTTCTTCTGGGATCTAACACTATCAAGCCAGGGAACCTTCCGTGTCTCCACAGAGTGTCATGAAAATTTTAATGTGAAGTGAATTGCTAGAAGTGTGACTCTTTAGAGCATGGAGGGAGGAAGGAAAAACCATCAGAGCAGAGTCCCACGACAACTGTATTCACTGCCAGTGTCCTGGAAACGTGGCAAGTTCAGGTTATGGGACCGCCCCTCGGAGCCACATCAGATGTTCCTGTGGAAGGGGCTGGGCTCCCCAACCCGCCCACTGGCTAAGGAAAGGGATCAGGAACTCTGGAGAGTTCACTTGTTTTCATAAGAAGGCTAAAGCTATGTGGAGATCAGAGGCCTGAAATTAACCGTCTTTCAAATTTTAAGGTGTCCAAGAAAGGAAACTCATTTCCTTCCTGCTGTGTGTTTTTCATGGAGAAGTGATCCACTAGAGTTGAGTATAATTTTAAAAGTGGTGTTATCAATTGCTTTTTCATTTCTTCAAACACACACTTACGGAGCATCTACCATGTGCCAGTAACTAGGCATGATCCTAAGGATCCAAGGATTAATAAGATGCAATGTTTTTCCTTCCAAGGCTCAAAAACCCAGTTTTTGACTTAAATAATTTCAGTATGATAAGTTATGTGCTAATAGAGGTATGTAAATGCTATGGAGAGCACTCAGGCCAGCTTGATGGAGTTGGGAAAGGTTTCACAGAAGAGATATTTGAGTACATTTAATTTATTTTCCTTTGTCTGTCTAAACTCCAAGGTAAACCAATAAACATTAACAATATTTACTGGTTGATGCTGCTTCTTAGCTACCAAGACCCTAGAGTACAATGAAACTGTTTTCAAACCTGGCAGTCATCAGATTTACCTGAGGGGCTTGAAAAATTTGTAAGACCTTTAAACCCAGGAAATAATTCCTATGCACACTCAAAATAAGTGGCAAAGATCCAAGGTCCATTCTGTTTGTGAGGCTGTGGGGAAACAGGCCCTCTCATGTGTCAGTGGTGGGAATGTAAACTTGTACAACCTCTGTGCGGGGGAATTTGGCAATGTTGTAAATTAAAGAAGCATTTAATCTTTGACTCAGCAATTCTACTCCTAGAAATGTATTCTAAACACATACCTGCATATGTACAAAATGATACATGCACAAAGATTAGTCATCGTGGCTTTTTTTTCTTTTTTTTTGTAATAGGAAAAGTTTGGCAATAACTCAAATGAGTATCTGAAGAGGATTGGAGAGAATAAATCAAGGTACAGCTACAACATGGAATACTATGAAGCCATAAAAAGAATGAGGAAGATCTCCATGTCCTGAAATGCAATGTTATCCCGAATACTGTTGAGGGCAAAACAAACAAACAGGATGCAGAACTTTTGCATAAGAAAAGAAAAAATAAGAATTTTAATATATATTTTTCTTAAACTTGCCCCCCCCAAAAAAGAACCACTGCAAGATTAAGCCAGAAACTAATGAAAATGATAATGTACTTAAAACTTAAAAAAAAACCTCTTTTCTATTTTAAAATGGTTTTAAAGTTAAAGAAAAGTTGCAAGCCCACTGCAAATAATTTTTCAATCATTTTGAGTGTAAGTTGCCAAAATGATGCTCCTTACCCCCAAATGTTTAGTATGCATTTCTTTCAAACATTCTCCTACATAACACAATACACTCATCAAAATCAGGACGTTACCATCATACATGACTTCCATCTAATCCCTAGACACCATCCAAATTTCACTTGTCTCTAGAATGTCCTTTATAACAAAAGGAACCAGTTGAGAATCACATACTGCACTTAATGTCACGTTTCTGTAGTCTCCTAAACTCTGGAACAATTCCTCAGTCTTTCCTTCACATTCATGAACTTTTTAAAGATGTTGATGATTACAGGCCAGTAATTTTTTGAAGACTGTAGGCCCATTATGTTGAAGAATGTCTCAGTTTGGGTTTGTCTGAAGTTTCCTCATGATTAGATTCAGGTTGTGTTTATTAGTGGGACTATCACTGAAATGACGCATGTTTTCATTATATCTTATCAGATGGTGCATAATTCTGATTTATCCTCTTACTAATGATGGTGACTTTGTATTTTCAAACTATGTAAATATTTTGTTCCTCAACAAGCTTTTGATTAATGAACTAATTTATATTTGTAGGGACTCATGATTTCCTATTTTATTCATGAATTACAATTTTGTTGCTCTCATTTATTTTGAGGCTCAACTTGTACCAGATTTGACTAGTGGGAGCCCTTTTAAGATGGCTTCAGTGTCCTTTTGACATGACTTTATTCTTCTTTGAGTACTTCCTTGCTTTCTGGCACATGATGTTCTAGGCTAATCTGTACTTTCCCTCCCCTAGCCTTGAAATCAGCCTTTTTCTCCAAGGATCCCTGGTTCCTTTTAGTGGAGGATGGTGCTTAGAAGCTAAGATTTATGTGCTTGGTGTGCTCATTGCTATTGGGGCACTGCTGTTCTCAGGCCATCTCAGTGGACAGAGCTAGGAAATGTATGCATGTGTTTGCATTGTGTGTAAATTTACATCTATATTTGTGTATGTGTGTGTATAAATATATATTGAAAACTATGCATTCATTTTGATACCTCCAACTCTAATCTAACAAAGATTCATTCTGTTTTTCTCTTTTTCATATTTGTAACTCCCTCCTTTCATATTTACAGATATCTCCTGTTGGCTCTGTTTCCCTAGAGAACCCTAATTAACACACATGTCAAATGTTATTCCAGCAAATTCCTAGCCAAGGTTTAAAATGCTTATATACAGGCATACCTCGTGTTATTGCACTTCACTTTTTTGCACTTTGTAGATACTGCATTTTTTTTTACAAATTGAAAGTTTGTGGCAACCCTATGTGGAGCAAGGGTATCAGTGCAATTTTTCCATTGTCACATTTTGGTAATTTGCACAATCCTTCAAACTCTTTCATTATTAGTCTATCTGTTATGGCGATCTGTGATCAGTGATCTTTGATATTGCTATTATGATTGTTATTGGGCGCCACGAACGGCACCCATATAAGATGGTGAACTTAATCTATAAATGTTGCGTGTGTTCTGACTGCTCATTCCCCCATCTCTCTCCCTCTCCTTGGCTGCCCTATTCCCTGAGACACCACGATATTGAAATTAAGACAGTTAACAACCCTACAATGGCCCCTAAGTGTCCAAGTGAAAGGAAGAGTCCCACATCTCTCACTTTAAGTCAAAAGCTAGATATGATTAAGCTTAGTGAGGAAGGCATGCCTAAAGTCAAGATAGGATAAAAGCTAGGCCTCTTGTACCAATCAGCAAATTTGTGCATGCAAAGGAAAAGTTCTTGAAGGAAATTGAAAGTGCTTCTCCTGTAAATACATGAATGATGAGAAAGCAAAACAGCCTTATTACGGATATGGAGAAAGTTTTGGTGGTCTGGACAGAAGATCAAACCAGCTACAACCTTCCCTCAAGCCAAAGCTTGTATCAAGAGGAAGGCTCTAACTCTATTCAATTCTATGAAGGCTGAAAGAGGTGAGGAAGCTGCAGAAGAAAAGTTTGAAGGTAGTAAAGATTGGTTCATGAGGTTTCAGGAAAGAAGCCCTCTCTATAACATAAAAGTGGAAGGTGAAGCAGCAAGTGCTGATGTAGAAGCTGCAGCAAGTTATCCAGAAGATCTAGTTAAGATGAATGATGAAGGTGGTTACACTAAACAGTGTAGACGAAACAGCCTTCTATTGGAGGAAGATGCCGTCTAGGACTTCACAGAGAGGAGAAGCCAATGCCTGGCTTCAAAGCTTCAAAGGACAGGTTGACTCTCTTGTAGGGGCTAATGAAGTTGAAGCCAATGCTCATTTACATTCCAAAATTTGTAGGGCCCTTAAGAATTATGCTAAATCTACTCAGTCTGTGCTCTATAAATGGAACAACAAAGCCTGGATGACAGCACATCTGTTTACAACATGGTTCACTGAATATTTTAAGCCCAAAGGAAAAAAGATTGCTTTCTAAATTGCTCACTAACAATGCACCTGGTCACCCAAGAGTTCTGATGGAGATGTACAATAAGATTCATGTTGCTTTCATGCCTGCTAACACAACATCCATTCTGCAACTCATGGATCAAGGAGTCATTTTGACTTTTAAGTCTTATTGAAGAAATACATTTCACAAGGCTATAGCTGCCGTTCCTCTGATGAATCTGGGCAAAGTCAATTGGAAATCTTCTGGAAAAGATTCATCATTCTAGATGCCATTAAGAACATTCATGGGGAGGAAGAGGGAAGTTCATGTGGCTGTGCTGCTCTTGACCTGGTCCCAGCTTGGAGGGGCACAGCTGGGTTGTTGTGAGGAGATGACCTGGTGAGGCTGAAGGCTAAGCATGGGTAAGAGCTGCAAGGTGGTCATATGTGGCCAGGCATCTGTGGGCAAAACTTCAATCCTGGAACAGCTTCTGTATGGGAATAATGTAGTGGGCTCTGAGATGATTGAGATGCAGGAGGACATCTATGTGGGCTCCACTGAGATAGACCAGGGGTGTGTGGGAGCAGGTGCATTTCAAGAACACCCAGGGGCTTCGAGATGGGACTAAGCCGCCCCACCACTGCTTCTCCTGCACAGATGGCTACGTCCTGGTCTGTAGCATGGATAGCCAAAAGTCCTTTCAATGCGTGGAGCTGCTCAAGAAGGAGACTGACAAATCCGAGGACAAGAAGGAGGTCACCATCATGGTTCTCGGCAACAAGTGTGACCTTCAGGAGCAGTGGCATGTGGACCCAGATGTGGGCCAGCACTGGGCCAAGTCAGAGAAGGTAAAGCTGTGGGAGGTGTCAGTGGCTGGTCACTGCTCCCTCTTGGAGCCCTTCATCTACCTGGCCAGCAAGGTGACCCAGCCCCAGAGCAAGTCCAACTTCCCCATCAGCTACAAGAACAAGGGCAGTGGCTCCTTGAATGGCTGACTAGCTGCCATCCTTCAATCACCCTCCCACCCAATTCCAATTTCTGGGGCTCTGGAAGATGGGTTGAAGGGGGTAAGAGAGGTAGGCAAGCTGTCCTTCCCAAGGTCAGCAGGGGAGCTTCCCACTAGGGCAGGCAGCTGGGCTGTCTGGGCTCAGGCCACCTTTGCTTCCTCTCGACTCTGGGAAGTACAGATAATCTAGGTTAGTCCTCTCCCCACCCAAGCCAGCTTTTATCATATCTGCCCCACTATGTCCTGGGGCAGCTATGGGTCAGCCTCGCTTCTATCTCCCCCAGATGGAAAGCAGAGCTACCATGCAGAAGTGCCCAGTTGAGATCTACTTCCTATCGCAGGGGTCCCATCTCCTGTGTTGGACTTCCTGCCAACAGCACAGACATGCACCAACTTGGACTTGAGAGAAAGGGTGTCCAGGTATCATGTATTTGTGTGTGGATGTGCACACATGCATGTGTGTACAAGCTGATTTAGTGGGTGTCCCTTACACCCTGACCTTTCTCCTGTCCTTGTCTTGGCTGGAAGAAGCTAGCCTCCTAGGAAGTGTAATTTTCTGTTTTAGCTCCCCCCCCTCCCCAATTGTTTCTCTTCCTCTTTCTGCTCAGGGAGCAGGTGGGCCTCTGGGTTGAGGTGGGATGGAATGAAGACTGACTGGACTGTGAGTCACCAACTGGCTTTTTGACCCAGCAGGCCCTTTCTCCTCTCTGGGCTTCAGTTTTCTCATCTGTAGGTGACAGGAGTTGCTTAGGTTATCTCTTGGTCCTACCAGCTCTTTGATTTTATAATGCCCTTGGCTTTGGGCCATCTGTGACTCTACCTCTGGTGTCTCCGTCTTCAAGATGCTATGCCTACCAGCCAGGGAGGCTGGGATGCTACTCTCCCTCCAGCCACCAGGGGGCAGGGTGCACTACTCACTCTCAGTTGCCAGAGTGGTGGCTCTGTGCCCCATCAGTGAGACTTCACACCTACCCTACTTGACCGCTGGGGCCGGTCTTCACTCCCTGTGGTTGTTTTAAGTTATAACTTAAACTTAAACTTGTTTATAAAGTACCTGTATTTATATGCCTGCTGCCATGGTGAAGGCTGGACAAGATGCTTATCTAGCCCTTATTACCTCAGATGCCTGATCAGAACAAGGCAAACCAGTAGCAGCTTCTTGGGCTGACAGTCCTTCCGTCTGGGATCCCGAGGGTGGTTACACAGACTTGCTATAAAGTGAGCTTATAACCCACGACTACCTGTGCCCACTTCATATTTCTAATGTGCACACCTGGCATAGGTGAGACACCATAACAAGGCAGTCTCCCATACATGCCCCTTCTCCCCAAAGGAGAGGTGAGCAGGGGCAGGTGGCTCTGGGCTGGGCGAGCAGAGTTAGGGTATTTAGAGGCTTGGGCTTAACGTTCATTTATTGATGCACTGGACACAATAAACCACCACTGCTTGTTATCCAAAAAAAAGAAAAGAGTAAAAGAACATTCATGATTCATGAGAGGAAGTCAAAATATCAACGTAACAAGTTTGGAAAACCCTCATGGATGATTTTGAGGGGTTCAAGACTTCAGCAAAGTAACTGAAGATGGGATGGAAGTAGTAAGAGAACTAGAATTAAAAGTGGAACTTGAAGATGTGACTGAATTGCTGCAATCTCATGTTAAAACTAGTGGATGAGGAGTTGCTTCTTATGGATGAGCAAAGAAAGTGGTTTCTTGAGAGAAAATCTACTCCTGATGAAATGCTGTGAACATTGTTGAAGTGACAATAAAGGATCTAGAATATTACATAATCTTGGTCGATAAAGCAGTCGCAGGGTTTGAGAGGATTGGCTTCAATTTTGAAAGAAGTTCTACTGTGGGTAAAATGTGACCAAACAGCAGCACTACATGCCACAGAGTAATCTTTTGTGAAAGGAAGAGTCAGTCGATGCAGCAAACTTCACTGCTGTCTTATTTTAAGAAATTGCCACAGCCACCCTACCTTCAGCAATCACCACCCTGATCAGTCAGCAGCCATCAACATTGAAGCAAGACCCTTCACCAGCAAAAAGATTACGACTTGCTGAAGGTTCAGATGATGGTTAGCATTTTTTAGCAAAAAAATATTTTTAATTAAGGTAGGCACATTGTTTTTTTAGACACAATGTTTTTTTTAGATATTTTAAAAGACATCATAAACTACTATATAGTGTAAACATAGTGTATATGCACTGGGAAAGCAAAAAATTCATGTGACTTGCTTTACTACCATACTTGCTTTATTGCAATGGTCTGGAACTGACCTGCTGTATCTCCAAGGTATGCCTGTAGCATTGAAATCCTGCTTGAATTCAGAGGCTAGGGAATGGCATATAGTAGAATGATCCTTTATCCATAATCTCACTCTTCCCTTCACTGTCTGCATACCATCCTTACTTGTCTTTAACTGAATCATTCTTCCTTCTCTCCTGTTTCCTCTCCCTGGCATGCCCCCTACCTTCCACCTTTAATTGATTTAAATGCTACTCATCTACTACTTTCTTCAGGAAGGCTGGAGTCCAGGTGGCCCTAATATGTGCTCTCATAGCAACTGTACTTATTTAAAGCACTGTGCTGGTTTCGATGTATTATATCCCCCAAAACACCATTATCTTTGATGCAGTCTTGTCTGGGCAGACATATTAGTGTTGATTAGATTTTGGAATCCTTTGGGTGTTTCCATGGAGATGTGATTCAATCAACTGTGGACAAGGCCTTTGGCTGGACAATTTCCATGGAGGTGTTGGCCCACCCATTCAGGGTAGGTCTGAATTAAATTACTGGAGCACTATATAAGCTCAGACAGAAGGAGCAAGCTGCTACAGCCAAGAGGGACACTTTGAAGAATGCACAGGAGCTGAGAGAGGAACTGCATTTTACAGAGACATTTTGGAGATGGCTTTTGAAAGCAGACTTGTGCTCGAGAGAAGCTAAGAGAGAACAAATGCCCCAAGAGCAACTGAGAGTGACATTTTAGAGAGAAGCTGAAGCCTAGAGAGTAACATCCTGGGAGAAAGCCATTTTGAAACCAGAACTCTAGAGCAGACATCAGCCACGTGCCTTCCCAGCTAATAGAGGTTTTCCGGACACCACTGGCCATCGTCCAGTGAAGGTACCCTTTGTTGATGGACACTTTATGGCCTTCAGTCTGTAACTTTGTAACCAAATAACCCCCTTTATAAAAGCCAATCCATTTCTGGTGTTTTGCATTCTGGCAGCATTAGCAAACTAGAACAAGCACTTATCACAATTACAATAATTAATGGCACAATGAGTTGTTTGAAGTCTGTTTCCTCACCTAGAACATGAGTTCCATGAGGGTGGGGATTGTATCTGGCTTAATCACTCTTGTAACCCAATGTGTAAGTGTTGCCTTGCACACAATCGATTCCCAATAAATGTTTTTTTTTCAGTGAATGAACGAATGAAATAATGTATTTTTCATCTATGCAATCCTCTTCAACAATGTTCAAGAAACATTTATTGGGTGTCTTCCATGTGCCAAGTAGTCTTCTAGGTGCTGCAGATTCAGCAGGGAACTAGATGCAAAATCTCTGTCCTCAAGGGATCTTAAACCCATGGAGCAAAAAAAAAAACAACTTCAAAAAATTGTTAAATATAACACAAACACAGAAAGCCACGTAAAGCAGGTGGCCAGTACAATGAATTGTTAGAAGGCACCTCCCTGCCCTCTGACCCATAACCCCTTCCTTTATCAGGAGCTAGGAACTTCTGCAGGGTCCCCTCCCAATTACAGCCCTCTCCCCCCGCTGAAAGTAACTCCCCTCCTGACTTGCATGCTTTGTAGAATGCTGTTGTAACATCATTGACAAAGTTCAGGACTCTGCCCTTAAAATTCTTCTGAGCCCCAGCCTCCCCACCCCTCTCGCAACACTCAACTCCGGGAACCCCCCCCCCCCCCCCCGTGCTCACCTGTCCGCCATGGCTGACAAGGAAGCAGCCTTTGATGATGCAGTGGAAGAACGTGTGATCAACGAGGAGTACAAAATATGGTAAAAGAACACTCCTTTTCTTTATGATTTGGTCATGACCCATGCTCTGGAGTGGCCCAGCCTCACTGCACAGTGGCTTCCAGATGTAACCAGACCAGAAGGAAAAGATTTCAGCATTCATCGACTTGTCCTGGGGACACACACTTCAGATGAACAAAACCACCTTGTAATAGACAGTGTGCAGCTCCCTAATGATGATGCTCAGTTTGATGCATCACACTACGACAGTGAGAAAGGAGAATTTGGAGGTTTTGGCTCAGTTAGTGGAAAAATTGAAATAGAAATCAAGATCAACCATGAAGGAGAAGTGAACAGGGCCCGTTATATGCCCCAGAACCCTTGCATCACTGCAACAAGGACTCCATCCAGTGATGTTCTTGTTTTTGACTACACGAAACACCCTTCTAAACCAGACCCTTCTGGAGAGTGCAACCCAGACTTGCGTCTCCGTGGACATCAGAAAGAAGGCTGTGGGCTTTCTTGGAACCCAAATCTCAGCGGGCACTTACTTAGTGCTTCAGATGACCATACCATCTGCTTATGGGACATTAGTGCCGTTCCAAAGGAAGGAAAAGTGGTAGATGCGAAGACCATCTTTACAGGGCACACAGCTGTAGTAGAGGATGTTTCCTGGCATCTACTCCATGAGTCCCTGTTTGGGTCAGTTGCTGATGATCAGAAGCTTATGATCTGGGATACTCGTTCAAACAATACTTCCAAACCAAGCCATTCAGTTGATGCTCACACTGCTGAAGTGAACTGCCTCTCTTTCAATCCTTACAGTGAGTTCATTCTTGCCACAGGATCAGCTGACAAGACTGTTGCCTTGTGGGATCTGAGAAATCTGAAACTCAAGTTGCATTCCTTTGAATCACATAAGGATGAAATATTCCAGGTTCAGTGGTCACCGCACAATGAAACTATTTTGGCGCCCAGTGGCACGGATCGTAGACTGAATGTCTGGGATTTAAGTAAAATTGGAGAGGAACAATCGCCAGAAGATGCAGAAGATGGGCCAGCAGAGTTGTTGTTTATTCATGGTGGTCACACTGCCAAGATATTTGATTTCTCCTGGAATCCCAATGAACCTTGGGTGATTTGTTCTGTATCGGAAGACAATATCATGCAAGTGTGGCAGATGGCAGAGAACATTTATAATGATGAAGACCCTGAAGGAAGTGTGGATCCAGAAGGACAAGGATCCTAGATATGTCTGCACTTGTGATTTTAAACTCCCCTTTTTTCCCTCTCAATCCTGAGATTGATTTAACACTGGTTTTGAGACACAGACTTTGTTTGGCTATCCCTCTATAATTGCCATCAACAAATGCTATTAGCCCAGACATTGGCTGTTTTTCTAAATATTAACTGGGGGACTTGATTCAGCAAAGCCACAAACTTATATTTAAATTTTCTTCAGGAATTTTCTAGAATCAAACCCAGGTCTGAAGTAGACACAGAAAGGGGAATATAGTTGTGTGGTTGTTTTTCTTATGCTATATTCCCAAGTTTTTCAGACTCATTTCAGGTTAGAGTGGATAATGAATAGAGCCGTGTTGGGTAGGCGTCTGAGCCATGAAGTATAATACTGCAGATGTGTTTATTCAGGAAATAGGGGAGAGATTCAAGTCATATAGATTCCTACTCTAAAATCATCATACCTAACTTTCCAGGATGCACATTTTCCTATATAGACCAGTCTCAGTTTCTTCAGTTAAGTCAAAACTTTATTTTATGTGTTCCTCTTTCCCCACATATTTTTGCTCGTTAGTGTATTTCTTGAGCTGTTTCATATTATTTCTTTCCTTTCTGTGAAATGGTTGTTTTTTAAACTTGGGACCACCAAGTTGTAAAGATGTATGTTTTTACCTGACAGTTATACCACAGGTAGACTGTCCAGTTAAGCTGAGAAGAATGACTCGATAGCGGATACTCGTTTTTAAAATTAAATTAATCCTGGATAAGAGTTTGCTTTTTTTTTTAGGAGTTAGTCCTTGACCACTAGTTTGGTACCATGTTCCTTTTTGGTGACCTGTTTCACCAGCAGGCCTGTTATTCTCCATGACTAACTGTGCAAGTGCTTATAATGGAATAAATTGCTTTTCTACATAGAAAAAAAAAAAAAATTCTTCTGAGTATACTCTGCCCTCCCTAAAGTGAAATTTTACCTTCTTTCTTTGGTTCAAAAGGTTTTTATTCTCAAAGTTTTATTAAACTGAATTGCATTATTGGCATGGCATTTGCATTATTCGCAATGCAATTTTCACTTTATATCATCAGATAAATGGTCTGGCTTTGGGGCAGTTTCATTTCTGATTCACAGAGAATATAATGTCATAAAGGAACTTCAGATACATAATTCTATCATGGTGGGATGAAGAAATTAAAACATTACTTAAAATAACCTCGGTGTCAACTTCAAGTGAGTGAAGTTAGGGTCCTGGGAGAAAGTTTGCAGATTCTTCATTACATTGAGGGAATATAAAAAGTGGCCTGAAGGTGGTCTGGTTACCTGGACTGGTTGAATCATCTGAGAAATAGCTGTCCTCTATTTATTTATTTATTTATTTATTTATTTATTTATTTATTTATTTTACACTCAGGGAACTTTAATCTACCCATTTTGTGTGATTTTTTTTTCTCTCTCTCTTCTAATTTAGGTCTTTCAAGGCTTAGAATGGAAGCAAAAATGGACAAAGTGTTCCCTGCCTGACTGTTCCCGGAGTGCCCAAATCTTGGCAACTACACATCATTGAGCAGTAAAGACACATGCATTTCATTTGGGAGTCCCAAAGCTCCATTTATTATCAGGGAATGCTTAATGCACAATGCTATTTTACCACCTTTACCAGGCTGTCGCGTGCATTACATAAAATTATAAGCACTAGGTGCAGTTTGGGGTGCACCACAGCAGTGCAGGAAGAGTTTGGGAAGCAGGTGAGGTGGGAGGGAAAGGTTCTGGGCTGCGTGGGAATCACCTTCCCTTTCCTGCAGCTCCACTTCCTAGCCGGATGGCCTTGGGCACATCTCCACTTGGTGAAGGCTCAGGGTCCTTATGTGTAAAATGGGGGAAGATACCAATTTTTCCCAGGATGCTGTGATACCTAATGGTGATACCCACCACCGCCCTAGTGCTGTGAGTCCCTGGGCCTCCTTATATCCATCCCCTCCTGGATTACTCACAATATACCCGCCCAACCCATTTTACTCATGAGCAAATAGAAAATGCAGGAGACATAAGCTTTTTTCCAAGGGAGTGTTTCACCTCCTATCCCAACCCCCAAGATGAGAGGAATCCTGTCCCATGACTTCATCCTGTCTTCTCACTCCTAGTTTTAATGTCTTTCAGGTTATTAATTTTTCTAAACCTTAATGTCATGTGTAAAATGAGGATTTAAATAGACTAACCGAATTCATTGGGACAGAAAGCAGAATAGTGGTTACTAATGGTGGGGGAAGGAGGGTATGGGGGTTTATTGCTAAATGAGTATGAGTTTTGGTTTGCGATGATGGAAATATTCTGGAAATAGATAATAGTGAAAGTTACACAGTATGGTCAATGTACTTAATGTCAAAGAATTATTCACTTAAAAATGGCTAATATTATTTTTATATTATGTGTATTTTCCCACAATTAACCGAATTGTTTTTAAAAAGCAGTACCTTTCCACTGGGTTGTGGTGAGTGTATTTTGTTGTTTTCGGTGGAGATGAGTCTGGAGCGGTTCAGAAGGTCTTGGACCTCCCGAGGCACAGCTGCGGTTTGGCAGCCTCTGCTGTGTGGAGAGGACTAGTCATCCCGTCTTTCCAGGAGGCCGCAGCCGAGGCTAACAGATGACAAACGTGGCTCGAGGCATGTGATGGGAACTCACGCAGCAGCTCACATTCCCCACAGCAAGACTGTAAATAGCAGCCATAGATGGGGGAAACATAAATGTATCATCATTCCCTTTCTTGCTTCCTATTCATAGTCAATCAACGTCCTGCAGTTACTGCCTCTCAGCATCTTAATGGATGGGGGCTGGAGGTTGGAGCCTGACACTTTAAGTTTTAATGAGAAATAATAGCCACATTTGGCTTTTTTTTTTTTTTTTTTTTTTTGTACTTGTGTTAAGCCTTGCATTTGTTTGCTTTCTGAAAGAAAAATAAAAGTGCACCATGTTGTCAGTCTCGGGCTGGGTTTTGAATAAAAGCAGTCAACTTAAAATGGAATGACGCAGTGAAGCTTAGCTTTGGCTCAAGAGTTTGAGTCATCTCCTTGGCCCAGGAGGCACTGAGAAGGACGTCTCCTGCCGGAGGGGTTCAGGCCATAGGCTGATTCTCTCCCCAGGTTTCTTAAAGAACCTGCTGTATCAGAAAGCCAGTTGGCCGTGTTCTCAATCTGAATTCTGTGTAAATTTTGTTTCTTCTCATTGTGTCATTTGAATACAGGGCTGGAGAGACATCAGGCCCTCTTGACTCCTGAATATCTCCTTTGCCCTCTGGCCTAAAGTTCTGTCCTCAGTCACTATCTCCAGAAGGCCACTGCTGAAATGTTACACCCGGGAGGTGTTCTGTTTATTGACATTATCATCACTCGGTTCCCTCCCTGGGGGGAAGTGGGATTGGCTGCAGCTGGGCTCCCTCAGATTCTTTCTTCAGGGCTCCCGGTCTTGATGCCTCAGTGCTCTCCTTTGACCACTGCCCCCAGTTCTGCCCCCTTCCTTTCCCACCCTGCTCATGTGTGTGTATTTCATCCCCAGGGCATTTAATGTCGAATCTGATATCTTGTTTTTGTGCCCCTGAGAAAAGCAAAAGTGCATTTCTCTTTGTGAAATACCTTTTATGGATTAATTGCTTCCTCTTTCATTGTAAAAACTTCTTGGAATGTCAAATGTGTTGAACAGTGCAAGTTCCTTCAACTCCCTTCTGCCCCAGGGAATTAAGGTTTTCAGAAGACAGCAGAATTACTTCCTAAGCACTCTCTGCTTTGGCAAAAACAAACAAATGGAAACAAAACCCACCTTTTCTCAACTAGTTATGTAATAAAGAATCAAATGGTGATATTTTGCATATCTCCATTGCCAACTCATGCCATGGACTATCAGTGCCATCTTGATTATTGGAAATATAGTCACTACTGCCTTTGAATTTAATCAGAGCAGAAAACCAATTGTAAAAGCCCATTTTAAGATTCTGCTTCTCAAGAACCCTGGTACCAAGCTGTATTAGTCAAGGTTCTCTAGGGAAACAGAACTAACTAGAGATATCTGTAAATATGAGATTTTATAAAAGTGTCTCACACAACTGTGGGGATGCACGAATCCAAATTCCATAGGGCAGGATGCATGAATCTGAATTCTGTTGGGCAGGATGCACAAATCTAAATTCCATAGGGCAGGCTGTGAGCTGGCAACTCCAATGAATGTCTTCAATGAATTTCCCAGAAGAGGCTGACTGGCTGAAGAAAAAATGAAAGTTCTCTCTTCTCCCTTAAAAGTCTTCACCGGATTAGATCAAATCCAACTGATTGTGTCTCATTGTGGAAGACACTCCCTTAGTTGATCGTAGATGTAATCAGTCACAGATGCAATCAATTGACTGCTGATTTAATAAACCAACCTTCTGGTTTATTAACCAGCCATGAAATGTCCTTACAGTAATGGTTAGTCCAGTGCTTGCCTGACCAGACAACTGGGCACCATCACCTGGCCAAGTTGGCACATGAACCCAATCATCACAGGCATAGTTAAAATGATTTTATCACTTAACACCTAAATAAACACCTCATTACTTAGAATTTTCAAATAGAGTCTCAGTCTTCACAACACCCATATGCAGGAGGCTGGGAAGGAGGCATTAATTCCAATTTTGCAGATAAGAAAATAGATTTACAGAGCTCAAGCAACTTAACTTAGGAACACATGGTGGTCAATTTTGCCTCAGCAAAATCAGACCAAAAGTCTCAGATGAAGTCTCAAACTGTAGTATCCTATGGCTTTAGAAATAAGAGTTCACTGAGCACCAGTGATAGGTCTTTGTACCTGTATTCTTTCATGACTACATTTCACAGAGAATACAGGTATTTCCCCCATTTTACAGATGAGATAACTGAGGCTCAGAAAGGTGATGTGGCTTGCCCTTGTCAAGAGGTAGAGCTGGATTTAAACTTTGTCTTTTCTCACCGCAAAGCCCAGGTCTGCCAGGGATCACAGAGCACACCCCCTTACCAGACTTTTTCAGTAAGGCAGTCAAAACAGGGCTTCTCTCAAACAAGGGTGGTCCTGCCGGGTGGGGCTGTGCAATCCCAGCCCAACTGTCCCAATATTCACGAACTTTTACCTGTCTTTGGGGAGATTCATGGAAATTCTGTGTTAATGTTACTGTTGACAATTTAATGTGTCTCTGCGTCAGGCCATAATTTATTTATAAGTTTATTTATTAGTTATGCTTTTTCCAAGTGATGAACACAATCTGTTAGACTGGTTTGAATTTAAATTAATTATTAAAACATTAGTGAAATATAATCTTTTTCTAGATTTACTGAGTTTACAGGAGATCTCATGGCATTGATATATTTTCCACTTTAACATTTAAATGTTTAGTTAGGTTTAAAACACATCATTTTGTCTCTCTTCCTAATGCTTATTTTGTCATAAAATTTGTTTGGCTTCTGGCTAGATACCCCTCATAGTGAATCCTTTTGTGACACTGTAATTTTTTTCCAAAGAGGACAGAAAATTATAAATACGAGCAGAGCAGGAGGATGCTTTGGCGCAAAGCAATTTGCAGCTCTTGGGAACTTGGGGCATCTCTTCTATGCTTCAGAGAGGTGCCTCTCTAAGAGAACAGCTTACTGTGCTGTCGGAGAAGGGGCTCAGGTGAACCGGTGCAGTGCCAGGGGACCAAGACAAGTACAGTCTTGGGGGCCAATGAATGTGGGTATTTATTGGATTATCAGCACTGCAGTGTAAAAACACAATAGGACTTTTTTTTTTTTTTAATTCCCACTAAATTATTTTTCCTAAAAATTTGAACTGTTTGATTCACCGAGATCTTGTATTTAGGGATCTGCATCTGAATCAGGTTTTTAAAGGGGTCTTAGGCAAAGCTTGCTCCCTCTTCAAATGGAAATTTTGAGCTTAAGAAGAACTTGGATGGAAATTTGGTTCTGTTCTCTTTATGGAGGCCCTTAAGGAGGAGTGACTGGCCTGCAGACCTGTAGCTGGTTGGGGCAGACGTGGGACTAGCCCTGTTCTCAGCCTGGGCTATTGTTCCTGCTCCAAAATGCCCGGAGCTCTTGTGTGTAGACAATGAGGTAATCATATGTTGGTTAAGGGATAGTTACTCTCTGACCCAAACATGGGTTGCTGATAGTATCTTTTTATTATGATACCTTGTGAAAAGTTCAAACAATATGGAAGTGCATAAAAGAGTATAAAAGTGAAAGTGTGTTGTTTCCTGGCTTCCTACAGTCCCACTCTCTGAGCCCAACAACAGGTCAAGTATATAGTCATCCAGATTTTTCTATGCACATATAAAACTCTTCTCTCTCCCCGCAACCACACGAAATTTACTTTTTAAAACTAAAACTAAAACACTACTTAACTCATTTTATGAAGTGAACATCACTCTAATACCAAAACCAGATAAAGATGCTACAAGGAAAGAAAACTACAGGCCAATCTCCCTCATGAATATAGATGCAAAAAATTCTCAACAAAATACTTGGAAACAGAATTCAGAGACACATTAAAAAAATTTACACCGTGACAAGTGGGGTTCATCCCGGGTATGCAAGGGTGGTTCAACATAGGAAAATCAATCAACATACTAAAACATATTAACAAATCAGAAGGGAAAAATCAAATGATCATCTCAATAGATGCTGAAAGCATTCAACAAAATCCAACATCCTTTTATGATAAAAACACTTCAAAAGTTAGGAATAGAAGGAAACTTCCTCAATATGATAAAGGGCATATATGAAAAACCCAGAGCCAGTAAGTACTGAATGATAAGAGACTGAAAGCTTTCCCTCTAAGATCAGGAACAAGACAAGGATGCCTGTCTATCCACACTATTATTCAATATTGTGCTAGAAATTCTAGCCAGAGAAATTCGGCAAGAAAGAAATAAATGGCATCCAAACTGGAAAGGAAGAAGCAAAACTCTCATTATTTACAGGTGATATGATCTTATAGTTGGAAAACCCTGAACAATCGACGACACGCCTACTTGAGCTAATAAACAAATTCAGCAAAGTGGTGGGATATAAGATTAATGCACATTAAGTCTGTAATGTTTCTATACAGTAGAAATGACATAACTGAAGAGACACTCAAGAAAAAGATTCCATTCTCAATAGAAACTAAAAAATTAAGTACCTAGGAATAAACTTAACCAAGGATGTAATAGACCTTTACCCAGAAAATTACATAATTCTACTAAAGGAAATAGAAAGGGACCTAAAGAGATGGAGAGATATTCTGTGTTCCTGGATAGGAAGGCTAAACTTAGTTAAGATGTCAATTATACCCAAACTGATCTACAGATTTAATGCAATTCCCATAAAAATCCAACAATCTACTTTGCAGATTTGGAAAAGTTAGTCATCAAATTTATTTGGAAGATGCCTTGAATTGCTAAAAATAGTGTAAAAAAGAAAAATGAGGTGGGAGGACTTATACTGCCTGACGTTGAAGCTTACTATAAAGCCACAGTAGTCAAAACAGCATGGTATTGGTACAAAGATAGATACAATGATCAATGGAATCAAATTGAGAATTCAGAAATAGACTTCCAGATCTATGGTTGACTGATTTTTGATAAGGCTCCAATATCCACTGAATTGGGACATAACAACCTCTTCAACAAATGCAGCTGGGAGAATTGAATATCTATATGTAAAAGAATGAAAGAGGACCCCTACCTCACACCCCATACTAAAATTAATTCATCATGGTTCAAAGATCTCAATATAAGAGATGGCACCATAAAGCTCCTAGAAGATAATGTAGGGAAACATCTTAAAGACCTAGTATTAGGAGGTGGCTTCTTAGACCTTACACCTAAAGCACAAGCAACGAAAGAAAAATGGAGAAATGGGAACTCCTGAGAATTAAAAGCTTCTGTACCTCAAAGGAATTTGTCAAAAAGGTAAAGCAACAGCCAACTCAATGGGAGAAAATATTTGGAAACCATCTATCTAGTAAGAGACTGATATCTTGTCTATGTAAAGAAATCTTACAACTCAACAACAACAGTACAAATAGCCCAATTATAAAATGGGCAAAAGAGATGAAAAGACATTTCTCTGAAGAGGAAATACAAATGGCTAAAAAACACATGAAAAAATGTTCATCTTCACTAACTATTAAGGAGACGGAAATCAAGATCACAATGAGGTATCATTTCACACCAATTGGAGTGGCTGCCATTAAACAAACAGGAAACTACAAATGCTGGAGAGGATGTGGAGAAATTGGAACTCTTATTCATTGTTGGTGGGACTGTATAATGGTTCAGCCACTCTGGAAGACAGTCTGGCACTTCCTCAGAAAACTAGGTATTGAGTTACCCTATGGATTCAGCAATTTCACTTCTCGGTATTTACCCAGAAGACCCGAAGGCATTGACACAAACAGATATTTGCACACCAATGTGCATAGTGGCACTATTCACAATTGCCAAGAAATGGAAACAACATAAATGTCCTACATCAGATGAGTGGATAAGCAAAATGTGGTACATACATATGGTGGAATACTATGAAACAGTAAGAAGAAATGAAGCCATGAAGCATATGACAACATGGATGAAGCTTGAAGACATAATATTGAGTGAAATAAGTCAGACACAAAAGGAGAGACATTGTGTGTTATCACTAATGTGAACTCTTATTGTACAATTTAGGGGACCTAGAGATAGCAGTTAGTGAAGGCAGAACAATAATCTAATAAGAACAGATGAGGTATTGAGGGTAATCTTAATGATATGGGAATGTTCAGGAATGACTATGGTTTGTTAATTTTTTGTGGTATGGTAGGAGCATATTGGAAGCAATGAAGTTATATCAGGATATTCGTTTTTCCTTTTCCTTTGTTTTATTTTATCTGGAAATGTTTTTTTTATTTTCATTTTTTGATAAATAAAGTTAAAAAAAGAACCTAAAATGTGTTTTTAGACTATACATCATCTTCTGTAACTTGCTTTTTCAGTTAAAAAATAGGTCATGGGCTTCTTTCCATGTCAATACATATAGTCCTACCTCCTTCTTTGTGTGGTACTCCAGTGGTTAGAATGGAATTTATTTGACCAGATTCCTGTTGATATAAAACTTTGCTATCTTCTATTGCCAATTTTTAAAACCTATGAACCATAACCATATGAAATATGATATTATCTGGTTCCTTACCGACATCTAGTCTGCCACTCATCATCTTGCAGTGTGGGTAGCCCTTTCCTCAAGTTCTGATGGCTTTTCAGTCTTGGCTGATGGCTCCAGTGGGTATTACAGTCAGTGCTGATATACACCAGGCACAACGCAATGTGTAGCAACGCAATCCCGCTGAACATAATGTGCTCCTTTAGTGATTCAGGGTTTTTGCAGAACTGCAGGCTCATTATTAAGACTGTGATTGACCACTTTTTTTGAGGAAGTCAGACAGCACTGGCTATTAGAAGCTTGGCCCGAGAGAATATCAAAGTCAGTTAAAAATGCTGCTGTTGGTTTTTTTTTCCTCTCTCCCTTTTTTTATGTATCAGTGCCACATTGAAGGCAAACAAGGTGTCAGTTTGTTCTTTTTTTGTTTTTTTTTCTACTATAAGAGTAAAGGAACTTTACTCTCTGGAATTAATGAATGTGGAATTAATGAATTTTAAAAATTCTACATATTATTCCTTATGTCATTCATAATTCAATGACTATTTATTGGGCTCCTATGCCATGGCAGGCCCTGGATGACCTGAGGCTTTGAGGGTACATCACACATAGCTCCTGCCCACAAGGAGGTCACGGCACAGTAGAGACAGTCACGAGAGCGGATGGCTGCGATGCAGGTGACACACGCTCTGACGGCTTGAGTGTTGCCTTATGGTGTTGGCCCCACGGAGGAAGTGACGTTGTGTAAGCAGGAGGAGGTCAGAGAAGGCTTGCTCAGGATGGAATTTTAGCCTAAATGTCAAGGAAGTCACAAAAGGACATTGTCTTAGTTTCCTAGCACTGCAGCAACAAAGTACCACAAATGGCCTGGCTTCAAACAGTGGAAATTCATTGTTCCACCATTCTGGAGACTACAAGTCCTAACTCAAGGTGTCAGCAGAGCCTTGTGCCCTCTGAAACCTATAGGGGAGAATCCTTCCTTGCCTTTTCCAGCTTCTGGTAGTTTGCTGGCCATCCCTGCATCCCTTGGCTTGCAGCTGCAGCACATCAATCTCTGCCTCTGTTGTCACATGTCAATCTTCTCCTTCTGTCTCTTCTCCTTTCTTATAAGAGCACCAGACATGTTGGGTTAGGGGCCTGCCCCACTCCAGTATGATCTCATCTTAAATAATTCCATCTGCAACAACCCAGCTTCCAAATAACATCACATACTGAGGTACTGAGGGTTAGGAATTCAACATATCTTTTGGGAGACTGTTCCAGTTTGCTAATGCTGCCATTATGCAAAATACCAGAAATGGACTGGCTTTTATAAAGGGGATTTATTAGGTTACAAAATTACAGTTCTAAAGCCATAGAAGTGACAGACGAAGGCATCAACAAGAGGATACCTTCACTGAAGGAAGGCCGATGGCATCTGGAATACCTCTGTCAGCTGGGAAGGCACACAACTGGCATCTGCTGGTCCTTTGCTCCCGGGCTGTGTTTCAAAATGGCTTTCTCCAAAATGTCTCTGGGCTTCTGTCTTTGCTCCTTTCTCTCGGCTCCTGTGCATCCTTGCTTCTTTCTCCCAAGACATTTCTCTCTAAACGTCTGAGGGTCCTCTCTTAGCTTCTCCTGGGCAAACTCTGGGCTCTGTCTCTTAGCTTAGCATCTCCAAACATCCTTCTGTCTGCATTTCCAAGCGTCAGTGCATGGGTTGGCACCTAAACTCTCTTAAGTACTCCAGTGAATGAATCAAGACCCATCCTAAGTGGGTGGGGTCCACACCTCTATGGAAATAATTTAATCAAATATATCACTCACAGTTGGGTGAGTCATATCTCCAAGGAAAAACATCAATCAAAAGATTCCACCCTAAGATTGGGTTAAAATATCATGGCTCTTCTGGGCTCCGTAACAGTTTCAAACTGGCACAGGGACACAATTCAACCCATAACAGGTGTTCACATCAGACTGGGCTTTAGAAAGTGGCTTTGGAGTCAGTTGTGGAGCAGGGCAAGCCAAGGCAGGAAGACTGCTTCACTGGCGGCTGCGATGGCTGAGACTGAGGGCCTGAAATCAGGCAGTTCAGTTCGGGTGTAGACGAGGGGAAGTAAGTTCCATGTGCTCAGGAGCATTCGTCAGTGTAGCGGGAATCCCCATGAAGAGAAGGTGAACAGGCCTCACCCAGCAGGATGCCTTGGCTCGAATCAGGAGCCATCCCAGGCTTAGAGAGAAAGGAAGAAAGAAAACTGGGTTTGGTAAGCATAGTTTGAAAGTCTTTCTTGTTTTGAGAAGACATTAGATTCGTTGGTAGGTATTGGGTATGCTAACACTTAAAAAAAAGAAAAGACAAAAAAAGAAAATGAAGACAAAGCAGGAGGAGGAGGAGACAGACAGGAGAAGAAAGACTCCCTTCTTCTGAATCTCATATGCCCAGAGCACTGGTTTTCAAATGTTCGTGGGAATAAGAAAGGCTGGGGTGTTTGTAGTTAAGCCCACTTTACCTCTCACCCAAATCATCAAGAAAGGAAGGGAGGGAGGGAAGGGGAAGAACAGGGAACGACCAGCGGCTTCCTGTCTGTCCCATCAGTGCTTGTGCTTCCCCCACCCCTTTCCTCCCCCTAATTCTCAAGGGCTTTACAGCTGGGCCCCAAGGCGCCCCTTTGCAGGAGTTCAGACTTTCTGCTCAGCTCCTAAGTCTGTTTTATTTATTGGACTTCCCAGGTAATATTTCTTTTTAACAAAAAAGGCTCCTGCTGAAAAGCAGAACCAAACAAGCCAAGTTTGAAAGCCATTGGCCTGGAGGATGAATTCCAGCCCTGCAGCCTGGAATTTGAGACTGTCCCATCCTTCACCTGTCCCAGCCCCTGCTTCGGCATGCCTTCAGGATGCATCTCCGGGGGCTCCTCAGTGGGACCCTCCCCTCTTTGGAGATGGGTCTCTTACTGATCGAGCACCCTGCCATCTTCCTCCTTGTCCTTCAAACAAAGCCACGTCCCTGCTCCTCTGGTCCCTGACCTGTCAGCTAAAGTTTCCACCCTGATTCCACCTCCACCCTTGGAAATTGGGGGAGGTTCAGCCTGCAACAACTGAATTGGGCTAGTGTGGCCTAGGGGTGAGGGGCTCGGGCGCTGAAACCAGGAAACAGGGGTCTTTCCTCACAGTATGTGACCTGGGGCAAGCTCTTTGTTTCCTCACATAAAGTGGGAGAGATAATTATTCCTATTTCATAGGGTTACTGTGAGGACTAAATGAGGTGGTGTTTGTGCAGTGTTTAGAACAGTGCTTGGTACATGGTAAACACTCATGACATGTTAGTTAATATTTTATTATTGTTTCTATATTAGTGTCCCATCTCTCTTCTCTTTAAGGCCACTAATACAGCAATTCTTTCCTGTAGCCTCAATTTTATTCTTTTTTTTCTTCCCAGTCACCCTTTTCCATGGCTTTTTCCAATCCCTTCCTCTCTTCGTCTCTTTTCTGACATAGCAGGAGCTTAAATGTAAAATTTTCTCTCGACTGGATCATTTCCATCAGTGTACAAACAGGTGGTTGCTTTTCCCATCCTAGAAACAAAACTCACTAAACCAAACAAATGAACAACGTTCCCCACGCTCAGCCTCTCCCGACCCTGCTGCCCACTGTCTTCTCCCCGTTTCAGCAGAACTCGAGGACATGTTCTGGATACTGGAGGGCCCCTGTTCTCCTCCACTTCTCCCTCGAGTCTCTCTGGTCAGGCTTCTGCTCCCTCTGCCTCACTGAGCCATCTCTTGCCCAGAGCATCAAGACCTGTCTGTTGCTGAATGCAGGAGTCATTTCTCAGTCCTCATCCTGCTTTGACACAGCCATCCCCTCCTCCGTGAAATGCTTTCTGGCTTGGATTCTGGTCACCACATTCTCCTGACTTTGCTCTCACCTTATTAGATGTTCCTCTGCTGGTTTTTCCTTGGTTCTTTGGCCTCTTAACCCCAGGGCTGCCCCAGGGCTCAGCCTCTGGACATCTTTCCTTTTCCATCTACACTCACTCATGATCTCATCTTATCTCATGGCATTAAGTGGCACTTACATGCCAACACTCCGAAATTTGTATCTCTAGCCTGGACTTCTCTCCTGAATTCCGGACTCACATATCACCTGCCCACCTGACAGCTGTGCGTGATTGTCTAATAAGCACCTCCAACTTGACCTGTCGAGAACCAGTCTCCTGATCTCACCCTGAGCCACACTTGCTCTTCCCTCAGTCTCCCCATTCCGTTAAGCTCCCCACTCAGCTCCATCCGTCGAGTTGCTTGGGCTGAAAAATTCTGGGTCATGCTTGTCTCTTCTTTCATCAGCAAACCCTGTTCGTTGTACTTTAGGAGTAATCCGGAACCTGACCACTTCTCATCACTACCACTATGCTCTTTTTGGTCCAAGTCACAGTCATGACTTGCCTAGGTGCACCAGGTTAGTACAGTCTCCTCCTAACTTGTGACAGTGCCCTAGACTCCCCACAGTCACATGTGAAATGTTAAGTCCGATCATGTCACTCCTCTGCCTGGATCCCTCCAATGGCTGCCCCTCTTACTGTGAGCAAAAACAACCTGATAACGGAGGCCCCTAAGGCTCCACACGGTCCATCTCCCTCCCAGCCTACTCCCTCGTGCCCTCATTACTTTTCAGGCCGTGTTTATGACTCTCTTCTTTGCTCACTTCTCACAAGCTCTTCCTCAAACATGTCGGGCACACTCCCACCTCAGGGTCTTTGCACTTGCTGTTTCCTTTTCCTAGAATGCTCTTCTCCTGGTCTCACATTGCTCCTTTTCATCTCCTTCAAGAATCTGCTCAGTGAGGTCTTTTCTGGCCACTGTATTTACATTACACACTCCCCCTCCAAGTAGACACGTGTTGGATGACTGAATGAATAAATTAATGAATGAAGAAATGGTTAAGGCAGGCAGATTATTTTGACGGACATGATATGGACAATTCTGAGCCTCATTTTTGCTGGTTAAGAAGCCCAGTTGTATTCGAGCACATGGGGAAAATCAGATTTCGTGGAATGAGTCACAATAACTTTACAGATGGCTGGTCTGTTCTACTTTCTTTGTTTACAATGAGCCATATCTGGCCCAGATTTAGTGCTAGCCACTGTAGACGGGCACTCCCTCCCTGTTACACGGGTCTGTTCAGGCACACACATCTGTTCAAACACTCCTCAAGAATTGCGAAATGCCTAAAGAATTAGAAAAAAGAGAGCTGCTATTCATAAAAGACACTTCTCATTTAGGATTCAATTATATTTAGGGTTACTTTGGTCTCAAGAACAAGGGAATTTTAGAAGTCTCTTTCTCCGGACGATCCTGAAAAAATGCTACAGATCCTTACTCTCCAACTCTCCTTTTCTGGCGTTCTGTGGAGAACATCACCTTAAGTTTGCATTTGCTATGGGTGCTTCCTTCATTTTCCCCTTTCATGTGACAATTCTTACAGATTGCAGACTATCTTTTACCGATTTTATTTAGGTTGGCTCTTTCCTAAGAGGCTCATCTCTTAAAGCCTTAGGGAACATGTTTCAAATAAAACAGACCCTCGGCTGCTTTCAGCTGAGATTGGGTAACATTTCTTCATTGCTTAAATTAAATAAAATGGCAGCTGACATTTTTTGCAATTGGAACTAGTCTAAAATTTTTCATACTGGTAAGCACCAATCGTCATCAACCTAATAACTTTAATGTACTTCATGGACACAATCCTGTCTAGTTAGACTCGAGGAATAGCCGATCCCCTTTCCTAAAAAGACAACCATGTCTCAGCCTATTGGCATTTCACCACAACACTGCAGCTTTCTTGTCTCTCTCCTGCAGGTCTGGTTTCCCCAGGCTAACATTTTATATGAGGAGCAAGTGACTTTCAGTGTTGGCTTGTTCATTCATTGCCCCTGTGCATCCTCCAACTTTCTTGAAGCTTTTACTGACCTTTCCTCAACATTCAACTAGAATCTGAAAGTAGCCAGCTTTTGGTCAGGGTGAATGAGTTCAACATGGATCCATAATTTTTGATATTCATATAAGTCAGCTTATATAAGAGTCAGGATCAGC
Organism: Choloepus didactylus; assembly: GCF_015220235.1. Lineage (NCBI taxonomy): Eukaryota > Metazoa > Chordata > Mammalia > Pilosa > Megalonychidae > Choloepus > Choloepus didactylus. The sequence continues at coordinate 89,190,535 of NC_051314.1, forward strand.
AGGCATATCTTTCTTTTTTTAAATTGAAGTAAAATTTACATAATATAGAATTAGCCATTTTAAAGTGTAAAATTCAGTGGCATCTATTACATTCACAATGTTGTGTAACCATCACCTTGGTCTGGTTCCAAAACATTTTCATCACCCCCAAAAAGGAAACCCCATACATAGGGATCAGTCATCCTGATTTCCCCTCCTCTTGGCTTCCGGAAACCAATAATCTGCTTTCTGTATGGACTGAGCTATTCTGGATGCTTTATATTAATAGAACCATACAATATATAACTTTTGTGTCTGGCTTTTTTTTATTAGCCTAGTTTTCAAGGTTCATCCATGTTGTAGCATGTGTCAGCACTCCATTCCTTTTGATGGATATACCGCAGCAGGCAGACCTTTTGATGATTCAGTTAAGAATGCCTGGTGGCATAAAGCAGCAGGGCTGCGTTCTCCACTCTCTTTTGAATAAATTAAATGTTATGATTTGAAACTGACTTTTGTTAATTTAGATGCACGTTCCCTAGCCATAGAAAATAGGACGAATCTCCTCCCGTAAGCTAATATTTGCCTCTCTGGATAATTCAGCTTCTGATCAGATCACTGACAGAAATGCTAGCCTCAGATCAATTATTTTAAGATTAAAATAATTATTAGTGTGAGTGCTCCAAATGTGATTCTCAATGTAATAATTCCATTCAACCAGCTATTTTTTTTTATTTAAAGCAGCTGCATCCCAACTGTTTAAATATGAACCTCATTAGTAAAAAAAAAAAGTGTCAGAATGCTCTTCCAATCTATATAAATTTATTTATAAATGACATATCCATGCTATAATGTTCATATGTATTCTCCATTACAAAACATACATGAAATAGAAATTTAAAAGACTGAGATAAAATGAAACAATATCACTAAATTATGATGGTGATGTTCTGGCTGCTTAGTTTTAATCACGATGGCTTCATATTATTAGCTAATACCAAAGACACAATATACACTCAAGGGCAAGGTTCACAATTAATAAGATTGGATGCAGATCTGTATTTCAAATAGTTTTCTTTTTAATTTTAAATTTGGGGGCTATCCTTTCATCCGATATGCTTAAATCATTGTTTTACCTCATAATGTGACTGATAAAAACCTTGTATAGTTTAAGAATCAGACATACAGGCTCTGCCATTTTCTTGTCATTTACTTGTGCCTTTTATCATGGATGTCACTTTAATCCTGTGCCTTTTGTGAGAGTTATTTTAGCTAAAAGTAGAGTTACATTCCATTGACCTACCTAACTAGACACAGCTGACCTCCAACATGTCACCATTTGATGAAAGTGAATAGAAATATGTCAAGCCTCCACTTGGGAACTCCTGATTTTTCCTCAATGTATTCAGAGAACCAGGGGGTCTGACCCCAGGAGCGTAACCATCTGGCAATTTGAGCAGGTGATGTGTCCATGTCAAATGGAATATTTAGGTAACAGCTTAATTCCTCTAATATTGTTACATAAAAGTATAGACCTAACTTCTATTTTCTCTCTGCATACCAGTCTTACACCACCGCTACAGTACACAGACTCCATTCTGAGAATATGTGCTACTAACTCATCCCAGAAAGTTCACTGGGGGACAGGGCTGTTCCTAATTAGATGTCCAGATGAGTGCTTTTCCCAAACTCCAGGCATTTACATAATACCTTCACAAGTTTGTCTTATCTATATACCACCTATACTACTCTTTAATTAATATTGATATCCATATTGACTTACCTTTAAAATTTAAATTTATTTTAAAAGATAATTTTGTGTCATTGACATAAATGGAAAATTTTTGGCATTTGCCCTTCGTCTTGTTCTACAAACACCAGTTGTTCTTACTGTGCTGGGGACATGGCCCTGCTGGTGGCCTGTGGGTGACTTTCTCACCTTGCAGCTGAGCAGCCCACACTGCTTCTTGCTCATTCCCAGCAGGACCCAGCGTTCAGGGGGGTGAGGTGAGCCCATGGACAGGAAATGCCTGGCACCGACACTGCTGAAGGGCTTCTCAGCGACTAGTGCACAGACGGCTGGGAGGGTGGGCATGTGCTGGGCAGCCACCTGCCACCCCAGACCAACTTGTGTGCTGTACTTTGGGAAACACATCTCCTTTTATATTACTTATAGGAAATACAGAACCCAAATTAAAACATCGAAATACGTATCTGAATGTGGTTAAAAGGGAAAATGTTAGGTTGTATATGTGGTACTAAAATAAAAATTAAGAGAAAAATTCATGGACCCGCACAACACAAACAATGAACCCTAAGTTAAACCATAGACTATAGTTAATAGTACAATTATAAAAATGTGCTTTCATTAACTGTCTTTCATTAATTGTAACAAATGTACCACACCATTGCAAGGTGTTAATAATAGGATGGTGTATGGGAATACTGTATTTTATGCATGATTTTCCGTAAACCCGCAACTTCTCTAATTAAAAAAAAGAGACCCAAATAAAAAACTCAAATATGGTCTTGATATTGTCCTTATGGCTCACATATTACCACCCCTAACCCTAGGTCTTGATTTCCTACTACCAATTACATTTTTTCTAGCCCCAATTCTTTGTTTTTATTTATAGTACAATATATTTTCATATATATTCTTGTAGTGAGCTGCCTCAAAGCCTTGTAGAACAGGGGGAAGGATATAAATATAAAATATATCTCACACGACATCCCTGCCCCAGAGGTCATTCATCTGAGTTCATCTCTAGTAACGGTATTACTCTGTGTATCTTGTCAAGGAAAACATCAGACAGAACGTGCTGGTGGATTTCTCAGTACATTACGTTTGCTTTATGACAACTCATGATTTATAAAATGCTTCACCGAGACCATCTCGCTGAGTACTCTTTACAACTCTGAATAAAGGGCAAGTCCAGGTAATGTGGCAGGGAGTCAGTTCTAAATGTAGGCTTCAAGAGACTATGTACACCTACTCCCCCCTCCCTCTCTCCACCTTACTTCCACCATGAGAACAAGCTGAGGCTGGCCTGCCAGGGGATGGAGAAAAACCACATGAAGCAGAGCCATGTTGTCAGAGTGGAGGCCGTCCTAGACCAGAGGCCCCCAGCTGACCCACCAGCTGACCATGGATGGCTGAGCATGCCCAGCTGAGAGCAGCTGAGCCTGGCTTGGATCAGCAGAACACCCAGCCAACCACCTAGCCGTTGGCTTTTAAGAAATAATAAGTGGTTGGTGTTTGAAGTCACTAACTTTGGGGGTGATCTGTTACATGGCAATAGCTAACTGATGCAGAGATTCAGATAGGTTAAGTGACAGAGTCTGTTGGCGGCAGAGCTAAGAGCAGATTCAGGCTGCTTCTTACTCCTGGTCTAGGTGTTTGTCTAACACACCATACTGCTGAATCTATCCACCTGTCTTTCCCTTGATAAGCCGACCTCTTGTCTTCTGAAAAGTAACCTCAGGTGCATTTTGTCCCCTCAGGGAGACAATAGTGACCACGTGGATGGGCAGTCTTAGGCACAGAAGACCCATTTGGTTTTCAAAAAATAGATCTTTGTCTTAGAGGATGTTTTGGTTTGCTAAGCTGCCGGAATGCAACATACCAGAAATGGGCTGACTTTTACAATGGAGATTTATTAACTTAGAATTTACAGTTCTTAGGCCATGAAAATGTCCCAGTTAAGGTATTGACGGGATGATACCTTCTCTGAAAACCAGTTTCCAGCAAGCTTGGGCTCCTCTGTCAGAGAGCAAGGCACATGGCAACATCTGCCGGTCCTTCTCTCCTGGGTTTCGTTGCTTTCAGCTTCTGGCTTCTCCATCTGTGGTTTTTTTCTCTAAACTTCCCTGGGCCATTCTCTGTGAGCTCTTAATTTCATCTCTCTAGTTTTTGTACATGTTTTATCTTCTTATAAAGGACTCCCATAAGAGGATTAAGACCCATCTCAAATGAGATGGGTCACCTTTCAATTGAAATAACCTAATCAAAAGGTCCCACCTACAATAGGTCTGTACCCACAGGAATGGATTAAAAGAACATGATCCTTCCTGGGGTACATACAGCCTCCAAACTACCACAGAAGATACATCAAACAATTTTCGGTTGTTTTGTAACTATCTGGATCTCCATCTGCTTGTATTTTTGCATAATATTTTCAAAAACCGGAATCAAGTTTGCTCTATTTCATTTTCTATTTCAATATGTGTAATATGAAGTACTACACATCTTCATCTAGAGGGCATGAGGTACATCAGAGTGGTTTCCTGATGTCATTTTGACTCTCTGGTAAGCCTTATGGGAAAGTTTCAAGGGGGCTCTTCCCCTCACCCCCAACCCTTGGCTTGTTGTTTTGCTTCTGACTGTTGTGGTACAAAGATGTCAACCTACAGCTGATACCACACTTGATTTTTAAGACCATACTCATTAGCATGCTTTGTAAAATCTCATAACAATATAGTAAGAAAGGTCACTTAACAATGAGACAATTAGTATGTTTCCTCTCTATGAATGAAGTTTGGTGTAAAAAGAGGCAAAAATAGTGCCAGAAATAAATTACTGGCTTATAAACATGTTTATTAAATGCATCATACTTGGAGCACCAGATGTGAGGAAGACAAAGGCTAAATGCCAGCAGCAGGGCTGCTAAGTAAATTATTTGGATTTCTGCTGGTAATGAGAGGCTGCGGTCGGTGGGAGTTGCCATGAAATTACATGTTTCTGCTGTTTTGTTCCTCAATAAACCGTGATCAGCTCTAGGAATTGTTTGGATAAGTTGTGTTTCTCCTTTTGGTGTTTATGAAAAAGATAAGTTTCTCTAAAAGAAAATCTTAAGCATCCCCAATATTTTTTTATTGAATTCACAACAATTTCATGTCTTCATCAACAAAACTGATTAATAAACTCATCAAATATAATTAACAATTACCCCTCATTCCCTCTTTCCTCATACCTTGAAAAAATTATTGATTTGGGTTATGTTCAGGACGGAATAAACAGAAAGGAGCACCCAGAAAGATGATATTGTCTGTTAGCATTTCCCAATCATATTTCTGCTGCAGAAATGGGCAAATCTTATTCAAGGCTGCTGATTTGATTAGAGAGACTAATAATTACACACTGTAGCGACATCCTCATGAACAATCTCCTATCACAAATCTGGCATTCTTCCCACTTCTTGTTTAGAAAAACATTTTCTAGCTCGGTTGAGAAGAATAAGTCATTAGAAGCTTCAGTAAACAATTCTATGTGGGGTGTCCATTTGAGCAAGCAGCTGTCCTTTGAAAATTGCCTTTATTGTTTGAGGCTCCCAATTTGGCAGTCAGGAGGTTGTATAAAATCAGTTAAACCAGAGGATCTCTAGGTAATCAGCTCTGAGAACTGCTGCCCCAGCTGTGATTATTTGCCAACGGTGACAGCTTATTCCTTTATTCCCGTGTCACGCGTGCCCACGCTTTAGCCCTCACCTCCCGGCAGCCGCGGTCCCGTCCCGCCCTCCTTGGTTCTTTCCTGCGCCACCCTTGTTAGCTCAACCCCGGCTGCTTTCTCCCTGGGTCTTAACGAGCTCCCGCTCTCAAGGAGATGCGAGGAGAATGCCCTGCTGGGTTAAGAGTTCGGGGCTTTCAGTTCCTCCTAACCTGCAGGTAAGGGAGCTGGAAGGAGGTCGCGAAGTGCTGCCGTTGCTATGGCAACCAGAGCTGCGCCTCAGAAAAACTGCTAGCGGGAAAGCGTGTCTCCTGTCTTTTAATCTATCTTTCTGTATTTTCCTCTTCCTTAGCCCCTCTTAAGACTCCTGGAGAAATCATCTCTCCTAATATACTCCCCTCGAGAAAGTCATTCACGCTGAGGCTTAAACAACCGAAGAGGCCTCCTGCACAACTCTTCTGAGGCTTTGTCCTTTAATTAGGCACAAATTCTTCCACCAAGAGAAGAATATGTCCTATTATAATATCTAATATTATAATTTTAGGCAGCATTTGGCTGGATGGGGAAAGTATTTTGAGGTGTAGGAAAGAGAATTCATTCATTCGTTCATTCATTCACTGATCAAGTGAATTTTGAATTCTGAATAATAAGTACCAGGCAAAATGCTAGACACTGGGGATTCCGAGATGAAGAAGACACGTTTTTACTTCACAGACTGGTGGAGAAGCAGGTGCAAAAAGATGCACCCACGATAAGGTATTGCTGGTATCGGATAAAAGTCTGAGTGGGGCATAAGGGAGGCAACAGGGGTGAGGGATTAGAAAAGGTTTATGAAGTAGGCGAGTCGTGAAAGAGGGCCAGGTGTGTGGTGAGCACACACATTACTTTCCAGGCCTCTTAAACGCTCTCCTGAGTTCATTATCTTGGCTTAGCTTATGGACTAGTTGGTTGAGACCCTGGAAAGCCCAGAGAGGCTTTGTGAGATATAATGTGAGTGTGATTCAAACAAAGCCAGTGGTGTCCCACTTGGGAGTGCCTGGAAGACGGAGCTGGTAGTGCTGGGGGCAGGGGTGCTGGAGGTTGGAAATGGGGAACCACTCAGGGAGCCTCTTAGAGAGATGAGAGTAGATAACTGGAAGCTAGCGTGGGAGAAGTAGCCGGTGAAAGAGAATAGAGCCTCTGGGTTTGTGGGCCACTGATGGAAAAAGATCCATCCGACTATTCTTAATGGCAGTGGTGTAGGGTCATTGTTAACAGCAAGGCTTTGGAGTCTAAGAGATCTGTGTTTGTCTTGGCTCTGCCACCATTAACTGGAGAATTTGGACAAGTAGTGATCTTTCTGAGTCTGTTTCCTCAGCTGTAAAATGGGAAATTATTATTTACATATACCATAGAGTTACTGTGAGGATTAACTCATTATATCAATTGATATAATTGCACTAGAACTCATGATAATGTTTAATATATGGTGGTTATAATTATAATTAATAACAATAAGGTTAGTTTTACTTTAAATGAAAACAAACCCCAAATTATTGGTATTACTGGACTGTTAAAGCTATCAATATTAGTTCATTTCTCTTATTAACTGAGTGCCAGAGGACCCTTTGTTTCTATTCTGATGCTGAAATGTTTTAAATATGTCTCATCCATCCTTATACAGATTAAAATTGAATCTTTGTTTGATTTACAGGCCCAAGTTTTTCTCTTTAATTTCAAGAGATTGAAAGTGAACTTGTACTGCTTCTAGTTTTTGCTAAGTTAATTATGTCAATGATTTCTAATAATTTGCTTTGTTTTTTCTTTTCACAATAGGGTGTTGAAAAATCCAGTTAAATTTAGGGTTCTAGGAAACTGGACCAATCCAATTGGTGAGCATTCTTTACTTTCCATGAGTGTATCCTGTGAAACATAGTTTTACATAACTGCTCTACACTATAATTACTCAAACTTGTTTCTGGAACTTTAATTATAATAAAAAATATGAAAGTTACTATCATTGTCTCTGTTTAGTTATACACTGCTCCTTCTAAACAATTAAGAAACCAATCATGTAAATGCAATTGGTTAGAAATACCAGACTCCAAACAGTAAACAGAAGAAACTGAATTCTATTTACAGTCTTCCAGATTATGCTTCTCAACTGGGTTTATGGGAGCTGGTACCAAACCATTGCCTTGATCTGACACTTCTACTTCTTTTCTAAGATTGAAATTTCTCATCTTTCTCTTCCTTGGGGAGAAGGTTATAAACCACAGAACAAATTATTTATGTTGGTTCTTATCTACCAGAAAATGCTGGTCCTGGAAATTCAAGTAAAGGAGAATGGAAGGAAGACTTTGGGAAAGAGTGATTTAGAGTCCTAGGAGGAGGGAATAAAGGACCAGTGGACCACACACTTAATAAGCTTGGTGGTTTGAAATGCTGTTTCTCCCATCAGGAGGGGAAGCCTGGTACCCCACTTCCTGAATCTGGGCAGACTTTATAACCAGACTTGGCTAATAAAATGTGGGAGAAAAATTGTTGTGTGATTTCCAAGCAAGGCCTCAATAGGACTTGTAACTTCTTCTCTCACTGTGTTGCATCACTGCTCGGAGACTGCCTTGTAAAGAAGCCTAGTCTAGCCCCTCTGAAGATGAGAAAGGGACCCAGCCGACAGCAGCACCACCTGCCAGACATGTGAGTAAAGCTATCTGAGAACATCCAGCCCCAGTCAACTCCAGGTGAGACTAGGAGAACAATTTATCTGAGCCCAGCCCAAAATTGCTGCCACACAATCATGAGTCAATAAGGGATGCTGTTTGAAGTCACTAGGTTTTGAGTTCTTTATTACACAGCAGTAGATATGTGATACAAAAGCAAACAGGACACATAAAAAACATTTGACAAAATCCAGCACCCTTTCATGATAAAAACACTCAACAAACTAGGAATAGAAAGGGACTTCCTCATAGGTACTGATAAAGAGTACCTGTGAAAAACCCACAGCTAACTTCATACTTAATGGTGATAGACTGAATGCTTTCCCTCTAAGGTCATGAACAGACAAGGATTTCCATTCTCATCATACTATTCAACATTATATTGGAGATTCTAGCCAGGGCAATTAGGGAAGAGAAAGAAATAAAAGGCATCCAGATTGAAAAGGAAGAAGTAAGAATGTCTATTTTCAGATGATATAATTTGCCAATGACAGTCCTAAGGAATCTACTAAAAAATATTAGAATTATTAAATGAGCTCAGCAAGAAGCAGGATGCAAGATTAATATACAAATATCAATTGTATTCTTATGCACTTCCAATGAAGAATCTGAAAATGAAATTAAGAAAACAATTGCATATACAATAACATTGAAATGAATAAAAATATAAGAATAAATTTATCAAAGGAAGTGCAAGAATTGTATAATGAAAACTATAAAAACTTTGTTGAAAGTAACTAAAGTTGATCTGTATAAATGAAAAACATCCATGTGCATGGATCAGAATATTTAGTATTGTTAAGATGGCATTGTTACCCTAATTGATCAACAGATTCAATGCAATCCCTATCAAAATCACAGTTGGCTTTTTTGTAGAAATGAACAAGCTGATCTAAAATTCATTTGGAAATTCAAAAGACCCAGAATAGTCAAAACAATCTTGAAAAAGAACAAAGTTGGACAAAGTTGGAGAATTCAAATTTCCAGATTTTAAAGCTTACAACAAACCTACAGTAATCAGGACAATGTGGTACTGGCATAGGATAGGTATATAAATCAATGGACTAGAATTGAGAATCTGGAAATAAACCCTTACATTTATGGTTAATTGATTTTCAACAATGGTGCCAAGAAAATTAAGTGGAAAAAGAGTAGACTTTTCAACATATGGTGATGGGACAACTGAAAATTCATATACAAAAGAATGAAGTGAGAACCCTAGCTCAGACCACACACAAAATAGCTCAAAATGGATCATAGACCTAAATTGTAAGAGCTGAAACTATAGAACTTTTAGAAGAAAACAAAGGAGAAAATCGTTATGTCCTTGGATTAGGCAACGATTTCTTAGGTACAAGATTGAAAGCATAAGTGACAAAAGAAAAAAATAAACTGGACTTCATTAAAATAAAAAGCTTTTGGCCTTCAAAGGACACCATCGAGAAGGTGAACAGAAAACCCAGAAAATGTGATAAAATATTTGCAAATAACAGTTCTGATCTATACATTACTGGTAAGACTGTAAAATAGTACAGCCACTGTAGAAAACAGTATGGCAGTTCCTCAAAATGTTAAACATATAGTTACTGCAAGACCCAGCAATTCCACTTCTGGATAGACACTTGTTCTAGCTTGCTAATGCTGCGGGAAAGCAAAACACCAGAGATGAATTGACTTTTATAAAAGGGGGTTTATTTTGTTACACAGTTACAGTCTTAAGGCCATAAAGTATCCAAGGTAACACATCAGCAATCGGGTACCTTCACTGGAGGATGGCCAATGGTGTCTGGAAAACCTCTGTTAGCTGGGAAAGCACATGGCTGGCATCTGCTCCAAAGTTCTGGTTTCAAAGTGGCTTTCTTCCAGGATGTTCTTCTCTAGGCTACAGTACCTCAAAAATGTCACTCTTAGTTGCACTTGGGGTATTTGTCCTCTCTCAGCTTCTCCAGAGCAAGTGTCTGCTTTCAACGGCCGTCTTCAAATTGTCTCTCATCTGCAGCTCCTGTGCTTTCTCCAAAGTGTCCCTCTTGGCTGTAGCAGCTTGCTCCTTCTGTCTGATCTTATATAGTGCTCCAGTAATTTAATTCAGACCCACCCTGAATGGGCGGGTCAACACCTCCATGGAAATTATCCAATCAGAGTCATCAGTTGGGTGGAGCACATCTCCATGGAAACACTCAAAGAATTACAATCTAATTAACACTGATAGTTCTACCCACACAAGATTACATCAAAGATAATGGTGTTTGGGGGGACATAATACATTCAAACTGGCACAATACTCAAGCAAAATAAAAACATATGTCCATGCAAAAATTTGTACATGAATGTTCATAGCAGCCAAAAAGTGGAAACAACCAACATTTCCTTACAAATGGATAAATAAAATGTGGCATATCCACATAATGGGATATTATTCAGTCATCAAAAGAATGAAGTACTGATACATACTACAACATGGATGAACCTTGAACACCCTATGCTAAGTAGAAGAAACCAGTCACAAAAGACCACACAGTGTATGGTTCCATTTATATGAAATGTCCAGAATAGGCAAATGTATAGAGACAGAAAGTCGATTTCTAATTACCTAAGGCTGGGGTCAGTGAAGGGGAAGGAAGGAAACTAGGAAGTGACTGCTAATGGGTTTAAGGTTTCATTTCGGGGTGATGAAAATATTCTAAAATTTGGTTGCAGAACTCTATAAATATATTAAAAATCACTGAACTATGTATTTTAAATGGATTAATTTATCGTATATGAGTAATATCTCAATAACACTGTTTTTAAAAAAGTACATATAAGTTCAGCCCTCTATACAGCAGGTTTTTGTCATCAGCACTTCTGCCTCATTCCCCACAAATATCTTCTGTGTTCTGGAATGGTGCGATCTGGCTGCCACATTATGAAAGAGATGTTCATTGACCTATTTTAAGGGCCCCTCTATCAATATTACCAAAATCTCCTTTAAGATAGCTGGCTCACCCAGACCGAGTCTCAGATCATAGCTTCACCCAGGTGGCAAGCTTCAATGAGTGTGTACAGATACCGGCTACAGTACTGTGAGCTGGGAGGTAAGGATAAAGTGGACATGGCCCTGGGTAGCTTGTGGCCACGTGAAGACTCTGACTTGCGAACAATTACCATGCAGATTTCTATGATTGCTGTAACCTTAGTGACAGGTACAAAGTCCATGGCAGTGCTGAGGGCAAGCGATGACCCTATGGGGGTCATTAAGGAAGTTTGCTTTGCGCTAGGGCTTGAGGAATTAGTGGGAATGAGCTGGAGAGAAAACAGGCAGGTGTGGTGTGCTGAGGAAACGGCATTGCAGACACTGACGACAGCACCTGTTATGACATGCATGGAGACTGGAAATCTGTGTTATAGTTGGAGAAAAGTTGGAGCTGGGGTTCCTAAAGGAAGAGTGGATGGAGATGAGGCTGGAGAGGTGGGAGAGGCTGGTTGTAAAAGTCTTTTTGCCAAGTAATTTGTCCCTAATCCTGGAAGTGATGGGATTGCATTTGGGATTTTGGAAATACCATTCAAGTGGCAGTGAGGAGAAGGAATTGGATAAGAGGAAGAAGGTAAAGGAGAAATAGACTAGGTATGCTATTATTAAAATAGTCCAAATGAGAGATGGTGTCAAACTATAAATATTTATAAAATGATTGATTGACCCCAAAGTTTATACATATATCTAGCATTTCCAGTCCTTTGAGGAGGGATGAGGATGTAGATGAGTCTGGAAGAGGGATGGAGGGAGGTGAGGGAGTTCTTGCCTGGAGACATCTCTTGTTTTTCCCAAATCTTGGTCTCAACTCACAACACTCAGTACTGCACACAAGGGAGAAGAGGGAACGCTCCGGGCAACAAGCAGTTCTAGTGCATTTCCCACTTAAGTTAGGAAGCATCTGCAAGAAGGCAAGGCTTAATCTTGCTGTTTCTATAGCAATTTCTAACTACGTGAGTAGATCCTTCCCTGACAGCTCTTCTCTTTTGGGATATGAATATTTAATTTAAAATACAATGAGGTTTTTGAGATTTATCTGTGTTGAGTGAAAGTAGTAAGTTGCAGATGGAAATGTACCTACACATTGAAAGCTTTAAAACATGTAAACTGTGAGTAAAGGGATTCATACATGTATAGTGAAAAATAAAAATGTGCATAGGGGTGAAAACAGCAAACAAGACAGTGGTTGCCCCTGGAAGAAAGTGGGGAATGGATTGGGAAAAGGAAACAGAGAAACCAGGGATTGGGCACTATTTGTATCTGGTTTGTTTTTTAAGCTGTTAGGTAGGTATATGGGTTTTTGAAAATGTTATTCTCTATACTTTTTTGGTCAGAAATATTTCAGGGTAAAAATTAAAAGGTACAATGGAGTTTGTAATCACTGATGTGCATTCTAGGCTGGAGCTTCCAAACAAGTAAGTTTATTTCTGTAGTTGATAGTCCAGACACTTGAGCCAAACTGCTTGGGTTCCCAAGGCTATTTCCACCACTCAGAGCTCTGTGGCACTGGGAAAGTCACTTAACCTCTCTGGGCCTGAATTTCCCCCTTCATAAAATTCCTATTTTATGGGATTCCTATACTTCAAGGATATTATGAGGATTACATGAGTTGTATGTGAAGTGCTTAAAATAGTGCCTGGCAAAGGGTAAATGTTTTAAAGATGCCAGCTGTTATGATAGTTTACAAACCGACTGGTATTGGTTTTCCGGCTATTTCTCATGACCAGAACATAGATGCTAGGATAATTTTTTTCAGGGGTTTTATTGACAACTGTTTTTTTTATATTGCCCACTGCACCCCTCCCTCCCTGTGGAAGGTGCAGAGTTCCTTGCCTACAGATACGTCAGAGTGAAGAGCTGAGAAAAATAAATACATCTGTTTGAGTTTGGTTTCTAAAAGGCTAAACCCTGAGGGCTATTGACAGGACCCTGGACATAAAGCAAACATCTGGAGAAGCAGTGAGAGAGTGAGAAGGGCTTTCCCTCTTCCTCCCCAACCTTAGAAAAACATTCCCAAGCTCGGAGAGAGAGAAGAAATATTGGGTGGGTCTCAGAGAGAAGGGCTTGGGCCACTACTTCTAGGCAGCCTCCCCTAGAAAAGGTGAGACACCAGAGGGGTCTGGAAACATGGGGAGCTGAGTTTCTGAATCTGCCTTCCAAGGATAGAGTCCTCGTCTGGAGGCTCCAGGACTCTGAGATGGAGAGTTCAAGTGAATGACTGACAGAGACCCACTGAGGCCTGTAGAGATCCCCTTGGCCACGAAGGGCCAGGAATGAGTTCCAGGAGGGCAGCTGGGCCTGAAGGGACTCTGAAGGCAGGGAGGGCAGCAGCAACCTGTGGGGACGGACGGCACTGAGGACTCACCAGCTCTCCCTCCCACAGCATGCTGTAATCCCCTATGTAACCTTGAGACTTCAACCTTGAGAAAGGGTTGGAGAATCCTGAATGAACAAAGATCAAGCTTTGATCATTTGAAAGTGGACACAAAATAGAAATTAAGTGGTTATAGGAAAATAAGGGAGGCTCTATTCCTTGGGCCTTTGAGTCAGTGGAGTAGGATTCAGATACTACGGTTACACGGCCATCGGAGAGGGCTCCCAGTGATTCCCACCTCCTGGTATTTGTGTCCTGTGTAATCCCCTCCTCTTGAGCGTGGGTTGGACTTAGGGAAGTGCTTCTAATGAATAGAACACACAGAAGTGCTGGGCTGTCACTTCCAAGACTGTGACTTCTGTCTTGCTGGCACGTTCTCCCTAGCTCACCTGGATGAAGCCAGCTGCCATGTTGCAAGCTGCCTGGTGGAGAGGCTGATGTGGCAGGGGACTGAGAGCAGCCTCAGCCAGCAGCCAGCGAGGAACAGAGCCCTCAGCCCAGCACCCTGCGAAGAACTGAATCCTGCCGACAGCCACCAGTGAGCCTGGGGGCGAATCCTTCCCCAGTCCGGCCCCAAGATGCCTGCAGCCCAGATGACATCCTGACTGCAGGTGTGTGAGAGACGCTGAACCAAAGGACCCTGCCAGCCTGTGCCTGGATTGCTGATTCACTGACACTGAGAAGATAAATGTTGTGCTTTTAGTCATTATGTTTTGGGGGCGGCTGGCTATGCAGGAATAGATAACTAATACCGGCACACTACACACACACACACACACACACACACACACACACACACACACACAGTCATCTTTTGAACAGGCAATACCATTTTCTCTATATGTTATATATGCCTTTATGTTGTGTGTCCATGTACGTTAGTTATTATATTATATTAGTTGTTTTTCTGAGTTAACTAAGTACTCTTGTTTTCAGGATGGAAAGTCAAGATAAAAAGTTTTTTTTCACTACTCTAAAATGCATCGTCAGAACAAGTGTCTCACTTCTGTCCAGTACCAACAGATGGGGCAGAAATTGTTTAGTAATGGGTGATGAGTAGCTTTCTGGAAGATATTTGGTTTGTAGGGGAACTTCTTGAATAGCTTGGACAACTATTGATATACAGTTTAAAACAAGTCAGGTTTGAACTGAAGTCTGGTTTAATAGTCAATGTTGAATAAATACTTATTAAATGAACAATTGGGCCCTATGTTTGGAATCCTTCTAGCATTTCTCTTCCTCTAAGAATGAATGCAACTATTGATGAGTTCTGATGTGATTACCAATGTATTAGTAATCTTATTACCAATGTATTAGATCACCAGTATATTTGAATTAGGACATGGTTTATTCTGGAACTTCTTTTTCTCTGGTTAGAAGACTTCTTGGGACAAAGAAAAAAAAAAGACGACTTCCTGGGGTATCTTCGCATGGCAGCTCTGTCCTTTTCAACTGTTGCGTGTCTAAGCTTTTCAGACAGCTGACTGCCCCTACTTATCTCTGTTGGTGTCCACTGTTCGCAATGAGCGGCTGCAGGGGAAAGGATTTTCTCTCTTTCAGCTCCCTGATGGATTCCAGACTAAAGTGTACT
The DNA here is from genome assembly GCF_015220235.1 of Choloepus didactylus. Lineage (NCBI taxonomy): Eukaryota > Metazoa > Chordata > Mammalia > Pilosa > Megalonychidae > Choloepus > Choloepus didactylus. The sequence goes on from NC_051314.1 coordinate 89,205,637, forward strand.
CTTCAAGCAAGATGGTGGTGGTTCAATGCAAATAACACGTGCCTGTTATTTGCCCACCACACCTCTCCATTGTAAATATACCTTTTTTTCTTTGTGTAATTTATACTTAATCTGTGGAGTGATACTTTGAGACCATGTGAATATCCTATTCCCCAACATCCTTTAACCTCATGGTTTTATTATGCATTGACAGTCCTTGCCTGAATCAATTATTGTATTTGTGCTTGTGCATGATGATTTTCTAATTTTGTAATTCTTTCTACATTTATTAGCTGGCATTCTTCTATGGATTCATTATTCTTTTTAATTGAATGTGGTTAGAATCAGTTACCACCATTGTTCTTTTTTTGATGATCAAGTTGCCCCAAATGTTTGAGATGAAGTCCTTCAAGTCAGTTTCCGTCTCCTTTTGACATGTTGCCATTGGTCTTAGAGGACTTCCTTGCTTTCTGGCACAAAAAGATGTTTCCACTTCACTTTGTACTTTCCCTGCCCAGACATAATTGTCCAGTTCTCCAGGAATCCCTACATTTTTTGAGTTGGAAACAGTATTTAGAAACTAAGTTGAGGGTGCTAGGTGTGTTCCTTGCAACTAGGATGGCATGTTTCTAGCTTTTTAGTGGATAGTGGACAGAGCTAAGAAATGTGCATTTTATTTTATTTTTTTTTAATCATAAGGTCATACTGATACCTCCAGTTAGAACCTTTCTCCCATTTGATATTTGCATTTCCCTTCACCCATAGTGAGAACCCTGGTTCCCAATAGCATCACTGTACTTACTTACTTGATCTATTCTACAAACATGCTAAGGAGTTTTAGAATTATAAACCAATACCACTGCCAACAACTAGCCTATTAAGTCAAGCTCAAGATTTATTTTAAGGTCTTCTTGACCTCAGAATATGTGCTCTAAGGACGTAAAGTTAGAGTACTGTGTTTGAAAATTACTTGGATTAGTTCTTTTTCCTGTGTGGTTATTTTATATATTAGGTCCATTTGCTTTGCATTTAGGGCTTGCTAATTTCATCCTTTTTATTAAATTTTATTTTATGGAATATTAAAATGTTTACATGGTTCCTAAGTCAAAGCTACATATAAAGTTACACTGAGAAATGTCTCACTCCCACCCCATCCCTTCCACCCCATTTCTAAAAACACCTCGTATAGGTAACTGTTTTCCTTAGTTTCTGATTTGTCCTTTTTGTTTTTCTTTTTGTAAGACACACACCCACATTCTTATTTTCCCTTTCCTACACAAAAGGTGGCATATGTGATATGCTCTTTTGCCCCTTACTTTTCTCACTAAACAATATGTCCTGGAAAGTCCTTCATATAAGTTCGCAGAGATCTTCCTCATTCTTTTTTATATCTGTATACTACTCTTCAACTCGGATGTACCCTAGTTTCTTTGACTAGTCTTCTCCAGATGGCCATTTATGGAAATACTTTGCTATTCACATACTGCAACACTGAATATCTGTGTACATGTTGTTTTGAATGTGTGGAGGTATATCGCTATAAAATGCAAATGGATTTGAGTTTTGTTAGATATTTTCAAATTCTCCATAGGAGTTTTATCATTTTGCACATCCACCAGCAATGTAAGAATGCCTGTTGCCCCCAGCGTGGGAAATATTATATGTTTTTGAGCTTTTGAATTTTACCAATTTGGTAGATGAGAAATTGTATCTCAGTGTAGTTTAAATGTGCATTTATCTTGCTGAGAGTGAAGCTGTACCCTTCTTAATATTTAAAGACCGTTTGTGTGAATGTGTGTGTGCATTTTTGTGACCTCTGTGTTCATATCTTTTGCCCAGTTTTCTATTGAGTTATTCAACTTTTCTTTCTTTCTTGATTTTTCAGAGTTTTTTTTATATTAGGGAATTTTGTCCTTTATCAGTGCTACATATTGCCACTATCTTCTAGTTTGTCATTTGTCTTTTGACTTTGCTTACGGCATTTATTTTTTAAACTCTCCAAAATGTTTTTATATTTTATGGAGTCAAATGGGATTAGTCTTTTCTTTTATTGATTCTGGATTTTGGGTCATGATTAGAAAGGCTTTCTTCACACCCAGATGAGAAAGGAATTCACCTTGTTTTCTTCATGTACATAGCCCCTTCTCTCTTGAGAGTTTAATTTTCTTACAAGGTCTAAATTTTTAGATTTTCCCCTCTTTCCAAGAAATTTAAAAAGGGAAGGGCAGGCTCAGATAGTCTATCACATTCCCCTGTTAGTATTTTTAATAACTACAACAGTTGGGAGGAAGGCATAGAAATCTCACCCAAAGCAACAGGTCACCACTCCTCTATCCCCACTTATATGGATTTTTTTGTCTGTTTGTTTTTACCCATGATCAGTCTTGGAGGTGAATCCTTAAGGCAGAAATTCTGTTTTGTCTTATGATTGATGATGATGGTAATTGTAAAAACAGCAAAAAAATGATACATTGAATTTTATGCTATTTACTAAATACACAGTGTCTAGCTCATTTATGATTTAATTGTCATAACATCTCTATGAGACATGTATTGTTTCCTTCAATTTACAAACAACGAAGCTGTGTGGCTTCATTGTATTAAATAATTTTTGCATGGTTTAGGTTTGAAACTGAGCTATATTTTTCCTTCAAATAAATAAACATCACAATTTGTTACTTGTACAATTCTGTAGTGTCTGGCCCCCTAGTAGCTTTAAGCTTCACAAGGGAATGAACAAGTGAATAAATCCATTGCTTGTGTACTCCCCACTACACTGCACTGACTCACAGAAATGGCAGTGTAAAATACATGATGTTTCTTCTTACATCTCGTTGACCAACAATTAGTCACATGACCACACTTATCTCCAAGGGAAGTTGAAAAAGTCACCTCTGCTAGCTGGCAATGTGCACAATTCTGTTACTAAAGAAGGACAGAACATTGGGTGACAATCAGCAATTTCATCCATACTCTCCCTAATCGGGGGGGTCATAGGATTCAGCTTGGTTTAAAGAAAGATTAGAAATTAGCACTCCCATAGGACCCATATCGGCCTGTGTCAGTGCTGGTTCTTTGGGTGAGATGCAATACATTTGTTGTGGATGCTTACAATTTCTATTTTATCGAACAATATCAGGTTTAAGGGGAATAAATATTTATTAATTTATTAAGCCAAGGAAAACTCTTAATCATTTAATTTAAACTATAGTAATTTAGTTAAGTATGGTTGAAAGCATGGGTCAGAATTGCTGGCAGGATCAAATGGTACATATAAAAGCGTCCTATAAACTGTCAATGAATAGTAAATGCTTGCCTCCCCTCCTTTTTTCCCCTTTTCTTCCCTACTCTTTGTTAAGATTCAGTGGGCCGGTGGAGAGACCTGTTTGAGATGTGGTGCTTCACAATTACTTTATAAAGTCAAACTGTGTCTGGCTATAATTAAAATGCTACTGAGCTGTAACGGGGAACCATTTGCTGACTTGCGCACATCTCTGATTGAGGTTGCCTAAGACTAGAGTTTTAAGTAGGGCAGTTCTCATGTGAGGGTGGAGGTTCAGTAACTGCCTAGAGTGATCACACCCTTATTTCTTGACCTAAGTGACTGTCTTTTAAAAAACTTAGCAGGATTTCAGTATGGAGACAGTAAGTAGGGCTCAATGAGTGGTTTGGGCTTCCGGTACCTACTTTATAAAATGGACACACCGTTTCAGAGTCAGGCCTAAAAAGGCCAGGGAACACCCTCTTCAGGTCTGGAAATTCCCATCTCAGTTGTTTCTTTGGAAGCTGCTGCCTGAATCACAAAAATCACTGACACTAAATAGTGGTTGGGGAAGCATTTTTGTAAAACATCTGTATAGTGTCTACTTCAAGGGGTAGACAGGGGTGGTGGGGAAAATTAATGGTTGTTTTGATAGCTGAGTCTTTAAGCTGAGGCACTAAAAAGTACTTTTCATATATTTAAATACAATTTCTCTTTCTTCCTCAAAAAGCTGAGGTATAGTAAGAGTTGATTGCTATGTACAGGCTACTTTATATTGACTTTCTCAGTAGCCCACATAGAAGGATGTTAATCACAGATATCTTGGCTAGAATGCATTTGGTCATTGTTGGGGATTGAATCATGTCTCCCACAAAAGACATGTTCAGCTCCCAATCCCTGGTTCTGTGGGTGTGAACCCGTTTATAAATAGGACCTTTGAAGATGTTGTTGGTTAAAGTGTCTGGCAAACCTTAATGAGGGTGGGCCTTGATCCAATGTGGCTGAAGTCCTTATAGGCAAAGGAAATTGGACACAGAAGGAGAGGAAGCTACAGGGAGAGTCAAAAGTAGGAAGTCAATGGAACCGAGAAAACAGAGAAGACACTACCATGTGCACTGCAATCTGACAGAGAAGCTAAGGAACTCCAAAGACTGCCAACCAGCCAGAAGATACCGACCACAGAAGGAAGCAAGCCTTCTGGCCTCTGAAACTGAGCCAATAAATTCTGGTTGTTAAGCCAGCCCATTGTATGACATTTGTCTTAGCAGCCAAGAAACTATAACAGCCTTCTATTAGGTTTGATGTTATGTTGGTGAATGTATCTACTAAAACATTGACAGCCTCATCATTTATGTTAGGGATATTCAGTATTCTCTGGGAACTGCTGGGACTAAACATGTAAGTAATATCTTTGGATTACCTCTTAACCCAGATGCCTTCTGTGGGGAGGGATGGAATTTTGGTTCATTGAGTGGCTAATGTGGGAAACAGAGTGATGTAGATGATGGATCTTTGGATTTAGAGTTGGATGATTTGGTTCAAGTCCTGCGTTGGAAAGTGGAGTGAACTTGGTAAGTGTAAAGAGTGAACTTGATAGGATCACTATGAAATTCATGATAAATAATTTTCAGTGCCAGGCATTTAATAAGGTGTGTTTCAGCTATGCTCTACTTAATTTTCACACTGATTCTATGAGGTGAGTGTTACTACTTTAATCTGAGAAAGGTTCAGTTAATCTCACACAGAGTTAGATTCATTTGGCATGTTCCACTGTGCTGCATGTCTTCACATGGGGCAACTTACATATAAATTATGTATAATTAAAGCCAGGTGCTTGAGCACATTTTAAATGAAACATATTTGCTCCTGAAAAAGAAAACAACCTGCCTAGGGGATCCAGGGAAGGATGTTACACAGCACAACACACAGTTTCACTGACTCCCCATCACGTTTAGAGATCTCTCTGCCTCCCCCCAAGTTCTCATGAGAGCTGCCCCAAATCATGTCCAACCTTCTCTTACTCATCATCCCCAAGCAGCAATCTCCCCTCCCACCTCCATGGCCAGGACCTTTTTTCTAACTAGTACAATATCTAGACCCAACTTCCTTAAAAGAGAGGAGGAGGAAATGGTAATTAATATACTTGTTATTTAATATTTTTATTCCATTACAATTCAAACAACCCACAAGTGCAATATGAAATATTAGCATCTAGCCCTGTTTCCTTTCCCCTTCAATCCCACTCACCAGATTTAAAAGCCCACCTTTAAAAGGAGACTTAAACTTACCTCTCTATTCAAATGTAATCATCAATTTCTATATCTATATACAGTTTTAGCAAAGACAGAAAATTGATCTTTCAAAAGCTGTCAGCAGTGTATGCCTGTTGTTCGAGGAAGAGATTGCCCCTTTTTTGGGAAAACCAAAACCCTTTAATGGGATTTTTGGAAAGGCAGAGACAAGGTTCAGAACCCAGACAGAGGAGAGGCTGTAACTAAGAAGCACTAGGCTACTTGCAGGGTAGAATAAAGGGTGTCCTCACTGGGTGGACATTGGTGTAAACTTGGAGTACTTAAGAATCTTCAGACATAATGAGGAGGTGTCTGGGATGGGAGGCTGCCATACTGGAGAATGAAGACTTGAATTATTCTATTTGGATACCAAGGAAAGGGTGGACCCAGAAGACTAGGGAACTGGGGAACACTTGAAGTACTTACTTAAAAATGGGATCATATTATACGTGGTATACTGTATCATAGGGTTTTCACTTAGCATTGTATCTTAGATACCTTTCCTTATCATGCTTAGAGTGAGTTTATCACAGCTTTTTGGTGATAGGGAGTGAAGTTCTAGTCCAGAATACATGGATGTTGCTCATTAATAGATTTTGAAAATAAATGGTTACCACAGGGCAGGGAAGTAAATTAACTTTGCTTAAAATGTAAATGTTTTGCAGGAGCTGGAAGTACATTTTAATGACCTTTCTATGGCCAAATATAAAACGCATCAGTGGATGAGAGCTTGTCTTCTTTCCTAGACTTTAATTTCCTCCTTTGAGGAAAGGGACAATGGGGTGTCTGATTTGGAACAGAAAGTGTTGTGCAGTTGTCAAATTAAATGTAAAGGGGAAGAGATTGAGGCTTTTAAAATGTGTGCTCAAATTTTCCATCAACAAAGATTCTGCAAAATTATCACACCAACTCAATAACGGTTCTATCATGGATTATCAAATTTCCTGAACTCTTGGGAAATAAAAAGATTTGAAGTTAGAAAAGATATGAAGTTAGCAAAAGTTTTGAAGTTAGCAAAAGATTTGAAGTTAGTTCCTGGGCCCCACCCTAATATCCTTGGTTTTCTCTCTGGACTCCTTGGCTCAGCTTTCTGGCTTTTCCTCCTTTTTGGGACACACTTGTTTTTCTCCCAAGTTCCTGTTCTCAGCACATCTGGGCTCTCCAGAGACACTCACCTGTTGTCCCCATTAATGAGATTTTAATTTGAGATAAAAGAAGGTTCAATTTGGAGCCTTGATTCTGCTATTTAAACTGCTTTATCCTCTGTTTTCTGGATTTGCAACAGGTCCTTACAGTCTTTACAATGGCGACGGGTGATAATGTCTGCAGACGTACTTTATAAACTTTAGTGGGCCACATAAATGCCAAGCAGCAGAATTAACAGACCCAGGCATTCAGAGTTACAGCCCCTGTTCTCGTGGTTGAGACTCCCCAAAATGCTGCCGCTGGGCCTTGGAAGCACTGAGCACCATAGGGCTTTTTAGTGATTTAGAAAACATTTAAACTGAAGGCTTAAAATATTTCAACAGAATGTTGGGTCTGGCAGAATCCTTGAAGATCACCCAGGTTCTAGTCCCACCATCTCATTTTCTGGATGGGAAAACTGAGGGAGGAGCTGCCCCAAGGGCAAAGAGGCAAACCTGCAGAGCCAGGACAGGCTGTCCAGCGGCTTGCCGCTCAGTCAAGGGCTATTTCCCCCTCAGTCAAGAGCTATTTCCCCCATCCAGATGCCGGCTCTGCCCTGTGGTTTGCTGAGCTTCAGGGGAATATGAGTAGCCCAGGCCAACTGCCCTGATGGGATTGTCCCTCACAGTAACTAAATTGTTACAGTGGCCACCAAGCATTTATATAATAAGCATTTTTAAAGGTTAACGATAGGAAAGTGTTTTCGTGGCATGAGGGAGCAGGGTAATGATTTAAGCCCCCACTAGACACTATGATTAGAAAGGTGAGAAAGGACAGCCTTGGGCAAGATTGTGATAAAGAACAAATGGGTCTTTGGGGCCTCAGCCCTAATGCTTGACTTTCTCTTTAATTTTGGTGCCTTTTCTTTCTTCATTTGTTCCCCAACTCCACTCAACGTTGCCCTGGCTCCTTGAGGCAGCTTTCTAAGAAATTCCTTGGATTTAAACCTTTCTTGGCTCTGCTTGGGAAGATAACATTCTGAACTCGTATTGAGAGATTAAAGAACAATGGCCTAATATCTTTATTGTTCCACATGATAGCTTTGCATTACTTATTGTAAAATAGTATAATGACAACAGTAAATGGGGAAAAAATCCACTCACTGTTCCACCATCTAACATGCTAACTGTTTTCATTTCCTGGGTTCCCTGCTAGTCTTTGCCTGTTATGCTACATATTTTACAGAGTAGTACTCACAGTGCATGTATAATTCAACTCTCTGCTTTCAGCAGTAACATTATGTTAGTTTACTATGTGGTTACATAGATTTCAGAATCATCATATTTAACAGTCACATACTATTTTATACCATTGTTATATCGTGATTTATTTAACCCTCTTCCCCTTTATAGATGTGTGGGTAATTTCCAATTTTCCTCCATAATCACTAATATTACTTTGAAAGATGGGTGCCTTCAATTCTTTTCTCCTTTTGAATGATTTCCATCGAGTAGATTCCAAAGAGTTGGATAATAAGCCAATGGATAAGAACAATTGTAGGGATATGCAAGTTACCTAACAAACACCTACTGAGGGTCCCCAATGCTAAACCATGAATCATCCAGATAAAAGTCATAGACTCTGAATTCAACAAGCTCAGAGTCTAGCAGCAAAACCAGACAACTGTTACAACAATTACCATCTCTTACGTGTCCATTCAGTGCTAGGCACTATGTTACCAGGTATTTATATATATTATTTCATTTAGCTCTCCAATATCACAAAGGAGGTAAGTACTCTAACATTCCTGTTTAGCAGATGAGAAAATCAAGGCTCAGAGAAGTTAAGAAACTTGCTCAAAGTCACACACCTAATAAGAAGTAGAAATGGGGTTCAAACCTAGGTCTACATGACTTTGAAGCTCATGGGCTTTCCATTAGGCTACCCAGTTCCTCATCATATATAGATAGTTGCTAAACTGCTTCCCAAAAAGACCATGCAGTGTTGCACCTTTGTCTTTCTATTTTATCTCTACTTTGACAGCATAAGGTACAACTATTTTCCACCCAATTTTGTAGATTTTTTAAAACTTAAAAATATAAACCTTATTACACTTTCAGAGAGTGGCTTTCAAGGACTTAACCAAAAGGATTAAGTAAGCTTCAGAGAGCATGGAGAGGTTGATCCTCAAATAATACTCTGGAAACTGCTGCTTATTTCTAGAGTTTTGTCCTAATAACAAGGCAGAACTCACATGGATTCTGTAACTGTCCTGGATAATGTCATCATTCCTGACATAAGGGTTGTTGTGGGATGTACTCAGCCGTTATCAGATTTCAAAGGCTATGAAGCTCTTTGGCTTACTGAGATGTTCCCATGAATACGAGCTGCATCATAATGCATTTTATCTTTATTAACTTTTATTACACAAGGAATTCATATTCATTGTAGAGAAATCAGGTAAGCAAAGTAGATAAAAATCCAAAAGTAGATTTTTAAAAAATGGCCATAACCCAAACTCAGAGATATATTATTACTGTGTTTATTTTGTGGTATATCTTTTATGTACCTAGGATCTTACCATACTGAATTTTCTGTGAACTGGTTTTTCTGCATTCAAGATACAACATACCCATCTTTCCAAGTCAATAAAGGTGTTTCAATAACATTTCTCGAATGGCTACAAGGTGTTTCATCGTGGCATAGTATATTTTAAAAATTCTCTATTGTTGGCTATTTAGTTGGATTCTATCTTCTTGCCATGTTGTTGCAATGAACACTCTTACAGTTAGATCTCTTGTCCATAACCTTAATCACTTTCTTAGGATAAATTCCTGTAAGTGTAATTGCTGGGTCAGAAGGGACATGGTTTATAAAAGGCTTTTGTCCATATTGATAAATTGTCCACCACAAATTCTGCATCACTTTAAAATTCCCAAACTCCCAGACAATACTGTATATTGCACTTAATTCCCCTGCAGTCTTGAGAGGCATATATTATCTCATTTTAGCTTTAATTTGTATTTCTCTGGTTACAATGAGGTTGAAGATTTTTTCATATGTTTATCGGTAAAATGCACTTATTTTAAGTACAAGTTTGATCAAATGCATATTTCCAATTCACCGTGTTTGGTTAGGCCAACTTTGATGGGCCATGAAATCTGGAAATTTTCCAGTTCTAATAGGGCTGTTTATGAACATGGCAGCCATGATGAGTATTTCGGAGACAAAAAGGTTACAGGAAGACATTTTTCTGGAAATAAGACTTCAATGAGCTCTGTGGCTGGAATCAAATTACTGTTGAATGAAACTGTGGAGAGTCATAGCTACGTGCTCGTGTTTAACTTAAAAGGCCTGCAGCAGCTGTGTGTCTTCTGACTGCAGAGTAGCTCTCAGTTAATGTAGATCACCAGTGAGAGGAGGGTGACTTATTCACATACCATTTCTATTTGTTGTTGGCTAAATCTAGCAAGCTGTTGCCAAATGTTACTTTCTGCTCCTCAGGAGAGTCACACATTTTAATTAGGCAAGGAGGGAGTGGGATGTTCTGCTGCCTGCCAGATGACACCTCCTGGCTAGGAAAGGAAATCACTGGAAGCACGAAGGTCATTGAAAACAGTCGCCTCTGCTTCCTGAAATGAAATCTCCCACAGAAGTCTTGGCATGACGGTACTGTAAGAAAGACTTCATATTTTCTTATGGTTATTTTAGTAAACTCCTTCAGAGTTATGAATCAAAGGCAGATGACACTAAAGTTTACAGCAACATATGAGTGAAAATAGCACAAATGGGTATATTTAATATATAAAACAGAAAGACAATACCTAAACCAGTCCTTGTTATGAAAGCCAAATTTATGGTTGACATGTGAAGATGGAAAGTCACACTTAAATCTTCTTACATCTCAGTAGCAACTATATTTTCAAGCCATGCAACTTGAATATTTCTTCATTCATTCATTCAGTGCCTAGTTTATTCCAGAGACCATACTGAGCAGTAAAGATAGTAAGACATGGTTCTGGTCCACAAAGAAACCATATCTTGAGAAGACAGACAAACCACTCTAATACAAAACATGGCGGGAGAGAAAGAGACAAACAAATTGTTAAGTGGCCCTGAAGACGGGAAAAATTTCTGTATGAAATGTCAACCTTGTGCCTCATTTCTTGTGCTAGGAGTATATTGGATTCAAACAAGTTAAAACGCACTGTTTGTGTTGTGTTGTTAAAAATGGTTACCTCTGCAAGATGGAGTTGATATGAAGAAGAGAGCAGAGCCTTTCCTTGGCATGTGTCTCTGAAGGACCCTGACCCTGAACCCCAAAGGGGTCCTGTCCCTGAACCCTAGTCTGATGTCTACAAAAGTTTCTAGACCTCCCGGATGCTGAGTGCTGTTCTGACCATCTGGACTTCTGCACTAGGTCTGTCCCCTGACCTCCACGGCTGAGCTCCAGCCCCTCACTGGGCAGGTGCCTCCTGCTGAAACCCCCTGGTCTTAATGCCTTGTCTAAGGGGCTGCTTCTTCAGCTCACCCTACCATCCAAGATGTCGGACCATCTCTGCCCTCCCGCCAGGTTCCTGTCCATTGCAGGGGTAGTGGGTGAGAGGAAGTCTTGTTACCAAGCTTATCACCATAGGGTCAAAGGAACTCTTCCGTTTCCTTAGTTTTGACAAGTTCCTTTATGCCTCAATATGTATCTATTTGGGTTGAGAGAACCCAGCTTTACTGAATGTATTAAGCCACCTACGTTGGTTTGGGAGGCATTTCTTAGCTTTGATGATGGCAAATCCAGATTTGGAAGCCTTGGGAGCTGCTGAATGCCAGGAAAAGTGAGTCTCCATGCTATCTTCTCAACATTTGTGGCTTGTCTTACACAAGGATCTGCTCTCAGTGCACTGCTGGCTTCTAGTTTATGATAGTGATAGTCTTGTGGATCACTGTTGTTGATTTGATTTGATTTATTGTGTATTTTTAAATTGGTATTAAAGGCTCAAGGTTATAGGTATTGAATGTTGCATGTATGACTTATTTTTTGACTAAATGAAGTAATTGTGTGCCATTAATTTCAGTGTTTATTATGTTTCAAGGTAATTACAATGGAGAGGTTCCATAGCTTTCATCAGATCCCCAAAAGATTAAGCTGAATTTCAGCCCTCTGGGGATAGGTAAGGGCTGGTTTTCAGAAGGGCAGGAAGCCTCAGAGGAGCTCTGTGGTTACACCAATATGGCAGCCAGCTGCTCTTTCAGGTCAGCTCTGGCTACGCTTTCGGAGAATTGCCATATGCATTCTATGTTGTTGCCTGTGAATTACTGCTCATACTTTTTCTTAGATTTAACAATGGGAAATTGCTGCTCTCTAACCATTTTTTTAAACTACGAAAGTCCAAATGCAGTTGGTTCAATCCAATTTATAAAACCAGGGACTTAGTTTGAGCCTTTTTGGCCAACAGAGTGGAAATTCCTCCTTGGGTGCATTGTGATTTGACCACTTTTCTCCAGGATAGTGATGCCAAACATTTAGTTTTTTTGGTCAAATCACAACAACCAGCCTCTGTTTTAAGGAGTCCAAGATCCTAACCATGGGCAGCACCTCCCCTGTGCTCTAGGGCCAGCCAGAACAGATGCTTGGCTTGAAATGTAAGAGAAGATCATTATTTCAAGGTAAAGCTCTACTGGACTGCGCTGACAGGAGTATAACATACAAGAGCTGGGGAATGCTCTGTCCACTTTACTTGATATTCATCTGGCCCATGCACAACTACTTCGTACAGTTTACAGTCCTGGGATGTGACAGGTGAGGAGAAACAGGAGACAGGACAAGCAAAATGCCACACCAGTGGTTAAAGGGTTAGAACATAGCACAGCAGTCCTTTGAACAAAGGGATGTAGGCTTGGCATTCTTCAGCCTGGAAAAGGAGGACTGGAAGTGATATAATGGCTGTCTTGTATTTACAGTGTCTCCAGGATGACTGCCACGGTTCTCTCTCTCAACAGAGGACTGATTAGGGGCAATGAACTTCAAATGCAGGAAGGAATGGTTTCTTGATTGTTATGGTAACTACACACACAAGGTGTTATGTGAAGAGTGATGTTTAAAACTATCCTTTCCCACAGAACTGTGTAGAATCTTAGCATCATGCATTCAAGTTGTCATCTATTTCGCCCTTTATTTCCAGCCAGTAGGAGGAAGTGTCTAACAGTGACCCTGTAGGACTTAGGAACAGCTGGTGGGAAGGAGTCTGGGGGAGCAGAGGACATTTGTGGTGTCCCTTAAAGTGAACGATCCTGGAGCTATGGTTGGTCCTCGTTGTGGGTAAAATCGTGTAATCTCTCTGTATCTTTTTCCACCTGTCAATATGAATCAGGAAAAATGCCACCACAATGTTAATTTATTTCAATATTTAATAGTCTGATATCCCTCAGTACACTTGGAGGGTGTTTTATTAAGGTGGGTTTTTTCCTTTGTCATGGACTAAATCATCCTGTACTATAATGCTTCTCAAACTTTAGAACTACCCAGAGAGTTTGTATTACAACAGATTCTTGTCCCCCTCACACCCTCCCAACCACTCCTAGATTCTGACTCAAAAGGTCTAGAATGACAGATGAGTAGAAAAATGGGGACAAAAATTAAATAAAAAATAGAGTAGGATGGGGGGATGGGATGTTTTGGGTGTTCCTTTTTACTTTTATTTTTATTTTATTGTTATTACTATTATTATTTTTGGAGTAAGAAAAATGTTCAAAAGTTCATTCTGGTGATGAATGCACAACTGTGTGATGGATGGTACTGTGTATAGTGATTGTACCCTGTGGATGACAGTAGGGTATGTGAATATATCTCAATAAAACTGTATTAAAAATAACAAAAGTTAAAAAAAATTATGCTAAGTGAAAGAAACCACATACAAAGTACAACATATTATATGATTACATTCATATAAAATATAATTTTAAATAAATTTATAGAGATAGAATTAGATTGGTAGATATGTAGGGTAGGGGAAGGTTAGAAGATTGAGAGGTGACTGCTAAGGGGCTTAGGGGTTTTCATTTTGGAGTAATGAAAATGTTCTAAAATTGATTGTGGTAATGAAATGCAAAAATTTGTGATTATATTAAAAGCCATTGATTGTATATGTTGGATGGATTGTATAGTATGTGAATATCTCAATAAAAGTGCTTTTTTAAAAAAAAGGTCTAGAGCAAGGCCAAACATTTCTAAGCCAGTCCCAAATGATGCCAAAGATCCTGATCCATAGACTGTACTGTGAGTAGCACTGCTGAAATGGACAGCTTTTTGAGTGTCTCCCCCATCCATGAATTCCTATTTGGAGACCTTTTTTTCTAGAATACTAGGTTCCTGTGACTCTGTGCACACTCCATGATCCTTGCCCTCTGCTATAGCCCATTGGTCTAGATGAGAATGCCCAACCCAAGCTGGGCTAATCAGATATTCTCCTTTGGGAATTTGGAATTGGGACTCAGAGGCACTAGCCAGTCTCTGCTGGTTTTGTGAACTGAGCTGTGTAGGTGCTAAGCTGTGGTGTAGCCATCCTCCACCAATGCCTCGAGAAACAGAAAGCCAGTCTATAGGGGTAAGTTGGAAGAAACAGACCTGTCAAGAGCATCTGAGATAAGAGAGAATAATAATAATAGCCAGCATTCTCTGAGTGCTTACTGTGAGTCACACACCATTGTGTGTGTGTGTTTGTGTTTTTAATTTAGTGACAATATTTTAAATAAATGTTTTATTTCTGGAATAATTTTAAATTTACAGAAAAGTTGCAGAGGTAGGACAGAGAGCTCCTATATGTCCTCTACACATATGCTCCTAATGTCAACTTCTTAAATAAATATAGTACATTTGTCAAAACTAAGAAAGTAGCATTGGTACATAACCATTAATTAAATTTTAGACTTTATTTGGATTTCACCAATTTTTATCCTAAGGCCCTTTTTTTGTTCCAGGAGCCAATCCATTGACTTTAGTCATCATTGCTCCTTAGTGTCCTATGGTCTGTGATGGTTTCTCAGCCTTTCCTTGTTTTTCAGAACCTTAACAGTTTTGAGTACTGGTCAAGTACTTTGAATAAAGTCCCTCAAATTTGAGTTTATCTGATTTTTTCCTCATGGGAAGTCGAGGGTTAATGGTTTGGGGAAGAATAAAGGAGGTAACGTGCCCTTTCCATCACAACATTTCGGAGGTGCATGATGTCGGTGTATCACTGGGGATGCTGACCTTGATTACTCGGTCAAGGCGGTGTCTGCCAGTTACCTCCACCATAACGTCACCATTTTCCTCTTTCCATCCCTTTTTCGTTGGAAGTGTGCCATTAAGTCCAGCCCACACTCAGGGAGAGGGGAATTAAGCTCCATTTCCTGGAGGAGGCAATATCTACAAGTATTATTTGGAATTCCATAAGGAATATTTGTCCTTTCTCTCCCATTACTTGTTTATTCAAACTTCAACCAATGTAAAAGGCATACGAAAAAAATCCCCATTTACAGATAAGGAAACTAAAGCAACAAAATTTAAGTAACTTGTCAATGTCAGGCAACTAATAGGCGCCATGTTGAGCATTTGATCCCAGGCCACCATAATT